>NC_140946.1:93821159-93993659 GCF_014529385.1 Adiantum capillus-veneris
TAGGTTTTACCCTATTTTCACCTAGAAAGTGAAAATTTGACCATATCTTGACAGGATAGGGCCAGATAGACAAAAATTGTCAGACATCCTACCCAAAATTGTGCCAAGGCATTATTTTAAGACCAAAACCATAGGATGGCTGCATGAGCATGATCTGCATGATTTATTGAGTGCCTGAGAAGGTTTTCATCTCAATTGGGTGAGAAAATTGGGTTTTTAGCAGACTTTATCATTTTTTACTGAAAAAGACTAGAACAGCTAAAATTGGGGTCTTTTGAAATCCAAACCGAAATCTAAGCATAGCACTGAGTTGCTGACATCAAGGGGAAGCTGTAGCTCAAGTCTGGGGTCAAACAGGCCAAACAAACATCCTACACGTAGGATGTGTTCTGGGTGATTTAGCACTCCAAACCTAGCTTTGAGCATACCAAAGTGATCAGCACCTTAAGAGGAGTCTATTCTTTGAATTTAAAGTCATTTTGATCAGTTATACATGCTACGCGTAGAATATATAATGCATGAATTAGAAGCCAGAAATTGACTGTAGGCATAGCAGGGTGTCGTATAGCGTGAGGCAAGCCTCCTAGTCAATTTTGCTCCAAATTGAAGTTGATTTGACTGGTCATACCAACATCAAGCTGTTGGAATAGATTTCTGATCCATTGACCAGCTTATAGGTGTCAAAATCAAAAAGTAAAAACAGCTGTGGACTCAGCACATCAAGGGGAATCTACAGTGCAAAAACCAGGCAAAACAGAGCAGGAGACATCCTACGCGTAGGATGTCTACTGGGGCTTAGGGAAATGAAAACCTGATTGAGGGGATACAGTTATGTTCCATTTGACCTAAGGGTTCCAGAACTTCTTTCAGAAGTGAATTTGGACCTTGTTTGACCTTTTGATGGAGCATAGACGGAATTAAGACTTTCCATGTAAATTGACCAACATCCGAGGGAAGTACAGTTCCAGATTAGCAGACCTAATCCAGAACATCATAAGTGTATAAATACAGTAGTGGTTGAGGTTAACCCTCCAATTATACCAATCATTACTAAAATCACCTCTAGCAGAGTTAAATGCTTTGATTTGATTGCCAAAATTAAACGCTTGTGTACAAGTATATTTAGCGGCAAAGCAAGAAGTTGTGCAGAAACTGATCCTTTGCCAAGTGAGTGGTTGGATTTGTGTAAAATGCATTGCTAAGTTTGATGAATTTAAGATCAGGAAGACACATTCTTAGAGACCTAAAGGTGGCAGGTGATTAGGGTAGCTTAGTGTCCACCGAAGAGAGTGTAACTCAGACAAGGCTAGATCCACTAGCACCGATTATTGAGGAGGGTAGTGATACTGACACTTCATCCGATAAGTCCTTCTTCATGATGGGTAGTTAACAGCCAAGAGGTTTCACCTATGACGGACCAATGCCAGGAGGAAGCACCTCCCTAAATCCTTTGAATGATTCCAAGTTCACTATAATCTTCTTAGAAGGAACAAACTCCAGGGGAGCCCTAGTTTATTCTGACTATCGAGGATGCAAGTGTATTTGTATTGAAGAAAGACTTGCTCAGAGACTGGAGATAATTCGAGTCTATGGTGATGGAGATAGATTTCGAGACAAAAAGCGGAACCACTATCTGATAGTTAGTAACCCTGAGGATTACAACAGATATGGAGATAACGTGGCAAAAGGAAAAATGGTTTCAGAAACTCACGAATCGTCTCCAAACATTGATCGACCTGGAGCTCTTTTTATGTATGATAAGAAAACAACCAGGGTCTCTACGTATAATGAGAATGTGGGAATTTACAAGCATGAGAGCGAGGGAATAGTCTCTTACTTTTGTTGAAAAGAGCCCTACCCAAATGAATTAAGCAAAGACAAGGTTCTTTACTTATTCTCTTATGAAATTGCTATGGGAAAGGATATTTTTTTTGTTGATAGGTACGGGCAAGAATACAAGCGTATTCTCCTAGAGGAGGTAGAAAAGGCAACAATTCCAGAAGCATCGACATATGCCCCAGAAGAAGTGCCAAGAGCCACCTACACCCCTAGCTAGTCGACAAATCCATTTTTAGAAGAGTATGACAAGACCTCACATTCTACTCGACAACAGATGTTCAACTACCAAAACCAACCAGCAACCCAGCCATCATTGCAAGCATGGCTTCAACAGAGTGCAACATTAGAACAAGACCAAAATCAAGATGGTTATCAAGCCGCACGAGGGCTACGGAATTTACAAGAACCACCATTCTATTCATGGTATCAAGGTGAGAGTAAGCCAAAACCCAAGGGTCAACAGAGCCTGGAAGACCAGCCATAGAGCGAGTTCGAAGAGATGAACCATCTCTTGCAAGAACCGTCGAAAATTATGGCTTAGGAGCACCATTGGGAGAGGAACCCGCCCACTACCGAAGTCCAGAGGAAGTAAATCTATTAGGACGAGGAGATCCAATGATGATATTTGTAGACCATCGTAGAATTAGACCTTCTCAGGTGCAAAAATGGGTAAACAAGAAATACACGGGAAACAGAGATCCTAGGGATCATGTAGCAGCCTTTGTGCGTGTAATTAGAGATGAAGAGGTGTTAGACTTCCCTACCCAATTTGCAGGGTTTGGACTAACCCTAGAGGATGACACTGCTACTTGGTTTGACTCTGTGGAGCGTAGAGACTTCGCGTATATGGAGGAGATGTTTGACGAGTGAATTCTCACAAAGGGAGATAGCTCATAATACAGTCTCACAAATCCATAAATTCAAACAGAAAGAAGGGGAATCTGTGCAAAAGGCGGCCCTACGACTAAAAAGATATATTAAGTTCTACCCTGTGGAAGAACTGCCAACTCAGTCTAGACTTATGCTTATATTTATCCAAGGATTGAGGAATGCAGATCTCTAGAAGGACTTACATATGAAGAGGATCACAACGTTAAATGAGTTAACTAAGGAGGATCTTTACCTTGTAGACAATTGTGGGGTCTACAAAGAGGGTGAATTCAAGGATCTCGATGATGATTCATCCTCACAACAAAGTGGAAGGAAGTCCGCTAAGAAAGCACCGAAAGGAGAAGTAGCTATAAAAAGCCAGGAGCATCTTGTAGAGGAAGTGCTAAAAAAGATTAACTTGTATGTCAAGCCTCAAGCTAAACAGCCAAAATGGTGTGCTATTGAACAAAAATGGACAAAGCATGTGACAGAGGAATGTTATTATAACAAAGGATATGTGAGAGAGAGACCTTATGCTCCCCAAGCTCAGGTAGCATCTCCTCAACTTTCACCGACGCCTAGGTATCAAGCAGGCAACCTACCGGGACCTGTAGGTGTAGAAAGACCACAACCAGTGTTGGGGTAACAACCACCCCTACCAGGATTATGACCAGTCATCATAAGATACACACCAACAGTAACCGAACCAGAGGAGAAGGTTTTGGTGCCTATGCATGCATATTACAAAGATCCCAATGGATATGCTACAAATACTGAACCCCCAACGCCAGAACCATGGAGCATGATAGGAAGTGCAGGACCACCAACACCTGCACAGGCAGCAGGAGAAGGAAGATATAGCTTGGATGAATGAACATTGTTGTTCATAGCCAACGGAGGCATGGGCGGGCAGAGACATGCATACCAACAAAGAGGATCTCAAGGAGCACCTCAACAACCTAAGGGACCCTGCTACAAGTGTAGTGGAGACCATTCGCTAAGAGACTGTCCTCATGAGGAGATCATTAGAGTCAACGTATATTTCACCGAGTGCGGAATTACTCATTTGATTCCTGATTGCCCTAAGAACCTGAGCAAAGGAGAAAAAACTACCTTGAACATGCTGGAAGCAGTGCCTTCTAGTGGAGGGTCGGAAAACGAGACAATAATACCTATTCAGGAAGCCCAAGCTCAAAGGATGATGAACGAACCTATAATTGAAGAGCCAAAAACCGATGCCCCAAGTTTAGAAGTAAAGAATCATAGAAACACTTGGAAATCTAGAAAGGCGCGTATGAAAGCCCAGAGAGAACAAGAGCAAACGGCTCTACCCGAGGAGTTAAAACACACGAAGGATAGATTAGAGCGGTTAGAAGATCTAGCTAGTCTAAGCTCACATACTATGGCAACCATAGCACCCAAGGAAATAGAAGAACCCAAAAGTGCAGGATTAGGAGGATCAATATTGGCAGAAAAGGTAAATGAGCAGTTAGACGCACTTTTAAAAGCATACGAAGCTAGACTCAAAAATAACCAAACCCAAGAGCAAAGATGGATGACTTATCCATATGCTGAAATAGAAAAACAGAGGTTGGAAATGTGTAGAAATATGATTGAAACATCTCAATCTTTGATAGAAAACCCGCTTGGTAAACCTGTAAGTTGGCATGAAGTACCCGCTCCAACCCCTATCAAACCAACTGTAGAGAAACAAGTAGACACGAAGGAGAGACTCAGGAATGGCTCTGAGTCTAGGGGAGAGCCTATCATAGTGCCAAACACAAAAGATGAGGCAAGTGAGGGGTTCGAGCCTAAAACATTGGTAGAAATGGGTAAGGATTGTAATGGTTTAGATGACCTGTGGAAGAGAATCCGTGATGCCAACGAAGCTAACAGGGTGAGTTACCACATGAATAGCACGAGAAAAGAGAAAAATGAGATCTTACCTCCTATTGAAGAATTTGAGGCAAGATCACAAATGAACTTTGATATGCATTCACAAGGGGGAGACGAGGGATCAATTAGTTCGGGGAACAACCAACCAGACTTACTAAAAACTCTACCCTCTTACCTAGGAGAGTATGAAGCCAAGTCTGAGGTGAGAGCAATCCCATCTCAAAGACTTTCTTTCAACAGAGTGATGGATTCACAAGGGTTGATTGACTTATTGTCCACCCCTATGGCATGCACAATCACATTAGCAGAACTCTTGAGACTAAGGCCAAACATGTGGACCACAGTAGGAAAATGCTTAGAAAAATTCAGAGTAAAAGACCCCATCTTGAAGCTTCAAGAAGGGATCAGAGAATTGGACAAGCGTCAACTAAACACTAGGCCAGTACCTGTTAACAAGGTTGGAGAGTATTGCGAGGGAGAAGATGGAAACACCACGCTACCAGTAGAATTCCAAGGAGTAGTTTCCAAAGCTATTCTCGATAGTGGAGTAGGAGTCGCTATAGCCACCAAGGAAATCTGGAAAAAATGGGAAAAACCGGATTTGAGAGCTACCAGAATGAAATTTCAATTGGCAGATGGGTTCATGGAAAAGCCTCTAGGGCTCTTAGAAAAAGTAATCGTCACCTCGTGCGGAATCGAGTATGAGCATACATTTGCAATAGTCAATTTCGACAAAAAGAACAATTACGAGATCATCTTGGGAAGACCATTCATGAGACAATTAAAGATGGTCCAGGATTGGGGCTACGACCACATCTACCTCAGACATGGCGAGACTACAACCAAAATACACCTAAAAGACCATAGGTACAAGTATGTGAACCAGACACCAGTGGAAGAGTTTGATTCAGCTACATTGGCAGGATCAGAGCTCCCAGCATGGTTAGGGCAACAAAAAGAGCTATGGATGTGCGGAGCTTCACATTGTGGGAGCTTAAAAAGAGAGGAATGCGTCTTAGCAAGAGCAATTGAGACAAGGATTATATTCCGGAACCTTTTCCTCAAGATGCCTTAGAACCTCTGGAATGGGAACACATCATAGCAACATTGGATGTCTGTACCATTACAGATAGCCCAACGATAAAATTTTGCCATAAGGATGGCTATGATGTGCTACCCTACTACATGGTAAGCCTTATACAAGGAGGAGATGAGATTGTAGAACCACCAGAACCAGAAGAGTTTTATAACTCCTCTAAGCATCTGGAGGTAAATAACGATGCAGACAACGAGTGTTCAGACAGCTCAAGCGAGCGTGGGGAGAAAATAGTGAATATCAAGTTTTATTATTTTGCCAATCAGCACCCTAGACGCCAGTAACGCTATAGGAAAAAACGAGCAAAAAACAAAATGAGAGAGAACCTGATGCCCAGGATAAAAGATAAAACTCACTATCTAATGCTTGTCAAAGCAGAGGATTGTGTAAAAGACCAAATATCAGGAAGATTCTCAAAAGTTCAAAGGAAACGGATGCAAGAGGAAATAAAACAAGTACGGAAAGCTAAAACAGAAACAAAATAAAAAAATCTCAAAAATCAAAACAAGAAACAACAAAAGATCTAGCGTGGACCAAACTGGAGCGCAAAAAGAAATACCAAGAACTGAAATGGTCATTACGAGAGGTATGGACGATTGAGGGAGAAAGTGATGGTAAGGAGGAGTCAGAAAAAGGAAACATGACTGTACCATCCCACTATCGGAAATTCACTATCCAGGGCAGAAAAATCATAATGACACCACCAGTCAGGGAAAGAATAAACCAGGAATCTTACGATGGGCCAGAAAATGCAAAACGGATAGACCTCGCGGAACCAGGTGAAAATCCTTAACCGGTCTATATTCGCAACTGATTTAGAGCCTGAAGAAGAAGAACAGTTAACACAAATTCTCAAGAAGTATAAAGATGTGTTTGCATGGTCCTACAAAGACCTCAAAAGAGTTAATCCATCGATATGCCAACATACAATTCTTTTGAAATCAGATGCCAAACTTAGCAAACAGCGTCCTTATACATATAATGACACGTTTGCTAAACAAATCAAAGAGGAGATTGACAAGCTGATGGATGCTGAATTCATCTACGAGATCGAGCATACAGGTTGGGTGTCACCCATTGTGGTTGTCCCCAAAAAGAACGGAAAGCTGCGAGTGTGTGTGAACCTCAAAAAGGTAAATGTAGCCACCATAAGGGATAATTATCCCTTGCCGATCATAGAACATGTACTTGAGAGGGTGACCGGCAAACGGGCTTATTCCTTTGTAGATGGGTTTACAGGGTATAACCAACTGGCAATTGCAATAGAGGATCAACACAAAACAACGTTTTCCACAGAATGGGAAATATACGTGTATAGAGTTATGCCTTTTGGCTTAACTAATGTCCCAGCTACCTTTCAGAGGTTAATGACTCATGTGTTCAAAGAATACCTGAGAATATTCTTAGAAATATATATGGATGATCTTTGTGTGCACTCTCTTCTACGAGAAGAACATATTGATCATTTACAAAAGGTATTTAAGAAGTGCAGAACATATCAAATCTGTCTTAACCCAGAAAAGTGCATTTTTATGGTTAGGCAAGGCCGCATCTTAGGACACATTGTCTCAAGAAATGGCATAACCACTGACCTAGACAAAATCAAAGTCATAGTAGACCTACCCAGGCCCACTAATGCCAAACAAGTGCAATCCTTCATGGGACACTGCGGATATTAACGAAGATTCATATATATGTATGCAGTCATTGCACAACCTCTGTATTGTTTGTTAGGCAGTTTCGACTGGACTGAGGAGTGTGAAACTTCATTCCAAAATATGAAGGAAAACCTTGTATCAGCACCTGTACTTAAAGCACCAGATTGGGAAAAGATATTCCATGTTCAAATTGATACATCTGCATATGTAATCGGGAGTATTCTGGCTCAACCCGGAAACGGAACAATGGATTTTCCAGTTTGTTATGAAAGCGGACAGTTAAATAGTGCAGAAAAGAACTACACAACCACCGAAAGAGAGGGGTTAGGAATAATTTATGCTGTAAAGAAATTTTGGCATTATTTGCTCACAAATAAATTTGTGTTCTTCACAGATCATCAAGCTCTTTTGTATCTGGTAAATAAACCATGCAATACTGGGAGAATTGTACGCTGGTTTATTATATTGCTAGAGTTTGACTTCACAGTGGTGGTCAAAAAGGGTAAAACTCATCTATGGTCTGGTCATCTTTCAAGGCTACAAAATGGGGAAGCTCCTCAAGGAGTAGATGATGACATACCTGACGCTTATCTTTTCAATATTGAAATGATACCCAAATGATCACAGGAAATTGTTAGTATTCTCACTACAAGAGGTTGTGTGCTCTTGTGACGCTGTTAGCGACGGAAATGCACTGGGTTTTAATAACCCCCGGCGTCGCTAAAACCGTCGCTACGAGCGTCGCTACGAGAGCGTCGCTATATGCGTTGCTATATAGAGACGCTCATAGCGACGGTTATAGCGACGTTTACATAGAAGACTATAGCGATGGTCATAGCGACGCTACAGAGCCATAAATAGCGACGGTTATAGCGACGCCCGAAGGAATTTCTTTTGGTGGCAGGGCATTGAATGCCCTGCCACCCATCAACCATATTGTACTTGATTCAATTTTTTTAAAAAGTGCAAGGGTAGATAATAGACCCAAAATAGTCACCCACAAGACGCATTGTTTGCAAAATTGACAATTGTACACATCATAGGCAAAATGAATTGATTGGCAAATGTAATAATGACAATTGTACAACATCATAGGCATAAAGAATTGATTGGCAAAAGGAACTGTGGTGACAAATGTAATAATATACATGGTTCAAAAAGACGTATAAAATCCGTCTCATGATACATAAGCTATGAGAAACCCTAAACTAATGCTATCTAGCTACGACTAAACTGACGTCGTCTAGTCAGACGTCTCATCGCGTCCAAGCGGCGTATCTGTCGGATTCTGCAAAAAAAGACAATAAGACAGCTTTCAGTAAGTATAAACATATAATGACATTTATAAAACAATACAAAAAATAGAAAAGAGTAAACCCTAATACTAACCATGCCGCCGCGAGAACTGAGAATGTCCATCAGGGCGTTTAAGCCCTTCCTGCTTGCGTACTCGCGCTCGTACGGTGTGGGATCACGTCCTGTCATCGACCACTGTCAAAACATACAAAGATTTCATTATGTTAGAATTAAAAAACTCATAAACCCTAAACTATCGAACATAAAGAGCAATGCAAAAACACTTACAAAATCGACCTCAAATGATGCCCATCCACCGCTCCCCAAGTGGTGCGAGCTCCCTGCCTCTACTCGCGCTCTGGCTGCATCCTTTTGTTGCTTCCACTTATCGGGATTCTCGCGCGCTACTTTCTTCGCATTCTTCCAATCTTCTTTGGCCAGCCAATCTGGCCTGTTCCACCCATTCTTGATTGCTTTTTGCACTTCGGAACGCTTGTGTTTGCAGTATTCGCGCATTCGAATCTTCATCAGGTCTTCATTGAAGCGTTGATCCCGTGTTGGAACGGGAAACTCATCATGAAGTATGCTGATGACTCTGTTTTTTAAATCACTTGGTACTTCACTCCATTTGTTTAGTATGTAGTGTTTAAACAGCTGAGAGCAAAGACCACGCATGCGCGAGATCACCTTCTTGTCGTCATCATCCATGATGATGGCGTCGCTGAAGTCGACGGAGTAAGACAAGCCCTCTGGCCGGTGACGCGTGAACCTGGGTGTCCCGGCAGGGGTCTCTAGCGGCGTGTCGATGGGGGTACGGACGTCAGGTGTCTCCATCGGCGTCTGGGCCCCGAAGCGAGGAGTGTCGAGCGGGGTGGCTCCTGGCGGAGTAGGTAGAGGTGTGTAGCTTCTAGGAACAGTCAGCCGTGCAAAACCTGGCGTAGATGGCGATGTTGTGGCTGGTGTGGGGGCGGGCAAAGAAGGGGAGGGTAAAGAGCCTCGTCGAACACGAGGCGGTGTGGAGGCATCGGTGGCAGAATCCCCACAACAACTGCCACCGCCACCGCCACTGCCACCACTAGAGCGCCGGTGTCTAGACGAGTGTGAAGCTCGTCTCGTCGACGCCGAAGCTTCGGAGTGCGCCGAATGCTCCGAAAGAGAGGGAGATGCGGATGGAGTAGGAACGCGCGATGATGCGCTAGAGCGATGACGCTCCACGTACCACTGTCTCTGCTGCGGTGACAAAGAAGAAAGAAACTCCTCATCATCCATACCTGCATTAAACACACGAATATTTAAACTTAATATTGAATGAATAGAGTAGACAATGACGCAAAGACCATTAAATACAAGGACGTAATGACGCATATAAATACAATGACGCAATGAATTGAGTGATAGAAGAGGCAAGTCAAAAACTCAGAATTTTCAATCAAAAGATGTGAGCGCGAGTAGAAAAGAGCGTTATACACCATGGAAGGTACTTAGAGAGCCAGATCTTTTACAACACGGAGCAAAATTGTTCAAATACAATATTTGTGGCTTTAAGAGATCTCTCTCTCATCCTCGCATAACTCAGCATAACTTCCTATATCTATATAGAGCTCTCCGTTTAAACACATATCCTCTGTTTCATTTTGTAGCTCCTCTGCATGCACCCCATATAGAGTAGTAGCATCTTGATGCTCGTCTGGCACCACTGCAACGGCTTCTGATTGAGCATCTTCTCTGATCTCCTCCATTGATGCCGTTGTGATTGGCACATGGTAGCCTTCATACGTCCTTGCACTACGAGGGGCTACCTCTATGACGTACCACCAGTTTGATGTAGACTTTGTAGGATGAAATATTACCTGCCAGAGCCACATAACTTACATGAGAGCTTTCAAGCACATAACTTGTAAAAGGGGGATGTTAACTATCTACATACTTACTTGTTCACAATGCTCGGGTAGTACGAAAGTGTCTCTTAGGTCAATCCATTTCTTAGTAGAATCCACCTCAAGAAAACCAGACTCTCCTCTACGCACAGTAGCTTTGCGACCCTCCATGATTATCTTGAACCATTGCACGTCGAACAAGTCGACAAAAAATCCTCTGTAATCGATCCTCAAAATCTCTTGCAGCGTGCCGAAGTAAGTGAGTTCCGCCACCACAGGATCTGCATCAGAGAAACGTCGTCGACTAGACTGTTCAAATTTTGCCATGATTCCACAATCTTGAGTAAAACGCTTTTTGTCGATTCGTTCCACCCTAAAATGTCGACCGGACGTGACTTTGGATGCACATATCCCTTAAGCGTTTTCATGAAACGTTCTAAGAAGAACATCCATCTGGAATGAACGGTGCTTTAGGGAGTTTTACCGATCCATCAGACGCTGTTTGCGGCCAATATTGCTCCATACGATCCACATTTCTAAGGTCAACTCTGGCTCCCAAAGTATCTTTCTTGCCGGTCAGATGGTCCCATAGTAGATTACCCACATTCTTGAATATGTGCATTGGATCGAGCAAGTGATTGATCATGAGTCGGGGCCAGTATGGTAACTCGTACCATAGAGATAGTCTCTTCATCCCTGGAGGCAATCCGTCATCGCACATCTCCTTCTGCTCTAACCATGCTTGTGCAGACATCCTTGGTGTCTCTCTTCCCAAAAAGCCGTCGCGTAACACATGATTCTCTGGAAGATACGCTTGATGACCTTCGTAGATTTGCTTCTTCAGTGAGGGTGCCCTACGTGCATTCAGTCTAGGTCCACATGTGACACATGCTCTGTATCCGCTTGTTTGAAGCCCTGCATGTATACACATGATAATAGATCAACTATGGGAAAAAACAATATTTACAGTGTCTGAGTGAGGAGTGTCAATAGATCACCTGAGCATTCTGTTAGCCCGGGATAGTCATGCATGGTCCACATTAGAATGCCTCTGCTCAAAGCATTCCGTCGTCCTGTGTGTCGGCTCATATCCACCACCTCTATGCCAATCCACAATTGTTGTAGCTCTTCCAATAGTGGACGAAGATACACATCCACATTCCCCACTTTATATCGCCCTGGCACAATCAAGCTTAGCCATAGGTGCCCCTTCTTCGTAGTCAACCACGGGGGAATGTTGTAGTTGACGATGACAACGGGCCATACACTGTAAGATGTTGATCTTTGACCAAATGGATTTACGCCATCCATACCAGGCCTAAGCGCAAATTTCGAGCTTCCCTGGCAAAATCCGACCATGTTCCATCTATATGTTTCCAGGCTGCGCAATCTGCAGGAATTCGTAGCACACCATCCGAAGATTTATTCTCCTCATGCCATGATGCTAGGGCGGCCATGGACTTACATTCGAAGAAATTCTTGATGCGAGGAAGCAGAGGAAAATGTCGCAAAACCTTTTGTGGAATTTTTGTCCTGTGGAGATCTACTCGATATCTTTCGGAATCACATTTCGGACACTTCTCCATGTCTATGTATTCCCCTCTGAAAGGAATGCAGTCATTAGGACAGCGTGGATAGAATTGTAATCCATCCCCAAGTTTTGCAAAATCTTTCTTGCTTCATCTCGGGAATCTGGCATCACATTGTCAGCTGGTAGTATGTGCTCTTTCAGCAATCTACACAACATAAAAATACGATACAGTCGTGTAAAAATCTATCAGATCATTATACATTTAGAGTTTTATTAAAGTAAACTAATTGTAATAGATCACCTGAAAAGCGCTGTGACGCTAGTGTCACTCCATCCAAACTTTGCCTGCATGTTGAGAAGAACCAGGAGTGCTTTCAATCTAGACATACGTGATCCATTATACAATGGCGTATCGGCTTCACTTTTCATATCATCATAGATAAGCCTTTCTGAATCCATGATCGTCTCGATCATTTCATCAATCTCGGGCTCAAACATTGACTCGTTGGGAATGTGCTCTGCATGATCATCCCCCGAGCTGTCAGAGGCTACATCTTGTGGCCTCACATATGCTGCTTGACCAAAGCGCCTGCGAACACGTCTATTGGGTTGCAAGATTGCTGCTTGTTGGCCAGCGTCAGAGTCCGACGAGTTATAATTGGCAACAACTCGATCTATAATAGATGGATCGAACTCGCCAAATTCGCGAACGTGCTGCAAAGAAACATGTCTTGTCCGTCGCACAGCATGCTTGCATTGATTACAAGGACATAAGACCCTCGTTGAGAGATAGGTGTTTCGGTTGGACGGTCCCACATCCTCGTCACTACTCATAATGAGGATAAAAATCTTATAACCTGGACAACAAATTTAATATTCTATTGGCATTCTTCGTCTTATCTCTCTCTCTCTCTCTCTCTCTCTCTCTCTCTCTCTCTCTCTCTCTCTCTCTCTCTCTCTCTCTCTCTCTCTCTCTTTACCTCACATTCTCTAGTCATGTCCAATCCCCGCACACCTCGGTCTAGAGGCGCACGGAGATCAGAACCACCGGGTTATAATCTCGTCTTTATTGGTCAATACCTATATTTGTGGGTACAAGAAATCTACACACCCACGTCTACATGATACTGCATGTAGTGGACAAAACCCCATTTGCCTCTTCTCTAGCTGTAGCACTTCACAGCATCTTAACATCTTTTCACAGTAGATCTTTTCACTGTTCCTCTAACTCTAAACCCTTAACCGTAAGTAATTCTTGCGTGGAATCGATCTAACGTAAATAAGCGTAAATCTATATAAACGTAAATCTAACTAAAAATAAACCTAAATCTAATTTAACGTAAGTCTACATCTAACCTAATCTTTAACGTCTTTTGGGATAGTTTCCTACGACGTTAAAACTCTCTTCTTCTTGTGTGTGTGTGTGTGTGTGTGTGGGTAAACCTAAATAAACCTAAGTTTAATCTAATATAACATAAATCTAAATCTAACGTAAATTATGTTATATTAAAAACAAAGAACTAAACTAACAGGGATTATAAGAACCTTAAAACTGATTTAACACATAATTTTTCACATAACTCGGCAAGAGTTGGCATTCTCATCACTAAAGATGTGAGAGTTAACTTCCGGCGGTGACGCTGCCTCATCTCCATCCACATCTGATGACAGCAATTGGCCCTTTAGACCGTTCTTGCTCTTGTTACTAACTTTGAAGTTGCTGTTGAATGACTAGAGGTTGTCTAGATGGTCATTGTGTCGGGGATGTAGTGACTCTTGCCGCCTTGAAGATCCACCTTCTTCCCTATCTTCTGAAGACATTTCACTAGTACTTTTGGATCGACGGAGCCCACCATGAGTGAAGGCAGCAATACCCTATATTCCATTGAGGGCTTTCTTCACCCGCTTCATGCAGGCATCGCATTCTATGGAGACCTAAATCTAATCTAATATAACGTAAATCTAAATCTAGCGTAAATAAACGTAAATCTAGTTAAAAATAAACCTAAATCTAATCTAATTTAACTTAAATAAACCTAAATCTAATTTAACGTAATTCTACATCTAACCTAATCTTTAACGTCTTTTAAGATAGTTTCCTACGACGTTATAACTCTCTTCTTCTTGTGTGTGTGCGCGTGTGTGGATGTGTGTGCCAATAAAAAGAGATAAATGGTATAACCTTTCTATCATCCATGCCAAGTATGATAGATTGATTATGCCATTTCCCTCTTGAATAATAGGTCTTGAGTTCAACTCCTCGTCGGCTAGATCTTTAGGTCTTTTAATTTTAATTAGTTTCCTACGACGTTAAATTAGTTTCTCTCTCTTTCTCTCTCAATGTGTGTGCGTTTTTTTGGATCGTATGCATTTTTTCTCTCCCTTTTCCTCTCTCAATGTGTGCGTTTTTTGTTTATGCATGTTCTCTCTCTCTTTTCCTCTCTCAATGCGTGCGTTTTTTGTTTATGCATGCTCTCTCTCTCTTTTCCTCTCTCAATGTGTGTGTGCATTCTTTGTTTATGTATGTGTGTGTGCGTTTTTGTTTATGTTTGTACTCTCTCTCTCTCTCTCTCTCTCTCAAAAACACTATGTGTGTGTGTGTATGTGTATGTGTGTGTGAGAGAGAGAGAGAGAGGGAGAGAGAAAGAGGGGAAGGGAACATGAGAATGAGGAGAGGGAAGGAGCATACCTGGCTCTCCTTCCTCTCCTCGTGTGTGTGTGTGTGTGTGTGTGTGGAGAAGAAAAAGAGAGAGAGAGAGAGAGAGAGAGAGAGAGAGAGAGAGAGGGAGAGCGTTACCTGCTCCTTGCTTGAGGGCGTCGAAAAACTCAGATCTGAGATCTGAGTTTTTGGGCGCACTCGGTTATTTTTTTAGCCCAACCGGCGTCGCTATGAGCGTCGCAAATTTACAAAGAAATTTGCGACGCTCATAGCGACGCCGGGAATTTTTTTTTTTGAGCGTCGCTGTGTGAGCGTCGCTAATATGAATAGCCTCTTGTAGTGTCTTTCCTTTGGAGGTAGATTTGATAACAAGGAAGACAAATCCGAACAAAAAACAATTCGACAAACAAAAAACTTCCAACTGATTGCAGGACGACTATATCATCTAGGCTTGGACCAAATTCTACAATTATGTATAAATCCGGAGGAATACGAGTGTTATCTTGAAGAAGCACACGTCCAGGATTGTGCATTTCATTGTTTAACAATGAAAACACACCAGAGATTGAAACAATTAGGGATTTATTGGCCAACTATGTATGCTGACACACATGCTTATGTTAACAATTGTACTATATGTAGAGCCAAACGACCAGTGGATCATGCGACATTGTTTCAGGTAAACATTGCACCTGCATGGAGTCAATATATCATTGATTTATTAACCACAAGGACATTTCCTAAAAACATAACAAAAGCACCAAAAAGGGATATAGAGATGGAGGCTCGCGACTATAATTTAATTGGGAACCATCTCTATAAGCGAGGAAAGGAAAATCAACTTAGAATCTGTGCAAGTGAAAGTGAATACCTGCTGATTCTAGAACATGCACATGGAGGTATAGGTGGAGGCCATTTTTCTGGCCGACAAGACGACAAAAATTGTCTTAATCGCAGATATATGGTGGCCTACATTGCATATGGATGATGAGGAGTTTGTAAAGCATTGTGATGCATGTCAACGCACCGAGGTGCCGATAAAGAGAGATGAGATGCCACTACGGCCAATGATGGGAGCCAGGCATTTGCAAAAAGGGGTATTGATTTTGTGGGGCCTATTTCACCCCTTGCATATCGCACCCATACCCAATATATCATTGTGGCTACGGACTATCTCACAAAATGGGCGGAAGCCAAGGAAACACAAAAGGAGACGCAAGAACCACTGCACAATTTTTGTATGAGAATGTCTTTGTACGATATGGATTACCAATTGAAATTGTCAGTGATCGAGGAACGCATTTTCTTAATGAAGTCATTGAATATCTGCTAGAGGAATTCATGGTTATACATAGAAAATCTGCTCCATATCATCCACAGGAAAATGGACAAGCTAAGGCCACAAATAAAACACTATGTAGTGTTTTGACTAAAATTGTATCAAAGTCAAGAACAAATTGGGATCAGCAGTTACACTCAACACTATGGGCATACAAGGTAGCTAACAAAACATCCATAGGAACGACATCGTACAACATGGTGTTTGGTCTAAACGCTATATTACCCATAGAGTTTTTAGTTCCAACTCTACGAGTAGCGAAACGCTTAGAATGGACATGGCATGAGCTCTCTTTAAGAATAGATGATCTTGAAAAGCTAGATGAACTTCGCTTGCGAGCTGCAGCTTCGATCTATGCTAAAAAGAGAAGACAAAAGGAGTTTTTTGACAAGCATGTGTGCACGAAAGAGTTCAAAGAGGTGATTATGTACTTGTTTATATCTTGAAGCAACATGCCAAGAAACTTAAAAAGCTTGCTATTTTTCTTTTAATTTTACTAATTTTCGGCAGAAAAACTCCCAAAAAACAAAAAGCAGGTGAAAAACGGTCGTAATGAAAAAAACAAAAATATGGGGATGATCAGTGACTATAGGACAACCTATGGTATAATGGGGGTGCAATTATGTAAATGGACCGGAAAGCGTGTTTTGGCCAGATTTTGACCGAAACGTCAAATTTCTCGGAAACTGGGCAAATGGAAATAAAATAAAAATTGAGCCTAAACCATATCTCGCAAGAAGTTGGGAGCACATGTCAAATTTCATGGAAAGTGGTTCGGAGACCCCCATTATAAGAAATTTTCACTTCATTTTAAGCTCATTTCTACTATTGCCTTTTGAGAGAGAGCTCCTGCCACCTAGAGCGAATGAGACTTCCAGCAGCTTCTACGACGTGCACGACTACCCGACAGGCTCCAGACATGAGAGTTAGGCTCACCACCTTGAGATTTTCGTGCATGTTTGTTGTTTTGTCGCGAAAACTAGCGTAGGGTTCACACAGAAAGCGAGCGGTAGAGACCTACAAGTGGAAGTGGCCACCTAACGGCTAACCCAAAAGCAATGAGACTTCATCGATGGCTTACCCTAGCATAGGAGACCACTTTTGGATGCCCAAAGGCAGTAGAAAACCATCGGGAAAAACCCTAATTCCTAGAGCCCCGCAAGAGACCACCCAATCAGAAATCGGCGGAAAGGCGCCCAAATGCTACCAAAACTCATGGGTAGGAGCATCTTGACATGCTCGACAAGTCTATATATCCCACATGGGCATCGGTGACCCGAAGCGGCACTAAACTTCAAAAACGGCATCAAACACACAAAGCGTCAAATAGCTCTCGTGGCCAAACTGCATGTCCGTTTCCCACCTAACTTCACGAGCGGCTTTCCTAGACCATCAACAACCAAGTCCTATGGTGATAGACCACCACAAGTCATCGATGACATGTAAACGCAACCGCGGGTGCTTCTAGAGCGACAAATCACCAAATGGAGCTCCGGTGAAGCCAAAGTCGACAAAAACCATATGGCGAGGAGCCCCAAGGGACCGGAAAGCTATGGAGACCAACATCAAGAAATATCATCGCCGAAAAGCACTCCTAAAGTCAGAAAATGGCTCAAAGGCTCTGAAATCCACACAGGGAGTTTCTTTCTATCAATTTGACTTTTTTGTTGAAATAATTCTTAAAAGGGACTCAGGGGGGCTCAGGGCAGGCACCGGTAGTACTTCCAATGAAAATTTCATCAGGAGACATCCTATGTGTAGGATGTCTCAAGGACAAATTTGGGCACCAAACTTAACATGTCTCATCCCACACAGCTTCTGAATAGCCTGTACAAGCTAGCCACCAAGTTTCATCACATTTGGACAAAAATTGACCTCATGTGCACCAAAAAACGCAAAGTCAGGGCATAGAGGCAATGATGGGCCATAGACCTACCAAAACTTGTCCAAATCACATGAAACTTGCACAATACATTCATGAGCACATTGCCAACCTATCTTTGTGGTCACAAGTGAAAAATGATGAAATAGACATCCTACGCGTAGGATGTCTAAATGACATTTTTGGCTCCCAGATGGTATTTTTCAGTTCCAGATCTCCTTATTACCCCTTCATGAGCTCATATATCAAGTTTCAAGCCATTCCCATCACTTTTGGCCCCAACACCTCCAAGATGCACTTTTTGAGCCCAAAAACACTACACATGCTCTTACCAACACCAATTCTTGTCCAAATCAAAATCCAAGAGCAGGGCCATGTTCCACATGCCAAGAGCTACCCACATAACAAATCTCAAGTAATTTTGATGAAAAAGACATCCTACGCGTAGGATGTCTCCAGCATGATTTTGACCTACTGTACAAGAACTGACTTCATAGGGGCCATTACCATGGTGCAAGAAGCTCATATATCAAATTTAAACCCATTTGAATATCATTTGCCACCAGTTGTGGACATCCTACCCAAATTATGAGCCTAAAGCCTGAATCTGCCCAAAAATGCACTTTTTGATGCCCTAACCCAATTCCAATCACATAGCCATGTTCAACAGATCAAGGACCACCAGCCTGCCAAGTTTCACCAAAAACTGATGAAATAGACATCCTCCGCGTAGGATGTCTAAATGATAAATTTTGGCCAGAATGATACATTGAGCACATGCAAGGTTTCCCAAGTTTCTTTTAAGTTTTATTTTCAATTTTCAAGTCATTTGGATAGTTAGAACTCAGTTTCTCAGCTAATATGGAAAAAACGCTAACTTCGAACTACTGAGTGCAATAGGATCTATGGCAGCCGCAAAATCACCAGCAAAGAAGAAAAGGATGACAATAAAAGACTATTTAGAAGAAGTGGAGCCATTTGTCATCCCAGAAGGAACCCTGAAGCCAACCACCACATGGATTCAGGACGATTTGTTAGAGTCCAATGAGTTGAAGATCTATCAAGGTGTGTTCAAGGATCCCGAAGGCAATGCAGTAGAGCTACCCATGATACCACGGGAGCTCAATAAGTTTTTCAGAAGCAAGATGGGAGATTATCTGGAGAAGCTGGATCTACATAACTATTTTGAAGCTTTGCCGGTGGGGATTGACATCAAAAGAGTGTGGGAGCTTGTAACTACTATCAAAGGAAGATGGAGTGGCCTGAGTCACTGATATGCACGGCAAGCCAGATACCATGATTGTCATCACAGAGACGGTGGTGGCAGCCGCACTAGACATATCTAACAAGGGAGATAGTGTGACCAAGAGAAGAGATGAAGTCAAGGTGTACTCCGAAAAGAAGAACAACTACACTTTTGAAGATATTACAAACCTAAAGTGGCTGTCATGAGCCAAATCTACAACCAGTACTTCCACATGTGTACAAAGAGGCCACAGAAGTACAAAATGCCGCCTGGAGCCATTGCTACCACCTTCACCTGGGCAATGAATAAGAGCAAGCCAAAGGTGATAAATTATGCTGCTTATATCCATGACAACATGGTGAAGATGGGCAACAAAAATCCCACTTACATTGTACCTGGTGAGCTGATAACGAAAGTGGTTTATGGAGCACTACATGCCAAGGGAAACTGGCCTGACCCTCCATCACAGAATGATTGGCTAAAGCTCAAAGAAGATAAAGAAGAAGAACCTCCAAGTGCACCCAGGGTAGCAACACGTTTAAAGAGCCGGTTAGAGACAGTGCTAGAAGATCCGCCGGAGTCGAAGAAAGGAAAGTGCACAAGTGCCGATCAAAGAGACCAAATCACAAAAAGCAGCGCGGCTATAGCGGCTAATGGAAAGCTTCAGAGCCGAAAGAGCCCTCAAGGGAGATCTAAGCGAGCTGTGGAAGCCCTCACTTGAAGCCATGTCGGAATCATCCCGAAGGGTGCACAGAGATCGATTTGAAGACTACATCAAGAATTTTGAAATTCTAGATGCTACGATAGAGAATATCCCTAATATTCCATTTACAGAAGAAGAAGTGGGCAAAGTACGATGGCAACTTCTAGAAGAGCAGGAAGGCCAAGAGAGAGAGAGAAAGACAAAGGTGGACAGGGACTTCAAGAAGAAGCCAGCAACTCCACCGTCAAGCAGGGAGTCTAGCCCACCGCCATCACCACCTCCTCTTAGCCCTCCACAAACCCAATAAAAGGAGGACGAACACGAAGATTCTAAGCAAGTAAATAGCCAAGGAAAAGGCCGAGATTGAGCATGAGGCAATCCAAGATAAGGTAATGGAGCTGAAAGATCAGATTAAAGTCAAAGATCAAACCATCCAAAGGTTGCGGGCATCTCCTACCAGAGTCAGAGCTACTAGCTCGACTAACACCACTTCAGAGAATGAGCTTTATGAAGAACAAATGAAGTATCTCCAAAAGGAGTTAATATTGGAGAAGCGGCAAAGGTTGATGCTGGCCGAAGGGTCACTGGTGATGCAAAACCGCCTAGAAGAAGAAAATCAGGCCATGAAGAATGAACTAGAAGCCATCAAGAGAAAGCTTGAGTAGGTGGAAAAGATAAATGCAGATCTAAACGACCTCCTAGTAAACATGGGAGAGCAAGCGGAAGAGGAAAAGAAAACACTTCAGAAGCAGATAGAAGAGCTGAGAGTCCAGTAGCAAATGAAAGAGCAGCAGTTTAGCATCGGGCCAACAACCATGGAGGGTATTGACATAGAGAATGTTTCAGATCCAGTGGACACCACCATGCAAGAGGAAATCCTATGGGACCCTCACAAGAGCCACAAGATCTGACACAAGAAGAAGAAGAGAAATTGCAAAAGGCCATAGAAGTGGCAGTCAGAGACACAGCCAAATAAGCGTTGGAATGGGAGGAGAGAGTCTCTAACTCAATGACTATTCAGAAGATAGATGCCAGTAACCTTCGGTGTGAATGGCTACAGCCCTCTCTCCCATATCCTCTGCTAAAATATGACGCTGCCACAATCAACAAACGAATAAAAGAGGAGCCAACAATGCCAATGTACAAAGCAGATATCTCCAAACCTGAAGGAGTCAAGCTGATAGTGGACTCTCAGTCCAGGTGGAGAAAGGCATGGCTGACAAATTATCCTCAATATCTAATTCATCTGGTAGAGGCACCTAAAGCGATCAGAGATAACCTCAGTTTCTGCCCTCTACTTAGGATGAGGACATGGAAA
This sequence comes from Adiantum capillus-veneris, assembly GCF_014529385.1. NCBI lineage: Eukaryota > Viridiplantae > Streptophyta > Polypodiopsida > Polypodiales > Pteridaceae > Adiantum > Adiantum capillus-veneris. Next base: position 93,842,370 of record NC_140946.1, read on the forward strand.
GCCCACGAGCTGCTGCAGAGAAGCCAATCGACTTGGCTAAACTACCCGAAGCTGCCATGCTTGAAGGCAGGTGAGAGAATAAGTGAGCAATACATGGTGAAAACCCTAACGGGCACCATCAAATTGTTTAATGGCTCGCCTGACCTATCTTGCATCATGATGAGAAAGATATGTAAAACACTTTTGGCAGTCTTCGAAACATTCAAACCAGGCCAGGCGAGAGACAATATCTTGCTCTTTCAAGATACATACAAATGTGCATACGATCTATCTGGTCAGCCTTCTCACGAGGTGATACATGCATTGTATCAAAGGATTATGTTTTTGCCATCTTATCACCTCAAGGCCTTTGAAGAAGCCTTCTACACAGGCTTCTTCGCAATGGAGATGAATCATCCTCAATAAGATATTCCATTTGAATTGTGCTTGAGGACTTTGTACGGTCGTCCGCTGGTGACCAGTCTTGGTCTTCATTCTTTATTGTCTCTGATGACTCCATCATGTTTGAATTTTGTATCTTGGATAACTTCTGAGCCATTGGTATTCCCATTATGTTGTCTGGCATATCTTTTGCCGTGATCATGTGGAATTGAGATATGGTGATCTATGAACTTACTTCAATCGTAGTGTAGATGATTCCCCAGCATTCTGCTTGTTTGTCTCATGATATGCTCATATATTCAGGGGCATCTTCCAGCTGTGGTTGGCCACATCTTTTCCAAGTGCAAAAAGACATGAGGTTCTCGTCTAGCTAAAAATATAGCTTTACTTCTCTTGACAACTTTTCTTCGTTTTCTCCAACAATGGTGCACTTGATCGTCTCAAGATTTGTGTCTGAATTGAATCTTTTACTATGGAAACATCCTTTGGTTGAACTTTATCTACATTTTCTTTGCTTCGACCACCTGCTTGCGTTGATGTTGACTCGTATGACTGTGATGCACACTTTTTTGCAATTGTTGAGCATTTTCTACTTGCATCTAAGTAACCTTTGATCTTAGAAGATCCATTGTACTTTCTGGAAGAATCTGTCTATTTGGAGGAGATTTCAGTGGTGACCTTTGTGTAGCTTTATGGACTTTAGCTCCCATTGATGTTGACTTTTCTATCACATGTTCTGGCAGCTTGAGGCTTTGCATCATCTTCAGATAGTCTTTGACTTTAGTCAAGCCATCCATATGGGTTTGTAACAAGTCTTGATCTTGCTGATATTCATTACCATGTGCATCTTGATATGCATATGTGAGCTTAATCACATGTAACTGTTTGAACACTATTGGATTTGTCAGCTTTTGACTCTGGCTTGTGGAGATCAATTGAAACTTTTGCCCCTGATAATCTTCATAAAGGCATTTATCTGTAGACTCTGATGGAACCTGGTTCAATTGGAAAGTTCCAACAACCATATGATCTTTCAATGGTTTTTGTCTTGAAGGGGTCTGTTGGTTAGAGGCTCTAGGGCTTCTAACTGGTGTAGCTTTACCTGGTACATAAGCTGAACTTGATGGATTTACAACTCCCCCCTTCCTAGGGTGATCACTATAGCCTGCTTCATTGTATGAGTTCAAAACTATTTGTCTTTGATTTAGTCTCACCTTTTGGGACTGTGAAGGTACACTTTGGGTAGCACTATTGACATTTGGCAACTGCAAACCTTCTGCATAGTTTCCTATGTATCTCCGTGAAACATGACAAATTATTCCCCAAGTCAAGCTGTAGATAGAATTATCTTTTCCCTGATATTGTCTATCCCATGGGTCTCCTATAATATGAGCTTCTGTGGTTTCAGGACCCAAGGCATCATAGATGCTAGACTCTCGTCTATATCTACGACTGTTTTGGTCAAAGTATATGCTCGTTTGGTCACAAAATCGAAGCTTAATTTCAGATGGAGGAGAGTTTGGATCTGAACAGGTTTCTGGGTTCACCTGGGTAATGTCCTTCATCTCTAGAGGGGATGGGCTATAGTAGATTCTTTCCTCTGAATGAAACATCCTTTCTAATCTTTACTGGACGTACTTCTATGAGTTGGTATGTGGGCCGTTCAAACACAGTGATGGGGGCTTTTCACAAGCCAAGCTCCCATACCCCTCTTCTCTCGTCCCCACCCCATGGAAACCTCCTCTTAGGGAGGGAGTGATAAAAGGCATTGGAAAAAATTAAGAAAAAATAAAGTATGATTATGTAAATATATGAGAAAGGTAAAATAGGCCACCTCATGCCTGCGGGGCAGCCCATCGCCACCTTGCCTCCTTTTTCTTCACTGTTGCCCCGCCGTGTGTCCCTTTTCCTCTCCTCCACTCAAAAGTTCAACCCCCTCTCTCTTCCCCTTGTCCTTTATCCTTTCTCTCTCCCCTCAAGCTACCCCACCTCTCACAATTAATGCATTATAACTCACCAATAATGCACCCTAACTCACATGCAACTTATGCTATCTTCCAAAACAGTATACCCCACCCCCCTTTTCTCTCTCCTACACTCTCCCATGATCCAAATACCCGCCTCTCTCTCTACAATTCGAAATCTCTCTTGTCTTGTAGCCAGATGGCCTCCCCCACACTCACACACACTCAGTTTCACTGAAAAAAGGTGCCCACAGACCCATCCCCACCCAGTGGTTACCTGATTTTCTTGTGTTCACACACATCTGCACACAGATTCACCTCTGAACACACTCCTCTCTCTCCCCTCTTGTAATTACTTTATTCTCCATGTCACCTCTCAAGTTTTTTCATCAACCCATCACTTTTTTTCATCAACCCATCTCTCTCTCTTAGTCTCTCTCTCATGAGACTGCTGTTCTAGCACATATACACACAGCCAGACAAGTGGGGCCCACAGTCACATGGCCTATGTAGATAATGATTTCTTCATTTCTAAATTCTAGAATTTCTCCCCCCCCTCCTCCCCTATATAAAGAGGGGTCACCATCACACAAAATACACACCATCACCAAAGAGTACACTATGCACTGTGTGTGCCTAGTGCACACACACACACACCCACACCATCACCATCACCGCAATCACCATGCTTGTCTTGAGCATGACCTCTACACCCTTGGCTATGGAAGATGAAGGGCAACTAAATGAAGGATGATGGCCATAACCCTCGTGCGAGTCTTCGCCATCAACTCCCACCTATCCGCCATGTGCTCTACCACTCTCTCCCTTCTCATTCCCCTACCCTATGCTCCCCATTTCATCGCCTTATTCTCTAAATAAAGCTTGAGGTTTTGTGAGTATGTTTTCTTGCAATGTTTTGCCCATGTAAGGTGTGCGGAATCGCCACCTAGTCTTGTGTTTGGAGTGAGCTTGTGTATGTGTGAAGGGTGTGCGGATTCGCCATCCTTTTGTGGTGCCTAAGTACTAAGCCGCTATACCCCCTCCCTCACTCTCTCTCTCTCTCTCTCTCACTTGATCTCATTCCCTTTCCTCTTCATCATTATTCCCAAGCATCCATCTCTCTTGGATGAAAACTTTGTTATGGTGTTGTGTTGTTTGCGTCCTAGCCGCTCAAGCTAGGTGGTGCCCTCTGTTTGCTTTACCGTGACAGGCTCGAGGCGCGCCATTCGGTCCCCGGTGTTTTAGAGGCCGTCGGGGTTCGGGGTTCGCTTTGCTCCCGTCATTTGGTGCCCCCACGGAGGAGGGCTTTCTAAGACCCTTTAGTTTACAATGCTGAAAGTGACGCCCACTATCAATCATGGACGAATGGCTGAAGGAATTTTTTAAATGGAGGACGGAAGAAGAAGAGACGAAGGAGGCACTACCGCCTTCATTGAGGTGCTACTGCCAGGCTGCAGTGTCGTCAGCATTCAAGAGGTAAATTCTCCATCTCGTGTCGCTCGTTCTAACTATAAATTGAGAGCATCAGGTGGGAGGTCGGTGAAGTGCCATCACTGTTGTCAACCAAGGCACACTGTCAATGAGTGCCAGCAACGAAGGCAGCGAAAGGGGCTGAAGTCATCTACATCGACATTCATCGCAAAGAAGTCATTCACATCAAGGAAGGGAAGCAAACGGTGAGACCTCTTTTCCCTAAATAAACTACAGTCAAAGTTATAACTCCAAAGTGGCCTAAAGGGGCTGCTCGAGCCAAAGGCAAGGAGAAGATAAGCCAGTCTGGAAACACATGACCCCGAAGGGAGAAGCATCTGGCCAAGCAAGTGCTTCAAGCTCAGAAATCCGGGTTGTACCCAGTTTTCCAAAGAGGAAGTCATCCGAAGCTAAGCGGCGAAAGGTCGCCTACCGATTTGCACGACGCATGCGAGTGCTACCAATCCACTTCGACAATCCGGAAGAAGAAGTGGTAAGAAGATTCCCATGTACTAGAGAAGAGTGGTTCGGCTACTGCTCTCGCTATTTTGGAAAGAGAGTGGAGGATCTTCCTCCTCTCCCTGTACAACTTATCCTGAAGAAGCTCTCTACCACGGGAGAAACCCAGTGGGCTGGGGACGAGTTGCAACTGAATGGAGTAGAATTCATGCAACACGCCGACTACGGAAATTACCTGCAATTGTTGTTAGCCAAGAGGCTGGGAGTGGTTAGACGCGTCGCCATCACCCCGTACGTGCTGAGCAACGAAGGAAAGGTAGAGCCCATGAAAGGCGATGACCTCTTGTGGATGTGCCGACTCATCAACACTGGCACGATAAGAGTATAAGTAAGTATTTCATCCTCTGTGCATGATGGAAAACGGGCCAACAGCATTCCCGTTCAGATTCTTGCAGCATATGCATGTGAATATCTATGTAGATAGGAAAGTCTTCTACCAACAGAAGATCGTACACCTATTTGGTGCGGCGGTACTAGGAGAAATCCTCAATTCCACGAACCCTATCATTCTCCCCATATTAGATTACCATCATTCCTTTAATGTTTCTATCTTTATCTTCTTTTAACCTATCCACCCACCCTTGTAAAAATGCTGCTATGAGCCGCACTGTTAATGTAATGTAAAAAAAAAGAAAAAAAAAAGAGGTTTGTAATTTCCTGAGTCATGGCAAGTGTTTCTTTCCCCACGTTCATTGGAAATAGGGGAGAGGATCTCACCACCGACTTTTTGGATGATTTTGACATTGCTTGTATCGTCTCCAACAAAGATGACGACGCTTCACGACTTAGAATTTTTCCTCTACTGATGAAAGTAGAGGCCAAGTCATGGTATAATGCATTGCCCCAGGCCACCAAGAATGCATGGGATGTGTTAATGGCTGCTTTTGTAAAGAGGTTTGGTGGAGGCACAACCTCGGAGAGGCTATGGCAGTTACTGACAGAATTAAAGCAGGGAGGCCTGCTGGAGTATGCCACCTACGAGTCTAAATTTGTGGACTTATGGGAGAGATGGGTTGCCTCGCTGGAGGAAGGTGAAGGAGTGCCTAATTTCCTAAAGAAGGACCGTTTCATTGCTGGTCTATGGTCGCCGCTTAGAGAGAAGGTGAAGGGAAGGTTTCCTGCACCATATGAGTTGGCAGTCCAAGTAGCCCGCCTTAAAGACAAGAAGCTACGAATGCAAGCAAGAGTAAACGAGTCAGAGAAAACAAGCTCGGCCCAACCAACCCCAGTGACTGCAACAACCAATCATAGAGTCCAACCACAGGAGGCATCAGAAGAGCAAGACCTACTGAGTCGTATCACCAGGTCCCAACTAGAGAGTTTATTTGTGCATCTGGTGCAGCAAGGGCATGCACCTGGCAGGAACCTAGAACAAGGAAGAGGACAACGAAGGCAGAACCCAGAGTACCACTGTTACAACTATGGGGAAGATGGCCGTGAAATGTACTATTGCCCACACCCGAGGAGGCAGAATTTCAATAGAGGGGGGAGACAGAATCAGATCTCTCCACCAAGAACACCACTGCCACTCAGGCAACCAATCCCACCTGTTCAAATCCCACCACCAGCGATGCAACCACAGCTAGCCACACCAGTTCAACGCCAGTCACCAATGCAACCACCGCCACAATCACCACTTACAATCATCCTACGCCCACCATCAATTGGTACCCGCACACCAAGTATCATTGGTCTTGCAGAAGAGGTCAAGATGAAGGTAACTGAAGAAGGATAAAGTGAGAAGTTTATTCAAAGAACTGAAACAGTGGAACAAGAGGTTAAAGAATCAAAAGATGCTACCCAGGTGGGGGAGGTAAGTCAAGAAAATTGTGTTACAAATGTGAGTACATCTTTAACCTTGAATGAAATAGGCACCAAAGCGATCAATTGACAACATTGGCCCATAAGCGTAAGAAGGTGTAAAGTGTTGATTAGGCCTCGTCAGAGTAAGAGGAATGCAAAGGGCATGAAAGATACAAGAGAAGAGGAAAACCAACCTGCTAGCAAGGCTTTGCAGAAGATGGACAACATATCAAGCAAAGGGGAGGGCTTTGAAAACGGAAGCATGTGCACCACCATGGACCCAGGACAGTGTAGCAAGCTAAATGAATCTTGCATCAAGGCAGTTTCACTAGAGGACCATAACGAAGAGGTAAGTATGACTGAAGGTTTGGAGTTGGATATTTCTCTAGAGGCTTGGCAGCCGAGCAAGACTTTATTGTGTAGTGTTATAGACTTGGAGATGGGTAATGCCTCTAGTCTACTGAAAGATGTTATATCCTTGGAGATGGGTAATGCCTCTAGTATATGTGAGGATGTTCATAGTAAGTCTGATGATCAATATGTTGCCAACCTTTTAAGGATGTTCCAAAATCCTCCACAACACAGCATTGTGTTTGCATGGGATGCATCAGACCTATGGCTATGGCTAGCTGCTCTAACATATAGATAGAAGATCAGTATGGAGATAAGAGCAAAGAAGCCATGGATAGACAAAAGCCTAATAGAATGCAAGAAGGAAGACCTCATTCGCAATTTGGTACAATTTTTTACAAATAGTGCATCCTCTCTTTGGAGAAAGGTAAGTGGATTACGCTTAAATTTAAGCCGCAAGGTAGGTGGCTTTCTATTAGCATCAGTAAAGGAAGCTGACATGTTTGAGCACACCCAAAAGAAGCATGATATGCTTGCAGTTTTTTCTAGTCATGGCAGTAAGCAGGACTCTGAAGACAACTTGAGCTCACCACACCAACAAGGCGGTCATATGTGGTGGATTCTTGGTACACTCTTGGGAATCATAATTTTTGGTTCTGTCTTTGCAGGAGCCAAGATGCTCATTTCCCCTCTCGCTACTGGTGGTTACAAATTTGATCCAATTTGGCATGCAAATTTTATTGTTTGGACACTGCAAACAATGATCCTATTTTTCACTTGGGATCCAGGAGGACATTGGCACAAAGTTCTGGAAGCCATGGGCTTCCCCTTTAATCAACCGACACTATTCCAAGGAACAAGTTATCACTTGGACCTGTTACAGATTCATGAATATCCCAGAAATCTCACCAATGGCCAAATGGAATGGCTAGTTCAGAAGGCAACTCGATATTGGATCCTACAGCTAAGCGGAAGAAGAAATAGAGCTAGAGACATGAATGCTTCTAGCAAAAAGGGGAGGGCTAATGATGGGGGCTTTTCACAAGCCAAGCTCCCATACCCCACTTCTCTCGTCCCCACCCCATGGAAACCTCCTCTTAGGGAGGGAGTGATAAAAGGCATTGGAAAAAATTAAGAAAAAATAAAGTATGATTATGTAAATATATGAGAAAGGTAAAATAGGCCACCTCATGCCTGCGGGGCAGCCCATCGCCACCTTGCCTCCTTTTTCTTCACTGTTGCCCCGCCGTGTGTCCCTTTTCCTCTCCTCCACTCAAAAGTTCAACCCCCTCTCTCTTCCCCTTGTCCTTTATCCTTTCTCTCTCCCCTCAAGCTACCCCACCTCTCACAATTAATGCATTATAACTCACCAATAATGCACCCTAACTCACATGCAACTTATGCTATCTTCCAAAACAGTATACCCCACCCCCCTTTTCTCTCTCCTACACTCTCCCATGATCCAAATACCCGCCTCTCTCTCTACAATTCGAAATCTCTCTTGTCTTGTAGCCAGATGGCCTCCCCCACACTCACACACACTCAGTTTCACTGAAAAAAGGTGCCCACAGACCCATCCCCACCCAGTGGTTACCTGATTTTCTTGTGTTCACACACATCTGCACACAGATTCACCTCTGAACACACTCCTCTCTCTCCCCTCTTGTAATTACTTTATTCTCCATGTCACCTCTCAAGTTTTTTCATCAACCCATCACTTTTTTTCATCAACCCATCTCTCTCTCTTAGTCTCTCTCTCATGAGACTGCTGTTCTAGCACATATACACACAGCCAGACAAGTGGGGCCCACAGTCACATGGCCTATGTAGATAATGATTTCTTCATTTCTAAATTCTAGAATTTCTCCCCCCCCCTCCTCCCCTATATAAAGAGGGGTCACCATCACACAAAATACACACCATCACCAAAGAGTACACTATGCACTGTGTGTGCCTAGTGCACACACACACACACCCACACCATCACCATCACCGCAATCACCATGCTTGTCTTGAGCATGACCTCTACACCCTTGGCTATGGAAGATGAAGGGCAACTAAATGAAGGATGATGGCCATAACCCTCGTGCGAGTCTTCGCCATCAACTCCCACCTATCCGCCATGTGCTCTACCACTCTCTCCCTTCTCATTCCCGTACCCTATGCTCCCCATTTCATCTCCTTATTCTCTAAATAAAGCTTGAGGTTTTGTGAGTATGTTTTCTTGCAATGTTTTGCCCATGTAAGGTGTGCGGAATCGCCACCTAGTCTTGTGTTTGGAGTGAGCTTGTGTATGTGTGAAGGGTGTGCGGATTCGCCATCCTTTTGTGGTGCCTAAGTACTAAGCCGCTATACCCCCTCCCTCACTCTCTCTCTCTCTCTCTCTCTCTCTCTCTCTCTCTCTCTCTCTCTCTCACTTGATCTCATTCCCTTTCCTCTTCATCATTATTCCCAAGCATCCATCTCTCTTGGATGAAAACTTTGTTATGGTGTTGTGTTGTTTGCGTCCTAGCCGCTCAAGCTAGGTGGTGCCCTCTGTTTGCTTTACCGTGACAGGCTCAAGGCGCGCCATTCGGTCCCCGGTGTTTTAGAGGCCGTCGGGGTTCGGGGTTCGCTTTGCTTCCGTCATTTGGTGCCCCCACGGAGGAGGGCTTTCTAAGACCCTTCAGTTTACAATGGTGAAAGTGACGCCCACTATCAATCATGGACGAATGGCTGAAGGAATTTTTTAACTGGAGGACGGAAGAAGAAGAGACGAAGGAGGCACTATTGCCTTCATTGAGGTGCTACTGCCAGGTTGTAGTGTCTTCAGCATTCAAGAGGTAAATTCTCCATCTCGTGTCGCTCGTTCTAACTATAAATTGAGAGCATCAGGTGGGAGGTCGGTGAAGTGCCATCACTGTTGTCAACCAAGGCACACTGTCAATGAGTGCCAGCAATGAAGGCAGCGAAAGGGGCTGAAGTAATCTACATCGACATTCATCGCAAAGAAGTCATTCACATCAAGGAAGGGAAGCAAACGGTGAGACCTCTTTTCCCTAAAGAAACTACAGTCAAAGTTATAACTCCAAAGTGGCCTAAAGGGGCTGCTCGAGCCAAAGGCAAGGAGAAGATAAGCCAGTCTGGAAACACATGACCCCGAAGGGAGAAGCATCTGGCCAAGCAAGTGCTTCAAGCTCAGAAATCCGGGTTGTACCCAGTTTTCCAAAGAGGAAGTCATCCGAAGCTAAGCGGCGAAAGGTCGCCTACCGATTTGCACGACGCATGCGAGTGCTACCAATCCACTTCGACAATCCGGAAGAAGAAGTGGTAAGAAGATTCCCATGTACTAGAGAAGAGTGGTTCGGCTACTGCTCTCGCTATTTTGGAAAGAGAGTGGAGGATCTTCCTCCTCTCCCTGTACAACTTATCCTGAAGAAGCTCTCTACCATGGGAGAAACCCAGTGGGCTGGGGACGAGTTGCAACTGAATGGAGTAGAATTCATGCAACACACCGACTACGGAAATTACCTGCAATTGTTGTTAGCCAAGAGGCTGGGAGTGGTTAGACGCGTCGCCATCACCCCGTACGTGCTGAGCAACGAAGGAAAGGTAGAGCCCATGAAAGGCGACTACCTCTTGTGGATGTGCCGACTCATCAACACTGGCACGATAAGAGTATAAGTAAGTATTTCATCCTCTGTGCATGATGGAAAACGGGCCAACAGCATTCCCGTTCAGATTCTTGCAGCATATGCATGTGAATATCTATGTAGATAGGAAAGTCTTCTACCAACAGAAGATCGTACACCTATTTGGTGCGGCGGTACTAGGAGAAATCCTCAATTCCGCGAACCCTATCATTCTCCCCATATTAGATTACCATCATTCCTTTAATGTTTCTATCTTTAACTTCTTTTAACCTATCCACCCACCCTTGTAAAAATGCTGCTATGAGCCGCACTGTTAATGTAATGTAAAAAAAAAGAAAAAAAAAAGAGGTTTGTAATTTCCTGAGTCATGGCAAGTGTTTCTTTCCCCACGTTCATTGGAAATAGGGGAGAGGATCTCACCACCGACTTTTTGGATGATTTCGACATTGCTTGTATCGTCTCCAACAAAGATGACGGCGCTTCACGACTTAGAATTTTTCCTCTACTGATGAAAGTAGAGGCCAAGTCATGGTATAATGCATTGCCCCAGGCCACCAAGAATGCATGGGATGTGTTAATGGCTGCTTTTGTAAAGAGGTTTGGTGGAGGCACAACCTCGGAGAGGCTATGGCAGTTACTGACAGAATTAAAGCAGGGAGGCCTGCTGGAGCCACCTACGAGTCTAAATTTGTGGACTTATGGGAGAGATGGGTTGCCTCGCTGGAGGAAGGTGAAGGAGCGCCTAATTTCCTAAAGAAGGACCATTTCATTGCTGGTCTATGGTCGCCGCTTAGAGAGAAGGTGAAGGGAAGTTTTCGTGCACCATATGAGTTGGCAGTCGAAGTAGCCCGCCTTAAAGACAAGAAGCTACGAATGCAAGCAAGAGTAAACGAGTCAGAGAAAACAAGCTCGGCCCAACCAACCCCACTGACTGCAACAACCAATCATAGAGTCCAACCACAGGAGGCATCAGAAGAGCAAGACCTGCTGAGTCGTATCACCAGGTCCCAACTAGAGAGTTTATCTGTGCATCTGGTGCAGCAAGGGCATGCACCTGGCAGGAACCTAGAACAAGGAAGAGGACAACGAAGGCAGAACCCAGAGTACCACTATTACAACTATGGGGAAGATGGCCATGAAATGTACTATTGCCCACACCCGAGGAGGCAGAATTTCAATAGAGGGGGGAGACAGAATCAGATCTCTCCACCAAGAACACCACTGCCACTCAGGCAACCAATCCCACCTGTTCAAATCCCACCACCAGCGGTGCAACCACAGCTAGCCACACCAGTTCAACGCCAGTCGCCAATGCAACCACCGCCACAATCACCACTTACAATCATCCTACGCCCACCATCAATTGGTACCCGCACACCAAGTATCATTGGTCTTGCAGAAGAGGTCAAGATGAAGGTAACTGAAGAAGGATAAAGTGAGAAGTTTATTCAAAGAACTGAAACAGTGGAACAAGAGGTTAAAGAATCAAAAGATGCTACCCAGGTGGGGGAGGTAATTCAAGAAAATTGTGTTACAAATGTGAGTACATCTTTAACCTTGAATGAAATAGGCACCAAAGCGATCAATCGACAACATTGGCCCATAAGCGTAATAAGGTGTAAAGTGTTGATTAGGCCTCGTCAGAGTAAGAGGAATGCAAAGGGCATGAAAGATACAAGAGAAGAGGAAAACCAACCTGCTAGCAAGGCTTTGCAGAAGATGGACAACATATCAAGCAAAGGGGAGGGCTTTGAAAACGGAAGCCTGTGCACCACCATGGACCCAGGACAGTGTAGCAAGGTAAATGAATCTTGCATCAAGCCAGTTTCACTAGAGGACCATAACGAAGAGGTAAGTATGACTGAAGGTTTGGAGTTGGATATTTCTCTAGAGGCTTGGCAGCCGAGCAAGACTTTATTGTGTAGTGTTATAGACTTGGAGATGGGTAATGCCTCTAGTCTACTGAAAGATGTTATATCCTTGGAGATGGGTAATGCCTCTAGTATATGTGAGGATGTTCATAGTAAGTCTGATGATCAATATGTTGCCAACCTTTTAAGGATGTTCCAAAATCCTCCACAACACAACATTGTGTTTGCATGGGATGCATCAGACCTATGGCTATGGCTAGCTGCTCTAACATATAGAGAGAAGATCAGTATGGAGATAAGAGCAAAGAAGCCATGGATAGACAAAAGCCTAATAGAATGCAAGAAGGAAGACCTCATTCGCAATTTGGTACAATTTTTTACAAATAGTGCATCCTCTCTTTGGAGAAAGGTAAGTGGATTACGCTTGAATTTAAGCCGCAAGGTAGGTGGCTTTCTATTAGCATCAGTAAAGGAAGCTGACATGTTTGAGCACACCCAAAAGAAGCATGATATGCTTGCAGTTTTTTCTAGTCATGGTAGTAAGCAGGACTCTGAAGACAACTTGAGCTCACCACACCAACAAGGCGGCCATATGTGGTGGATTCTTGGTACACTCTTGGGAATCATAATTTTTGGTTCTGTCTTTGCAGGAGCCAAGATGCTCATTTCCCCTCTTGCTACTGGTGGTTACAAATTTGATCCAATTTGGCATGCAAATTTTATTGTTTGGACACTGCAAACAATGATCCTATTTTTCACTTGGGATCCAGGAGGACATTGGCACAAAGTTCTGGAAGCCATGGGCTTCCCCTTTAATCAACCGACACTATTCCAAGGAACAAGTTATCACTCGGACCTGTTACAGATTCATGAATATCCCAGAAATCTCACCAATGGCCAAATGGAATCGCTAGTTCAGAAGGCAACTCGATATCGGATCCTACAGCTAAGCGGAAGAAGAAACAGAGCTTGAGACATGAATGCCTCTAGCCAAAAGGGGAGGGCTAATGATGGGGGCTTTTCACAAGCCAAGCTCCCATACCCCTCTTCTCTCGTCCCCACCCCATGGAAACCTCCTCTTAGGGAGGGAGTGATAAAAGGCATTGGAAAAAAGTAAGAAAAAATAAAGTATGATTATGTAAATATATGAGAAAGGTAAAATAGGCCACCTCATGCCTGCGGGGCAGCCCATCGCCACCTTGCCTCCTTTTTCTTCACTGTTGCCCCGCCGTGTGTCCCTTTTCCTCTCCTCCACTCAAAAGTTCAACCCCCTCTCTCTTCCCCTTGTCCTTTATCCTTTCTCTCTCCCCTCAAGCTACCCCACCTCTCACAATTAATGCATTATAACTCACCAATAATGCACCCTAACTCACATGCAACTTATGCTATCTTCCAAAACAGTATACCCCACCCCCCTTTTCTCTCTCCTACACTCTCCCATGATCCAAATACCCGACTCTCTCTCTAAAATTCGAAATCTCTCTTGTCTTGTAGCCAGATGGCCTCCCCCACACTCACACACACTCAGTTTCACTGAAAAAAGGTGCCCACAGACCCATCCCCACCCAATGGTTACCTGATTTTCTTGTGTTCACACACATCTGCACACAGATTCACCTCTGAACACACTCCTCTCTCTCCCCTCTTGTAATTACTTTATTCTCCATGTCACCTCTCACTTTTTTTCATCAACCCATCACTTTTTTTCATCAACCCATCTCTCTCTCTTAGTCTCTCTCTCATGAGACTGCTGTTCTGGCACATATACACACAGCCAGACAAGTGGGGCCCACAGTCACATGGCCTATGTAGATAATGATTTCTTCATTTCTAAATTCTAGAATTTCTCCCCCCCCCTCCTCCCCTATATAAAGAGGGGTCACCATCACACAAAATACACACCATCACCAAAGAGTACACTATGCACTGTGTGTGCCTAGTGCACACACACACACACCCACACCATCACCATCACCGCAATCACCATGCTTGTCTTGAGCATGACCTCTACACCCTTGGCTATGGAAGATGAAGGGCAACTAAATGAAGGATGATGGCCATAACCCTAGTGCGAGTCTTCGCCATCAACTCCCACCTATCCGCCATGTGCTCTACCACTCTCTCCCTTCTCATTCCCCTACCCTATGCTCCCCATTTCATCGCCTTATTCTCTAAATAAAGCTTGAGGTTTTGTGAGTATGTTTTCTTGCAATGTTTTGCCCATGTAAGGTGTGCGGAATCGCCACCTAGTCTTGTGTTTGGAGTGAGCTTGTGTATGTGTGAAGGGTGTGCGGATTCGCCATCCTTTTGTGGTGCCTAAGTACTAAGCCGCTATACCCCCTCCCTCACTCTCTCTCTCTCTCTCTCTCTCTCTCTCTCTCTCTCTCACTTGATCTCATTCCCTTTCCTCTTCATCGTTATTCCCAAGCATCCATCTCTGTTGGATGAAAATTTTGTTATGGTGTTGTGTTGTTTGCGTCCTAGCCGCTCAAGCTAGGTGGTGCCCCCTGTTTGCTTTACCGTGACAGGCTCGAGGCGCGCCATTCGGTCCCCGGTGTTTTAGAGGCCGTCGGGGTTCGGGGTTCGCTTTGCTCCCGTCAACAGGTTGATCTTTTTTGTACAGTTTCCCTTTTTTGTCTACATAGTGTGCGTATGAATTATGGGTGCCATACAAATCTAACATCATTATGTTTGATGTGTCCCTTAGACTCGTGAATGATTGCACACTTGTGGTAGTGGATGTGAAATCATTTGCAGTTTTAACAGTCTTTTCAACCTTCGGTGATATCTCGACACCTTGACTAAATTCATGCAAGAATTTGTTGTTCAAAGAAACAATTTTAAGCTTTTCAGGTGCCTGTGCATTTTTATGTTGATTTTGAATTTGCAGTGCTTTTACTGGTGCTTCTAATGGTAATGCAAAATCATGTGATTTCATTAAAAGTGGCGAGTTAAATACACTTACATCGAGATTCGTATTTCCAATTTTCTCTGTACCTTGCTTGGTAATTGATATGTCCTTCTTGTCGGGATTTCTTGGACAATCTTCAAAAAATGTCCACCTTTTCGTCCACAATCTGAGCAATACTCCATGGTTGGTGGTATTTCAATTGGTTCTGTCATGTTAAGCTCTTGTTGAGGAGTTTTAGCTTCTATGCTTGCCAAATTGTCCACATCTTCTCTTAAAACACTGAGCATCAAGCTGTAGACTGCTCCATCTTGACCTTTGTACCATCTTTGACTTGGTTCTCCAATTATATTTGCTTCTATTGGTTGATCTGTTGGATCTTTCATTACTGGCTCTCGACTACAAATCTGACCACTGTAATCCATGTACAATGACCCTAATTGCATATGCACTAATTGGATGCTTTGCGGACTTGGGGAGGTTTCTCAATAAACACTTGGGTTGACTTTCTAAACTTCTATTTGCACTTCATTTTTGAGCTTGCAATACCTGGCTTTACTCTGATCAATAGGATTTTGGCTCCTGTGTTGCTTTTACTGCTCACCAAGTATCTGTGGCCTTCTGTATCAGTGTATAAAAAATTATCCCCATTGTAGCCATATAGCTGCAAAATTTGCTCTGTTGCAGTTGTGCATGTGTTGCCATTGCTACTAGCTTGCTCTATTGTACTTGAATTCTCGGCTCGATTGAGTCCATTTTGAGTAGCTCAAAAAAAACTGTCTCCTAGTAGATTTTGGTATTGATTAGCAGAATTTTTGCTGCTCGTACTAGCCTAATTTGCACTCACATGTGAGTTGTGTCCCTGTTCGTGGAAGCTCAATTGCAATGCAATTGCTTGCACTTGCCAATTTCTAGCATGCATAATTTTTGAAATTTGATTGCCGCTCAATCGGCTTTGAGTTGGTCGATTTCTTGCTTTTTTCAGCTGATCTGGTTCACTTTGTACTCTTCCAGCTTTGCTTTTTTTGACTCGTTCACTTTAGCACTTTGTGACTTTTTTTTTCTTTTTCTGGCGATGCTTTTTTGCTAATTCTGGGTTTTTTCGCCTTTTTTTTGCTCTTTCTACAACTTTTTATTTTTTCTAATTATTTATGAAATTTCAAATTTTCTAAGTTTTTTGATCTTTTTAGGATTTTTTACTATTTTTTGAGAAGGTTTTGATTTTTTTCAAATTTTTTGATTTCTTTGAAGGTTTTATGAATTTTTTGATTTATTGGAATTGTTTTGATCAATTTGGGATTTTTTATTAATTTGTTCTAACTTCTATGATTGTTTTTTACAGATTTTGTGATTTATCCGTGAATTTTTTGAAATTTTAATGATTTTCTATGTGTTTTTTATTTTTTGTGGACTTTTTCTATTTTTTTGTGAACTTTTGATATTTTTAATGAATTTTCTAAGAAGTTTTTATTTTTTATGAGGTTTTTTCTAAATTTTTATGATTTTTTAAACTCTTTTTTTGTTTTTTTGTATATTTTTTATGTTTTTGATTTTTTTATTGTTTTAAAAAGACTAACTTAAACTAGACTAAAGCTTAACTAACTAATTTTACCTGGCAGCGCATTGACGTGGCTGATGGCCACTTACCTGGCAGTTGACTTGGTGGGCCCCATGTAGCACGAGCGGGTAGGGCACCGAGCGCGCAAGACAGATGGGCTGTGATGGCGGCTTGATTGCGGGGCACGCCCAACACGCTGCACGAGACGAGACAGTGAAGAGTTTGGCAGCGGTCGATGCGCAACGTACGGGCAGCGCTGTCTAGGCAGCTTGGCGTGTAGCAGCAAAGGAGGGAGAGAGTTAGAGGGCATGTGGCCCGTGGGTGAAGACAAAAGGAGATAGAGAGAGAAATAGAGAGAGAGTAAGACAAAGGGAGAGTAAGAAGGGGATCACACTGGGAGTGAGGGAGGGAAGAGAGAGAGAGAGCTTTGACCGGCCTCACGGCGCGCTTTGTGTGTGTGAGTGTGCGACAGGGTAGAGTGTATGCGCGGTGAGAGAGAGCGTGCGACATCGGGCGCCCATGCTTTGTCAACGGCTAGTAGGGAGTTCCAGGGCTAGAAAAATACCTTTTTTCTAACAGAGGAAAACAAGGGCAAACTTGAAATTCTACCGGTTTTTAGGTCAAAATTTTGAACCTTTTGCCGGTAATTACACTAAAATTTGTGAAAGTTTCCCGGTTTTCTTCGAGTGAAGCTCAAGATCTAAACAGGATTTTAGCATTTCGGCCGGTTAAAATACATTGGACCCCGGTTTTTTTCTAACATTGTTCACGCGCTGGCAGATAGAGAGAGGGGAAGTGTGACGGGAAGAGAGAGAAAGTGAGAGAGTTAGAGAGTGAGGGTGAGGGGGTGTTCACGCGGAGCGGAAAAAAGAAGAAGAGAATTGTAATGTCGGTGAAATTTATCGCAAGAGACCGTAAAGATCTAGTTGACGACAAATTTTCATGCACCACAAGGCACAAAATCAAACTCGAACCAGCCTGCCCTTTTTTTTTATTTTTTTAAATAAATTTCCAAACGTCTAGAAATGCCAAAAATTAATCGAAAATTCAGAAAATGCCAAAAATTGCCAAACAAATCCAAAAAATTCCCGAAAAGTTCTAGGAATCTTAGGAAATCACCGACATTCACAACCAAACATTTTCGACACGCAAAGGCACACCAAAAATTGCAGTTTTTATCGAAAATGAATTTACAACACAATCATCAACCCGGCCCCCGAAAATAGTAAAACGCTCAAAAATCGACCACGGAATTGCGCACACACCAAATAGCTCGTAAAGATCGCAAAATATCAAATTTTCATGGAATTAACCAAAAAGTAACGCAAAAATTGACAAAAAATTACCAAAACAAAAAATATCCAAAAAAACCCAAAAAGATTCTACAAATTCTCCACACATTGGGGAATAGTGCAGCCAAATATCACACAAATCACATCAATTAAATTGCCCAAGAATTTAATCAATAAATTCAAGACTAAGCAATTAAACCGGCAAAATTACCGTCAAAGTTAGGTCAAAAATTGATGGAATTCGAGTGTGTAAATCCCTGATTTGAGCACAAAAACACAGCATTTAACCATTACACACATCAATTATGTAATCAAAATATGAATCAATCATGAAAATTAAACACATTTTTAGACACACACTCTAATAAAATTGGCAGTTTTTACCAATCTTTAGGTGCGCACACAAAAGGGTTAAACTTGTCGATTTGCAATGTGACTTCACAAATCATTAGTTGGCCATGAGAAAAACACAAATCAATCATGACAATTGAAAAATCATTAAGCACACATTGATTTTTAGGTGCACAAACATGGGCAAATTAGTGGACACACACCTAAAATTAAGCATACACACATTCAATTGGAATGCACACACACTTGATTTTAATGCACACACACGCTTGCAATTGACCATCTAAACATGCAACTAACTCAATTAGGCACCCAATTAGCAATTCAAAATCACCAATTAGCAATTGAAACTTGTCAAATTCATATGCCACCAAATCTTAAAAATTTCGGCATTACGATGACGTAAAAACGAAAATAAAATAAAATTCAATCCACATTGCATCAACATAGCATTGCATCAACATTACATTGCATCATGGTGGGATCTCTACACAATTCTACACATCTTTAGATTCTAGGGAGGTTGAGAATACCACCTTAATTACCTTTCTATTGAAGATCAATTGAATGGTCGAATGCTCCAATCCTGCATAGCACATTAGTAAGTTAGTAAAAATTAGTCAAATTAGCAAGGGGTTAGTGTGAAATTAGAGTGTGTAAACACACAATTGGCAAGATACGGTGTCAAATTAGGGAATTATGAACACATTGCTTCATGCACACACATCCAAAATCTACAAAAACGTAAACACACAAGTGGAATTAGTTGTGAAATTAGTGAGGGAACACATTCGATTATGACACAATTACACTAGCGTAGGCCATCGTCCCCGGCAACGGCGCCAAATGTTGGGGGTCCCATCATTGCAATAGCTCCATCAATCCGGAGGGATGAGCTACGTGGCTAGGGCATGGAAACACTCACACGGCTAGTGAGCTAATCATGGCAACACAAATGGTTCACTCTACGAGGTGAGCTTCTCGGCCTATGGAGGAGCTAAGCCATAATGAAGGGCAATCTCCATATCCACTTCACTTCACCTCTAATCAACCCAATCACACACACTAATGATTGCAAGAGGCACACAACACTAATCCTATCATACAACACACTAATTGCAAGCACACACACATAGATCTATCGAGCACCACACTCCAATCAAACCTACATGCACACACAAGAAAAAGAGGGCAATCACACAAGGTTAGAGAGGGATTAACCACTAATTAGTTAAGATCTAGCTAATTTAAGCATCATAGGCAATCATAAGAAGCTTGAGAGAGGCATAGTGAAAGAGAATGAATCATTGATTAGTGTTAATCAAGTCTCATGAGCAAGGAGAAGCTCAAGGACTCCATAGCCACACACCTCAAGAGATCTCACCAAAGAGTGCTCTCAAGAAATGAGCTTGAGAACCCTAATTTATTTTACACGCTGCCTTATATACCTAAGGTAAAAATATGCAATGTCCTGGCACCCAAGGCCTTTAAGGCTCCACCACTTTATTGAATCTGCTACCTAGGCACATTAACTGACCTATTCTTTACAACTTGGAACTCCTATTGAGCCCGTAACACATTAGAAATATTAAATTGGATTGAAATAAATCGACAATTTACAATACGTGACCATTTTTAGAAAACGTGGAAAATTTGTAATTCCAATCTTTACTGCTTCTTTACTTTGATCTTCAATGTGCATTCGTACATCTTCGATCTTTAGCAGCTTCTGTTAATTGACGTTGACTCATTTAACAATGGACAAAATTTTATATGCAAGGTTCATTGTGTGAGTTGATAATGTTGAATGGGTGAGCCCTATAGTGGTCACTCCAAAGAAAGATGGACGTTGGAGAGTTTGTGTTGACTACAAGCCATTAAATCCAATGGCCAAGAAAGATACTTATCCTTTTCCTTTCATTGATCAAAGTTTAGATGTAGTGGCTGGTTTTGAGAGATACAGTGTGTCCGTGATGGACATTCAGGATAATTTCAGCTTATCCTTGCTCCTAAAGACTGGAAAAAGACTACTTTTATCACACCATGGGGTTGTTTCTGCTTTTGCTGCCTTCTTTTTGGAGTGACAAATGGGCCTCAAGCTTTTGAAAGAAAAGTAGATTGGGTCCTTATCCTATTTTTTGGGAAGTTTGTCAAAGGATTCATCTTGAAGGTGGTTTGCACATTTGCTTACAGTTGGGAACTAGACACTTGCAAATCAAAGGAGATGCCTTGTTAGTCGTGAAGCAAGTATTCAGAGTATGGAAGAATAAGAATTCCAAACTGAAGAATTTATGCTTCAAGGGGAAATCATTGCTCAAAAAGTTCAAAGCATGGAGTTTGCAGCATATTGAGAGGTCTCAAAATGAAGAAGCTCATGATGCTGCCCAAGAAATGATTACTTGTGTGTTTGTGCTAAAGGAAAATGCCCCGTTATATCATGGGAGGGAATTGTTATCAAAGAAGATGGATTTTTAGTTGATAGGTGTCCTACCTGAAGGTTTACCATCTTGCAAAAAGTATGCATTTATAAGAAAATGCAGGAAATACAAAATGATTGATGATGTGCTTTACATTTAAGGGAGTGATTTAGTTTTGCGTCGTGTGTCTTGGAAAGAGGAATCTACAAGATTTTGGAAGAAAATCATGAGGGATCTTGTGGAGGCCATTTTGCTATGAAGATCATGTTGCATAAAATTTTGCAAGAAGGCTATGTATGGCCAAGCATTTAGCGGGATGTTAATCATTGGTGCAAGTTGTGTTTGCCTTGCCACAAGATGGGAGAGAAAATTTTGAAGCTCGAATTGCAACAAACAAGTATATCTTTTGATGTGTTTGAAAAATGGGATCTTGGTGCTATTGGACCCTTACATATGACTAGCAAAATAAATGCTTACATTTTGATAACAGTGGATTATTTGTCATAGTGGGCAGAAGCCAATTCTATCAAACAGGTTACTAGTAAGGAGATGGGGAAATTTGTTTATGAGCATATATGCAACAAATTTGTTGTGTCTCTAGAGCTACTATCTGATATAGGACCTGGATTTAGAGGAGAACTGTTTGATTTCTTATGCGAGAAGCTCAATGTACAACATATGTACAGTTCTCCTTATTGTTCACAATGCAATGTTCTCAATGAGAGGTTCAATGGATAATTGGTAAAGGTCTTGACAAAGATGACCCATACACATGGGAAGACTTGGGATCCAGAGTTTCCTTGTGCATTATGGCCGTACATAACTGCTATCAAAACAAGCACATAATTTACTCCTTACCACTTGGTTTATGGAAAGGATGCTTTATTGCCAATTGAAGTGGAGATCCCTGCACTCAAGTTGTTTTCATTGGAAGATGAAGAGAAAACAAATGCTTGTCAGAAAAGATTATTGGATTTACAATGTTTGCAATTGGACAGAGTTTTAGCTTTGAGCTACTATGAAGAAGTGTCAAAGAAGGCTCAGCTGAATGCGTGGAGGATAAGAAAATTGAAATGGGTGATTTGGTGTTGCGATACAATAGTAAGTTGGACAATACTTTTCAGAAGAAGTTTCAAATCAAATGGGAAGGTCCTTTTACTGTTGTGAGCAAATTTGATAATAGCACATACTAGTTGACTGATTTGAGTGGTGTAAAACATAAATATCATGTTAATGGTTATAAATTTAAGAAATACTTGGCATGTTTGATAAAAATTGTGACAGATGGCATGCTATCGATAGAGGAAGATAGTGTGGAGACATTTGAAAATGTAAATGAGGTTTCTTGGAACAACTGTTCACCTTAGAAACCTCTGCTTTTCATGAATGATCAAGCACGCAATGGGGTTTAGCAAGCTATGTCAGGCATTTTTGGATGAGCATAAAGTCACTAAGTCATGCCAAAAATCTTGCCCACTAGCCTCATGTAAATATGTGTACATAGCCCTGCAAGTTTTGGAAGTGGCCGTGTAAAAATTCATGTACAAAGGTGTGAATTTACCATGATTGGTGTTGATGTTGTGGGTTGTTCAAGTCCCCAAACATGGTTTTTAATAATTATTTTCAGCCGTACTTTATAGCTCATAAATCGGACTTGTACATCATGAGCTATGAGCATCAGCGGGCGGTCTCAACTTAGAAGGTGATTTCAGGTGCATGCGACAAGGGCAACTGGGCCAACTTGGGGGTCTAAGATTAGAAATTCTGAAGTTTTTTACATTTGTGGAGATAGCCAAGGTGATGGCCTTGAGTTGTGTGTTAGGGTGCGTCATTCGTTGATCGGAGCAGCAAGTTATGTCTCAAGGAAAATTGTCCGAGAAGTCCTCTTATGCTTTGGGAGAAAGCTAGAATGTTTTGCACTTGGGAGGAATGAGGAGGAGGTTTCCATGTGGCAGGGAGATTATCCCACATGAGAAGAGGGAACAGGAAAGTGGGGGGTATATAGGACACATTGGGTGCCCACTATAGGTGTATCAATGGGAAAGGAGGTCTCTCAAGGCTTGGCTATGGGGGCTCGTGTGCTCATGGGGAGGGAGATGGGGCGTTTTAGGAGTTCACACTGCTTGAAGAGGTGCACGGCCACTTATTTTGGTCCTTGGCCACTTGCCCCCACCCCATTCCTTGGTCAAAGGGTCAACGACAACTCATTTTTTGCCCCAAAAAGGCCTAAAAGAAGCCAATTAAAAGATGCTTGAGGAGAGAACCTTGTTGGCTAAGAAGAGAGAGAAAAATATTGGGGATAAAAGATAAGAAAGACCCCATTTTAATAGCTTCAACGCCTACACAACTTCCAAAGAACTCATTTTTGAGCAAGAACAAGTGCACCCCCGACTTCGAGTGGCCATAAATCTTTCATCCTTCATCTGTTTTTTGTCTATGGATACTCTACAGACATCTCCACGAGATGAGATTCATCATGATGTCCCTTGTTTATCCTAATTTCAAGTGTGTTCCATGCTTGAAGGGTTTATCATAGCTCTCCACAGGTGTTTATCACAGGTGTTTTCGGCTGTGCAATAGTTCTTCCTTCCGACCGTGTGGCTCGTGCAAGGCTACAGAGCATTCATTTTCTTGTTCATTTTCATGCTAACAACGTGAAACCAAAATACGCTTTGTTTGTGGATGACATCAAGTGTCATAAATGTCCTGTGAGCTTACATTATTGTCTCTTAGGTACATGATAGCAAGGGCTAAACAAAAACTTTCACAAACACAACATCGCTTGAAAATGAAATATGATTTCTTTGTGGATGATACAACCTGTAACCTTTGCTTTTAGCACTATAACTAAAGAAAATACATTTGACAGCCTTATCATCCAATTTTTTATGCTATGGCACCAAATCATATGCCAAACATCAAAAAGCATGCATGTGCTCAATAGAAGTCTTTCTATCATGCCATGCTTCATATGGAGTCATGGACTACAAAGCTCCGTAGGACACTTGTTAAGTACATAGATGTCACACTTGATAGCGTCAAGCCAAAACAAATGCGGCTAAGCTTGAGTTTTGACCATACATTGTGCCATTTTGGTAAGTGACATGTTTTTCCTCTCAGCAACAACATTTTGCTGAGGCGTATAAGGCACTGTACATTGGTGTTTTATCCCACGACTAGCTAGAAACACATTAAATTTCCCCCCTCGATCGGAAAGGTTGGTGCCCATTTCAAGACATTTTTAGCCATAGCCAAAAATTGTTTGAGGCACATAAATACTTCGGACTTCACTTTAAGCAGATATACCCATGCATGCCTAGAGTAATCATCAATAAAAGTCACGAAGTAAAGGTAATTTCCCAAGGACGGAGTTTGCATGGGCCCACAAACATCACTATGCAGAAGCTTCAACCTGCATGTGGCCCTAACTAAACCATCCTTTGGAAACTTAGAATGCTGCATCTTACCCAAAATTCAGCCTTCACAGACATGTTTGATACGTGCTTTAAGAGATGGCAAAGAATCAACCATATCAGATTTCTACAAACGTAGCAAACTGGCGAAATTCAGATGGCCAAAACGTGCATGCCAAATTGTTGCATTTGAAATAGTGTTTGAATCCACAAGTGCATTTCCAAAATTTGCCCACACTTGATATACAAAGTGATCTTATACAACCCATGACATAAGATGCCACATGCGATAGTTTCATCACCAAAACTAAGATTATGTATTGTAAATATGTCATCCACAAATTTGACTTCAACACCAGTTCTAGCGAGTGCTGATGCAAAAAAAAAATTCTTTTTGATCCCATGTACATAAAGTGCAACAATAAGTGTGAAAGAATTTACATTTGTAGCAGTAAGCACAATATTTCCAGCTCCCTGAACCGGATAAGCGACATTGTTGGCACAAGTAACTAAATTCCCATGAGGGACAGACTCAAGAGAGATGAACGAATCACGATGTGAGGTAATGTGATTTGTAGCACCACTGTCAAAATACCACACATGGGAATCTGTAGCAATTGACATACATGCATCATGGACATCAGAATTATAAGTGCAATCTGCACTAAAAGCCTATTTTGCATCAACGTCAGCATCATAGTCTCCTTTCACAAAAGACTCAACAATAGATGCATTTGTAGTGGAACCAGCATTAGTAGTGGAACCTACCTCTTTCTTCTTAACCTCTTTGGCCTTTAACTTAGGACACTGCTTGATCAAGTGATCATGAACTTTACAATAATGGAAACGCATCTTCTTTTTGCCCTTATCACCAAAATTTCTAGACGAATTGTTTCCATCAGAAGCATTAGGAGCATGTGATTTTCCACTCGTAGAGGAACCATGAGAAGTGGCTGCGTTACTGTTATCACTTTTTCTTTGAGCAACAATAAAGGCGTGTTGAACTACACACTGTCTACTATTCTTTTTGGAAAGAGACTCTTGGAACAACAATGTGCATAATGCATCAAACTTGACAACTCAGGATTTCCTTTGGTCATAAGTGTTGCAGTACTAGCAAAAGTCTGGTAAGAATCTGGAAAGGCATCAAGAATAGTCTGCACAAGGGAACTGTTTGAAATGACTTCACCTACAGAAATAAGTTGCTCATTGATATCCTTAACACCAGCAAGGAAAGTGTCCATATCATCTTCCTCACGCATAATCTTTGACTCCAGCTCTTTATGTTGTCGTGCAGTGGCACGTACATAGTGTGAAATAAAAACATTCACCTCACTTTTGACACTTCTCAATGCATGGAAAGAAAAGCAATAATGTACATATCGTGACATATGCTAAAGCGGCTACTACGGTCCATATCATGTACATACCTATCCGGCGAGTCATGGCCTTGGATGTGGCTCATTTGCGTGATTTTTCACTTGATAAAATACCTAATTTGGTTTGACAATGTACATAGTCCAAGTGTTTCATGGTGGCACACTCATCTCGCCTACAAAGGCTGATGCATGCAAAAATTGCCAAAAATAGCAGCTAACACGCGCCGTTGCAGAATTGCATGGAAAGTGACCTCAAAATGGTATATGGATGCAAAATCATGATTATATATGATTTTTATGCTTATGCAGGTGATCCCAAAAGTTTAGGGATTTTCCTGACTCCGTTTGGGATTTTCGCATAAAAAATGATATTTTTTGGGTCAAAAATGAGCTGAAAATGGCCTAGTTTTGATCCAAAGTGGCAAAATGGCCCAAAAATTGACACATCAGCTCATATTTCCGTGGGGAAGAGAGAGAAGGGATCTTTTTATAGAAAAAACCTTCAATTTATCACTACTGTTCAATAGCTTCCATGGTTGCCCAATCTATGTGTGTTGCAATCCCGCCTCTTCGCAATCTTGTATCTGAGCTTGTGAGGGAGAGAATTAGGGTTTCCCCTTATCAAAATTGTGTGTGGGATTCAATTTAGAAGCTCTTAAATCTCTGCAAACTTAGAAAATGGTCGTCGTGAAGGTGGAAGCTTGTGTATTAGTTTCAACTGTTTGATGCTACGACTATGTAATTGGGGGCGAGGCTACATGATACCACCAAAGAGGTCTGGGTTTTGATTGAGAATTGTGCTTGTATGAGCATTGAGGTTTTATGTCTGAACATTTAGTGTTCCTAATTGCTCTTATAAAGTAAAATTGGATGGGATTTGATGGTCCTTTCATCATAATCTCGACTACTAAAACAAGCACGTTCCAAGCACAATAGCAAAGAGGGTTTGTGACATTTTTGTCACGAATGCTCTCAGAGTTAAAACCATCTTTAGGAAGAGGGTTTTTGATTCTCCATTAAAACTTTTTCAGAAAGTGTTTGTGACTCTCATCACGAACTCTCACAGCCATAGGTTCCGCACCTTCCCAGCTAGACCGCACACATCCCGACATTTCTGGTGAACCCGACTCAAAGTTGCTGGGGTGGGAGTTTGTGAATTGATCTAGAAACTTTGTTAGCCATGGAAGAAAATCAAGAAACACATGGGATTCACTTTGATCCTGCAGTCATGCAGATGTTTCAAGCATTTGCCATGTACATGCAACAACAACAAGCAGAAGAAAGAAGCCAGATTTCAACCACAAAAGCACTACAATCCATTGTGAAGAGAATTGACCAGTTTGATGGCAAGGACATCACAAAGTATCTACGCAATTATATGAAGGAAATGGAGTTGAACCGAGTGTGTGAGGAAGACATGGTTTGAAGTTTTGAGCTAGTTTGTGTCCCAGAGATCAGAGACCGTATTAGGGCAATTCAAAATGCTCATGGAAGAAATTGGGAGTAATTAAAGCTTGCTCTAAAAGAACACTACTTTATGGAGGACTCTAAGAGGGTGACCAAAAGAACTTTCTTAGATTGGGTTGCAAAGCCTAAATAAGGAATTTCTGCTACAGAGCTTCTCAGAGAGTTTGAGCGACGCTATGCTCAACTATCACAAACTGAACAAGCTTCCTCGGATAGGGAGAAGGTAGAACTTTTCCTACAAGTAGTGGGCAAAGAAATTCAAGAAAAGTTAGAGCTTCTCTTGGAAGAGAAAGATGCAGAGCAAGATTTGAAGACAAGGTGGAATGATGTACAAGATGCAGTTTCCCTGTTGGCAAAAAGACAACACAGAAGAGACAAGATGGTGGTGACAATGGTGCTCCAGTTCTTACTGAGAAGCAGCCAAAACCTTCTATTATAGCTTCTAAGGATGATGGGTCTATGCTTGAAGAACTTGTGAAGGCCATACGTGAGCTGAAATTAAAGCTAGCAAGGCTTGAAGAAAAGGGGCAAACGTCTAGACAATCATCAAGTCAAAGACCTCAAAACAGAGAGGGATTTGTAAATAGGTGCATCTGGTGTGACAGCCCAGACCATCCAAGAAGGGACTGTGAAAGCTTCAAAGATGCCTTGGGTAAAGATCTTGTCTTCTTCAAAGAAGGGAAGATACATCTTAGTGAAACAGGGAAGCCCTTGGCGACCAACTTTGGCAATGGAGGGATGAAAAATCTAGTTGAGTACATGGAAACCAGTCAAGCTATGTCAATGGTTAAAGCAGCAGCACTTGGCTTAAAGGTTGGCCAAGTCATGCTCAAAGGGTCAAAATATATTGAAGACATGAGTGAGGATGGTGAAGATGTCTAGCCATCGGCGATGGAGTTAGCTATGAAGGGAAAGTTGACTAAAGAAGTGTTACCTGAAGCAGGAGATTGTATCCATATTGAGACTAGGTGGAATGAACCTATAGATGCTTTGTCAGTGCATGCCTATATTGCAAAGTGTCGAGGAAACAAGGCACTTGTTGAAGAAAAACGCAGGAGAGAAAATGGGGTTGAAGGACCCTCAAAGAGGGATATTAGAGGTGGAGGGAGAAAGTATCCGAGTCCCTCTCAAGATCCCATGGCAAGGGAGCCTCCATCACAAGAAGTACCAATGAGAGATTCTGCATCAAAGGAGAAGCAAGATAAAGAAAAGAGCAAGGGAAAAAGCCCATCATACAAGCTACAATCAGATATTGAAGCTTCCACAGATTTAAACAAAGTTTTAGAGGAAAGGATCTTAAATAGCAAGGTGGAGTTTACATTGGGAGAAGTCCTTGGCATTGCAAAAAGAGAGTTCCACCAGGAAATCATTGATATCATAAGAAGGAAGTGACAAGCTTTAACAGAGTCTATCCAATCAGAGGCTGAAGAGAGTGCTTCAAAGACACATGTGATACAAGTACAACAAATAGATGAAGATGAAGACGAAGTGTAACATTTAATGGCCTAATAACTTATGTGTAGTGGAAATTAGCATGAACATAGTGGGCATTTCATTAGAATAGATTCCTAATGAGAATTACAAGAGTGCTTGGGTGGAGAGAGCAACAAAAATCATAACACCTAGTTAGATAGCATCGACAATACTTTCAAAAGAGAGAGAAATTAAGCTATTGACAACAGTTGAGGACCGGATTTTCATGGAGCCGGTCCCCCCTCCAAAAGTCTTTGTATTATGGTTTCTCCCATCAAGAGAGACATTGTACAATACAATTCTTTGTGTTCCTTCAAGACTAGCTAGTGCAATGAAGATGGAAACTTCATGCACTAAGCAAAACACTGAACAAACACAACTTGAATTATCCCCGTTCTCAGACCCAAGACCTCACACACCTTCGAATATGGTGAGAGCTAGCAGGGTATGAGAGTAGATTGAGAGGAAGAAGGAGTATCTTACGAGAAAGATGTACATCTCCTCACATAATCACTCATATGTAGCATAGCTTAGCTTAGTAATTAGCTTGGTAGAGGAGATGAGCATGCATTGAAGCTTGGCTCTTGGTTGGATTTGCATCCACATGCCAAGAGAGTGTTGATGTAGGCTTCTATCTCACAAGCTTGGAGTAGGTGATGAGTTCTCCATTAAAGCTTGGGAAGAGATAGTCTTCTCTTTCTTCACACATGAGCTTGTGTGAGTGTGTGTGTGATAATGCCTTGCAAAAATCAGCCCCCTCTCTCTTGGGCGAGCCCTCTTGCTAATTTCTCTTGCTGAAGCCTCATTGGCCCTCCCCAAGTCAAGCCAATTACAATTAAGCAGCATAAGTGATAGCCTTCTGACATGTGTCCCCCTTTCCCCTTTTGTGAGAGCTTTAGGTAATTAAATAATTAAACTAAACTCTCATTGGACCCCTTTGCCTCCTGGCCAATAGGAATCAAGCAACCATGGGGCTCCTGAATTCTCATTGGACCCCTTGGGAGACTGCCCAATAGTCTTCTAGGAGACTTAATTCTTATTGGTTTCTTTTATTAAATGTTTTGAAATTAATTAAACTAGATTTACTCTAGCTTAATTCTCATTGGTCTACTTCAAGGGTCATCCAATAGAAATTGGGCACACCTTGTGGGCATCTGGCCTAGGGAGCTGACATGTGTCCCTCATTCCCTTTGTGTAAAGGGAGCCTGTGTGTGTGTGTGTGTGTGGCTTTCTCTCTCATCCCCTACCTTTAGGGCTCGCCCCCTCCGATGTTGGGATGTGCAAAGACTTTTAGGGCACACACAACCTTTGACCTTTGGACACAACCTTTGAATTTTGGAACCTTAGCATTTTGGAAGTCTTAATGGGTTGAACCTTAGGGTCTTTTTAGCCCATTGTTGCACATGGCTCTTTTTCAGATGGCCCCCCCCTTTGGATCTCTATTTCCCCCCCTTTGGATCCCTACTGTGGCCGGTCTGCTAGCTTAACCAATATTCTAGATTTTTCTCCCCTGGCCTTCCCCACATTAAATGATCATTTTAATATGAGAAAATCATTTAGGAGAATTAGATGTTGATTATTATGACATTACCTCTCTCTTGAAATCATAGTCGTCCTCGACTATGGTGTAGAGAAGATAAAGCATGTTAATGAGTCCTTTTCTTAGCGGGTAGAGGATCCCTATGTTACCCTACGACATCATTCCACAATGGATGACTAGTCCATTTGGCACTTGAGAGCCTGAGGCTACCGCAAGCCTGTCTGCACATTAGTCCTATTAGTCTTCCATATTAGAGTGACAAGCTCTACTTGGTGTTTGGGAGACGTCGTCTCCGCAAACTTGATCTAAGCATGCATACTACTTCATTTTTGTGCACAAATAAAGAAAAAGAGAGTCTTATAAGACAAAATTTTTGTTCATTTTTAACATTTTGTACATTCGCTTACTCTTGGGAAGCATTGTAAGCATTGACAAGGTTTAGGTTATCCTTTAATTGTATGCCTTGCATCCATCTAGCATATTCAAAAGAATAATTCTTAAACTTAATAAGATATCGTCGGATAGTCTTACCGCCTCTTAGTACCTTGTCTTCATGTCGGAGAATGGACTCGGGCTGCAGCACCTCTTCTTGGTCCTCGATCTCCGGTGGGTCTTCAATAGTTGGTTCTTTAGGTGGCTCTCCTTTGTAAGGATTTAATAGGCTCACATGAAAAGCATTGTGTATGAGCCAATGATTGGGAAGCTTGAGTTGATAGGCCATCTCATTGATTGGCCTAAGAATCTGAAAGGGACCATAGTACCTTTTTGCTAGTTTAGCATAGTACTTTTGGTGACCCGTAGGATTCTTGCCCGTTGTGTGCCTTAATCGAGCCTTGGGAAACTTTAACAAGACCCAATCATTTTCTTTAAAGGCTTGGGCTCTTCTGTGCTTTTCAGCAGCAGCCTTTTGCCTTTGCTGTGAGATAGAGATAGCATCCTTAATCTTTTGGAAAGATTCTTGTAGGTCTCGGCTATACTCATCTGCAGCGAAGATCTTCCCATTTACCTTAAGTAGCAAGGGACTTTTTGATCTTCCCTCAATTACCTTGAAAGGTGCTTTTCCCGTGGAAGTATGTACAGTGTTATTGTAAGCATACTCCACTAAGGGTAATTACTTCTCCCATTGGGATCTTTGTTCTACTTCCGTTACATAGGCTTTTAGTAGATCGAGAATGGTTAGGTTAGCGATTTCACTTTGGCCATCGGTTTGTGGATGATAGGCCGAAGAGAAGTTTAGCCTTGTTCCTAAATTCTCAAAGAGACCCTTCTAGAAATTACTGGTCGTTCTAGGATCTCTATCCGACACTATGGACATGGGCAAGCCATGGTACTTGAAAATTTGTGAGATAAAGAGGGTTGCCATTTGATGGGCTTTGATAGTCTTTTTGACAGGTATAAAATGAGCTTGTTTACTAAACCTGTCTACTATCGTCCATATTCCCGTATTCCCATGGATAGACTTAGGCAATCCAAAGATAAAATCCATGGATATGCTCTCCCATGGTGAATTAGGGATTGGCAAGGGTTGAAGCAATCCAAGTTGCTTCCCTCTATCAAATTTTGTCTTTTGGCATACCACACATTTGGAAACATACTCTTGTATGTTCACTTTCATGGTAGGCCAATAGAAATATGTTTCAATTCCCTTTAAGGTAGACTGAATCCCTATATGCCCCGCATAAGGTGGAGCATGAGATTCATACATTACTTTCTCACGTAGTGAGTTAGTAACGCATAGTCTATTGCCATAGAGAAGATAACCATCTTGTAAAGTAAATGGTTCTTCTTTCTTCCCTAATGCAAGGGTTGAAATCACATCTCTAAAATCGGGATCAATAGCATACTCATCTATCATTGAAGATAGATCATTGTGAGTTGCTATGGAAACCGCATTCACTCTCGGCCGTCTTGAGAGTGCATCAGCTACTTGATTATGCTTGCCAGCAATGTGAGCAATATGAAAATGAAATTGCGAAAGGAAATTTTACCACCTCATTTGTTTGTCGGAGAGCTTGGTCTGCGTCATGAAGTACTTAAGACTTTGGTGATCCGTTCGCAGAATGAAAGGAGTCCCCAATAAATAGTGCTTCCAGGAGTCTAAGGCATGTAGAGCTGCAAGGAGTTCCTTTTCGTATATGCCTAGAGCTTGCTCAATAGGGTCGAGCCTTCGACTCTCATAGCCTATGGCGTGCCCTTCTTGGAGAAAAAAAGCTCCAAGGCAATCACCACAAGCATCGCATTGGACCTCAAATGGTTTTGAGAGATCCGGTAGTGTAAGCACAGGTTGAGAGATAATCTTTTCATTAAGCTTTTGAAAGTATTGTTGATGCTATCTAGCTAGGTGTTATGCTTTTTGTTGCTCTCTCCACCCAAGCACTCTTGTAATTCTCATTAGGAATCTATTCTACTGAAATGCCCACTATGTTCATGCTAATTTCCGCCACACATAAGTTATTAGGCCATTAAATGTTACATTGGTATTTCTCCTTAGCAGACCATGTATACCTAACGCTTTTCTTTGTTAGGTCATGTAATGGTCCCGCAATTTGTGAGAGCTTTTCTATGAAGCGTCTATAGTATGCACACATACCTATGAAGCTTCTTAGTTCATGAAGATTCCTTGGTTTAGGCCATCCTTTTATTACCTCTAACTTGGATGGATCCATTTGGATGCCATCTTGAGAGATAATGTGACCTAAATACTGAATCTCTTGCAAGAAAAATTCACTTTTCTTTCGATTAACATAAAGTTTATTCTCTCTTAAAACTTGAAATATTACCTGGAGGTGTTGCTTGTGTTCCTCCAATGAATTAGAGTAGATGATAATATCATCAAAGAACACTCCAGTGAAGGTTCGATGAGGCCTGAACAGCTTCTCCATCAAGCGGTTGAATGTGGCTGGTGCATTGGTCAAGCCAAAGGCATGACAATGTATTCGTAAAGACCAAATGTAGTACGAAATGCGGTCTTTACAATGTCTTGATCAACTATCCTTATTTGATGATAGCCACTTTTTAGGTCAACCCTACTGAAGTAGGTCGATCCTTGTAGCTTATCAAATAGGTCTTCTACCCGTGGAACGGGAAACCTATTCTTGATAGTGATCCTATTTAGTGCTCTATAGTCGACACACATACGATATGTGCCGTCTTTCTTTTGCACTAATAGCACAGGTGAGCAAAATGGAGATGAGCTTGGCCTAACCATACCCTTCTCAACTAACTCATGCACTTGCCGCATAATCTCCTCTTGTTGAGCTTGAGAAACTCTATAAGGAGGTTTATTAGGCGGTGAACTTCCTGGAAGAAGTTCAATTGCATGGTCATCATTACCTCATTTATGAGGTAGCTCACAAGGGATGTCGTCAATAAAAACATCTTGAAACCCCTTGAGAAAATTGGATAACTCTAATTCCTTTTGGTTGCTTTTATTTTCTTTTGCTAAAGCATTAGGTTCATTTTGAGAGTCTTTAACAAAAATCATGTACACGGAAATAGAGCTCTTTATTGACTTGTTGAAAGCTGGTGTATGTACAATGGGGATGGTGTTACCCATTTCCTTAGCATCTATATACATGTCTTTTTCCCTGAACTTAAAGGAGATTCTCCTTTCAAGAAATTTAACATCGACAGCCAGGGGATCAAACCATGGTGCCCCTAGGATTACATCCTCATGCTTGAGAGGAGAGATAAAGAAGTCCTCTTTGTCCACATAGCCTTGGACATGAAGCCTCAATTTCCCGATTAAGGGAGTGAATGAAGCTTCTTGCCCCTTGAAGGCACTATCTGCGGGTAGGACATCTCCCATCTCGTAGGATTGTATTCCTAGCTTGGTGGCCAACTCTATAGATATCAAATTGTGAGTAGAACCAGGGTCAAAGAGAATAAAAGCATCATGTTCTCTTACCTTTCCCCAAGCATGGCATAGAGGAGATCCTTTGTGGTGAGTTTGGTGAGTCTCCTCCTCTTGGATTTCAACCAAGGAAGCTCTAGGAGGATCTTGGCGGTTGTTTTTTTGGGGACAAGCGCGGTACGCATGCCCTTGTTCGCCGCACTTGAAACACCGGTTATCCTTACGATAACACTCAAGCTCTTCAGGAGAGAGTTTATTCTTACCTTTGTAAACTCCCTTCTCTTTAGCTTTGTTGGAGTTGCCCTTAGGAGACTTTTGGACATTGTCCTTCCTCTTAGGCTCATAGGAACCCTTGTTTTCTGGGGGCTTATTATTTCTTTTTGCCCCCGTTTGGAAATTGATTCGAGAGGCAACCATAGTGTGGTGTATTACCGCCGATATGGTACGTGGTCTTTGGGAGTTGACATACTCCGCCATTTCTTCCGTTAAGCCCGCACAAAATTGTTGCTTTTGCTCTCCAAAATCCAACTTTTTGAAGACAGTGGCTTTGAGTTGTAGGTCCCAAAACTTGTCTACATATTTGTGGATAGATTCATTGGGAGAGAGCTTTAAGCTTCGCCATTCGGTGAGTACTTTGTCTTTGGCATCGGTGGCCAAAAACTGCTTCATAATGGAAGCTCTTAAAGATTTCCATGTTCGTGGAGCTTCACCGTTGGCTTGTAGGTTAGACCACCATTGTCTGGCGGACTTTTGAAAGTGCATAGCTACATGGCGTAGCTTAGAGGACTCCGTGAAGCCCTCATCTCCAAACGCCGCATCGAAGTGTTGGATAAAGGCCAAGACTTTGTCCGTAGCACCAAAGGTACCATCATAGGTAAGGAAAGAGATGCTCTTCCCTCCCTCTTTGAATTTATTCAACTTGGACGACCTCTTCCATGCGGCATAGGATTTCCTATGGCCTCTTCTTTTTGATGGTTCAAAGGTTGCACCATCACTTTCTTCAGAAGGTGAAGAATTTGAAGAAGGTGGAGAGGAGGGTGACCTCTTTCTCGCCTTTTTCTTGTCTTGATCTTTGTCGTCTTCACCATAGCTTTCATAAGAGGAAGAGGATGAAGAAGATGGAGAAGAGGGTGTCCTCTTTCTCGCCTTTTTCTTCTCTTGCTTTTTATCATCCCTCTTTGAATTATGGCGTGGAGAAGAGTGTGATGGTCTTCTCCGCTTTGGTGGTGATGGAGAGCGTTTAGCCCGCTGTCTTCGTGGAGCCATATCCGCCGAGGTGGCGGGAGACTTGCTTCTTTCTCGTTCCTTCGGTGGAGGCTCTTGAGTTCTCCTTTGGGAAGGAGATGCATCATCAAGAAGTAAATTCTTGAGCCCTTCATATGGATTCTCTTCTTCTTCCCGAATCGGAGAGAGACCTCTTTTGGTAGTCTCACAAGGAGGATTCCTAGGTGTTCTCTCGTCATGGTGATGAGCTTGGAGAATCCTGTGAGCACGGAGCTGCCGTTGCACTTCACTTTGGAGAGATGGATTGCCCATGGCTTGTTGAAGCCTAGAAACAAGATAGTTAACAAGCATTGAAGCATCATTAGTAGCTTGCTCATGAGCAAAATCAAAGTTATCAACATTAATTTCACTCTCTTTACTATTGTCAGCCATTTTAACAACTTTTAGGTGTAAACTTTTTAGGTGTACTTTGGCACTTCAAGCCCTAGTTGCTACTCCTCTTTACCCCTTTAGAAAAAGCACTCAAGCTACTGTACCTGCGGCTCGAATACCATTAATTGCAAGGAATAGAAGAGAGGGTCTTTCGACACCAAACCAGCACCGGCTCCTGTCAAGCTTCTAATAGCTCAATAGTGGTTAAGCCGTAGGCAAGCCCCGTAGGACTCCACTATTAAGACCATAGCTCTCGACAGTGCTGCCCCGTTAACTGCACGAAGGCAGGCGCACTGCAAGGCTGAAAAATCCCTATTCTACTTACTCACAGGCAATTTAAATACCAACCATTTGTAGCTAGCTTGAGGACCTCCCTTCTTGAGCAAGAAAAGAGAAACCTTGAGCTCTGATACCAATTTAACATTTAATGGCCTAATAACTTATGTGTAGTGGAAATTAGCATGAACATAGTGGGCATTTCATTATAATAGATTCCTAATGAGAATTACAAGAGTGCTTGGGTGGAGAGAGCAACAAAAATCATAACACCTAGTTAGATAGCATCGACAATACTTTCAAAAGAGAGAGAAATTAAGCTATTGACAATAGTTGAGGACCGGATTTTCATGGAGCCGGTCCCCCCTCCAAAAGTCTTTCTATTATGGTTTCTCCCATCAAGAGAGACATTGTAAAATACAATTCTTTGTGTTCCTTCAAGACTAGCTAGTGCAATGAAGATGGAAACTTCATGCACTAAGCAAAACACTTAACAAACACAACTTGAATTATCCCCGTTCTCAGACCCAAGACCTCACACACCTTCGAAGATGGTGAGAGCTAGCAGGGTATGAGAGTAGATTGAGAGGAAGAAGGAGTATCTTACGAGAAAGATGTACATCTCCTCACATAATCACTCATATGTATCATAGCTTAGCTTATTAAATAGCTTGGTAGAGGAGACGAGCATGCATTGAAGCTTGGCTCTTGGTTGGATTTGCATCCACATGCCAAGAGAGTGTTGATGTAGGCTTCTATCTCACAAGCTTGGAGTAGGTGATGAGTTCTCCATTAAAGCTTGGGAAGAGATAGTCTTCTCTTTCTTCACACATGAGCTTGTGTGAGTGTGTGTGTGATAATGCCTTGAAAAAATCAGCCCCCTCTCTCTCTTGGGCGAGCCCTCTTGCTAATTTCTCTTGCTGAAGCCTCATTGGCCCTCCCCAAGTCAAGCCAATTACAATTAAGCAGCATAAGTGATAGCCTTCTGACATGTGTCCCCCTTTC
The DNA here is from genome assembly GCF_014529385.1 of Adiantum capillus-veneris. Lineage (NCBI taxonomy): Eukaryota > Viridiplantae > Streptophyta > Polypodiopsida > Polypodiales > Pteridaceae > Adiantum > Adiantum capillus-veneris. The sequence continues at coordinate 93,878,949 of NC_140946.1, forward strand.
CCCTTTTGTGAAAGCTTTAGGTAATTAAATAATTAAACTAAACTCTCATTGGACCCCTTTGCCTCCTGGCCAATAGGAATCAGGCAAGCCATGGGGCTCCTGAATGCTCATTGGACCCCTTGGGAGACTGCCCAATAGTCTTCTAGGAGACTTAATTCTCATTGGTTTCTTTTATTAAATGTTTTTAAATTAACTAAACTAGATTTACTCTAGCTTAATTCTCATTGGTCCACTTCAAGGGTCATCCAATAGAAATTGGGCACACCTTGTGGGCATCTGGCCTAGGGAGCTGACATGTGTCCCTCATTCCCTTTGTGTAAAGGGAGCCTGTGTGTGTGTGTGGCTTTCTCTCTCATCCCCTACCTTTAGGGCTCACCCCCTCCCATGTAGGGATGTGCAAAGACTTTTAGGGCACACACAAAGCATCCAATTTTCCCTAGGGTTGACCTTTGGACACAACCTTTGAATTTTGGAACCTTAGCATTTTGGAAGTCTTAATGGGCTGAACCTTAGGGTCTTTTTAGCCCATTGTTGCACATGGCTCTTTTGCAGATGGCCCCCCCTTTGGATCCCTATTTTCCCTCCTTTGGATCCCTACTGTGGCTGGTCTGCTAGCTTAACCAATATTCTAGCTTTTTCTCCCCTGGCCTTCCCTACATTAAATGATCAGTTTAATATGAGAAAATCATTTAGGAGAATTAGATATTGATTATTATGACACGAAGCCACTCATAAGAGCCACTATTCTAGAAACCATTGGGCAAGGGCTACAACAGAAACCTTGGTTAAGGTGGGAGCACTTGAGGAGCCTTATGTGGCCTTGATAGACCATGGTTTAGAGATTAGCCTCATGTCCAAGAGTCTCTATATGAAGGGAAAGTGGCCAATTGATACTGACCATGGGTGGATGATTAGGGCTGCAAACAACTCATCCGGGGATCTCTATGGTGCTTTTCAAAATGTTAATGTAACCATAGGGGATGTGAAAGGTGGGAAAAATTCCTTTGTTCAAGAGATGTCAAGCTATCCTCTAATCCTTGGACAACCATACATCACTGCAATGTGAATGGAGACAAAAGTATTGGATGATGGATCTGCCTATGCCAGGGTCAAAAGCAAAGATGGAAAATGAGCTGTTCAATTCTTGACAATTTGCGCTGACCATGAGCAAAATCATGACAGCTTAAGGGACCATTCTCTACCAAAATCAAGCAAGGAGTTTCGAGATCAAAGAGAGATGAGGGGTTTTGGCCGAGTACCATTGTGAAGCGGGAGTGTAGTGAAACAGAAAGAAAAAGGTTCTCGCCTAATCCAAAGGGAGATGAAGTTTTTTCTACAGGTGCCCTAGTAGAAAAGGACGGATCAGTATCTTTCACAAAGCTTGGAGATTTAAAGAAAGGACAAAAACAACATGTAAATAATGTACAGAGACAATACAAAAACCATAATTTTCTAGATGAAGATGAGTACATTTCAGGTGTTTTTGAGGAGGTTTGTTTTGTAGATACTATGGGTGATCTCAATGCTATAACAAGTTCTAGTTTCCAACAAGGAAATGACCTGGTAAAAGTAGCTTCTATGGACATGTATAGAATCATTGAGTCTTTCAAAGATGAGGAGTTCTTCAATGTGCAAAAAGATGTAGAAGTGCGAGTGGAGACAAAGTACAAAACTATAGCAAAGAAGGTGAAACCAGCGGCATTGCCTTTGCCTACAGATTGCAAGGAAACGATGGATTAGGCTTCTTTGCAACCTAGTCTCCGAGATCCAAAAGAATTGGACATAAGTTTACGCAAGAGTCATTGAAGATGTTAAAAGTTGGAGGCAATGACTCCTTGACAGAGATTGAAAGAAAATTCTTTGAATAGACACTCTCCAAACATGGAAAAGCTTTTGCATTTGAGCCGCATGAGATAGGGTGTGTGGATCCATCTATAGTCGAACCAATGGTAATATTCATTGTATCTCATGTGCCTCGGAATCTATGACCAATTCCAGTGCCAAAAGCACTCTTGCCAAAGCTTATAGATTTAGTCAATGAAAAGATAAAGATGGGGATATTGGAACCTTCATGTGCTCCCTACTCAAGCAGATGGTTCACAATACCAAAGAAAAATGGAGCTCTACGCTTCATTCAAGACATGTAGCCTGTCAACAAAGTCACAATCAGGAATATTGGTACAAGGCCATTGTAGATGAGTTTGCAGAAGCATTTGCAGGAAGGGCAATATATTCTATGGGGGATTTGTACTCATTGTATGCTCAGTTCCAACTAGCAATGGAAAGTAAGGACTTGACTACCATGAGAACACCCTTGGGTTTGGTAAGGATGTGCACCTTACCGTACATTAGGAAAAAAATGGAATCTCCATGGGCCTTGTAAGAATCCCTAATTTAAAGGAATCCTGCCAAGATTAAGGGGGACAAAGGCTTTGAATGGGGCTATTTTGGTAGGGTCTCCTCCACCTTTGACCCCTGAAAAGGTAGGGGGAAGGGGGGGGGGGGGGGGGGGGGGGGGGGGGGGGGGGGGGTAACCATTTAAAAAGTAGGGAAGGGGGGGGTAAACCATTTGAAAAGTAGGGGGTAGGGGGTCTCCTCTCTCTACCTTTTTGGCCAACTTGTAAGTGGCCTCTTAACTCTCCCATGCCACCTAAGAAAATCCGTGGGTCAAAGAGGTCAAAAAAATGACTTTTTTCAAAAACTTTCAAAAAAACTCTATTCCCCCCTAAAAAGTACCCCCAGCATATACACATAATAAAAAAAAGATTTTTAAGTTAAATTACTCAAAATTCAACATTTTTTGACTCCCTCCAAACTTTTAGAAAATTTCCCCCAAAATTGAAAACTCTCTCTCCTAATCTAAGCTCCTCTCCTACACCCATCCCCCTTGCACCTACACCTGCTGCTGCACCTACGCACCCATCTCTCCATCCTTCAAGCTCCATCTCTCCATCCTATAAGCTCTATCTCTCCATCCTTCAAGCTCCATCTCTCCATCCTACAATGCCTCTTGACGACGTGACCAATGTCCCAGCAAGCTCTTCACGCGGTAGGTCTCCAAGGCTTTTCCTACGCCTACCTCAAGAGTATGTTCCGACAAAGAAAACATGCTTGGGTACATTACCTTCAGCCAACGAACGCCGCGCTCAAGGGGAGAAGAATGTGGATCTCTGGACATACGGATGCTTGTATCCAAAGGATCCCTCTCTCAATGTTCATCCGTCTTTTACAAACATTCCATCACTATTGCAATACGTTGGAAATGGAGAGCAAGGTTTGTTGGGCTACTGCAAGAGACTCAACAAACACGAGATTGCGCGGTCCGAGATCTACTTGCGTCATTGGCAATTGCTCAATGGGAGTTTCGACAATCTTCAAACTCAGATGCAAACAGCTACTAGTGCGCTTGAGGAGGCAAAGAGCACCATCACAACCAAGGAAAATGTAATTAAAAAGCTTGAGGATACTCTTTCACACATGAAGAGTACTGCCATGGGAGGTAGGGTGAGGAAACGAGATTTGTCCGAAATTCAGACTCTTGCACCACGTGGAGGTGCAAGAAAACGAAGGGTGACAGCTATGAGGTAACATGTTCTATCCCTCATGTTGTTTAAGTTTAATACGGCTCATCATTGTTGCTTTGGGCAATAGGAACTTCGTCCAAGAAACGTGCGGCGGCAAGAATGCATCAGGTAGGGCTACTTTACTTCATTCTTGTTTCAACAAAGAGGATTTTATTGGGATGCTTGATGCTCCAGAGGCAAAACACTTGAAAGACGCAATCACTAAGAGATTTCTTAGAGATTTTTCTAATATTGTCACTGATCTAGATGTTCAGGATATTTGTGATGCTGTTGGGATTAGTACCAAGGGGTATCAAGCAATACATCAAGTGTTAAAAGATGCATTAAGAAGTCGAGGAGTCACGGAAAACCTATTCCCACTTCCTCACAGAGTGCAGATTGCCAAGAAGGTGTCAAATGAAGATGTTGTTCACCGATTAGGGGACTACTTGTATATTGAAGACACGATGCCTCTTCAGCCGCTCCGTAGCAAATCACAAGGAAGAAAGGGCTGCGGGAAGGGAAGCGGTGCTATTTCTAACAGTGTGTTGCGGACCAAAGGGTTTGTTTACACCAAATTCAACAATATCTTTGTGGACTTGATACGATTGCAGCAGTCCATGGCTGTTTTCTACAATTTGAGTGATGCAGGTTAGTTTAGAGTTTCCTACATGCTCTATGATGTGTCATAACATGCATTCTAAGGCTTTATGTTGTTGGCAGTTCTTGAAGGAAAGCTTGTGTTTGTGCTGAAGTTGGATGAGTGTGTAATTGTTAAAGGGATAAAGTTGGAGAGAATGAGCATCACGCTTATGAATGAAGCCCTAGCTTATGCCAAGCAATCTTGCAGTTTGAGTGAAGCGACAAAGCCCTCTTTTAGTGTGCAATCAGAGAAGGATATATGGTGGCTTGGTGCAATTGAAGTTCCGAAAGAGACACATGAAGTCCTTGCATGGATTTTCAGTAGAATCCCATGGGTCACAGAGGTCATTCAAGCTCAAATAAACGGTGAGAAGCTCATGGTTCCAGGACATGGGGAGTTTGATGTTGAATGGCATTTAGGTGGTGATCTAAAGACCATAAAGTGCATGCTTGGATGCAAACAAGGTGCAAATTCTTTACTTCCCTGTCCATTCTGTACGAAAGGGCACAAGACAAGTCGAGCAACTCAAGTGGAAGGTCAGGACGATGATAATGATGACCATATAAATAGGGAGTGGCAAAGTTCGGTTCTTTCATGTGATATGTTGCAGGTGCCCAACAGGGATAGCAAAGATCCTGGGTGGAACCCCATAATTCCCTTCTCCCTCAACAATGTTTACTTTTGCACATTGCATGCCTTTAAGCGAATATTTGATAGGAATCTTAAAGCATCACATTGATTATGCTTTCACAATGAAGCTCCTTCAACGGTCAAAAGACTCCTTGCAGGGGGTGGAGACGATCCTTAATGAGATTGGATGTCACCGATCAAGGGTGAACATTGTAGCAGAGACTTGTAGGGAGAAGACATATGAGGTGGCACAGAAGGTTCCATGAATGGAGCCAAAGCACGTCGATTTTTCAAGAAGATGTCAAAGTCTCCAATGCAGGTATCCAAGGCAAGTGTCGATCTAGCAAGTGAGAAGCGGTGGGAGTTGTGGAAAGATTTTTGTTCATGCACGATGGACAAAAATCCCAATGTGGAGGTTGCTAACCAACGCAAGCTAGTATGGTCATCCTTTCAAAAGGTTGTGCAATTGATGAATCTTTCAAGCACCACCGTTGAGCAGCGAGAGGAGTTCAAGAAGGTGATTTATGAATTCACAAAGGCCGCTAAGGACGGATGGTACGAAAGCAAGATTATACACTACATGGTTTGTTTTAACGGACTTAATACATATGCAATGTTTGAAAATGTAACTTTTCTATTCGCTTATCTCCTTTTTGGTTGTTTTAGCACATTCTCTATGCGCATGGTGCATACTTCATGGACCTCTATGGTTCGCTTGATATATGGAGTACACAAGGCATACAGAAGTCCCACTATTGAGCAAAAGGAGTCTACTTCAAGAATACTCGGCATGCTGGTGGTAGTTCACACTCCAACTACCTCCAAGAGATGTTTAATTGGTTTTTTAGGCACACCTTTGGGAGAACTCGTACTATTGAGAAAGCAAGAGAATTGATGTTAGCAAAGCAGTTACGCAACGCTTCCCGTACTGCAGCATCCGAGAAGTGGAAACGCTCACGAGCGTCCCTCAGCCACGAAGCTTGGCGTGCAACTAAATATCAAAAAGGCAGCGTTTGGGTGTCGCGTTAGCCGTCTACATGATCCCGGTTTAGTTGTTCAATTCAATTGATTTATTTGAGTTTCACTCAATTGGCCGCATAGTGTGAAAGGGCCCAAATCTCAAAAAAACCTATTTAAAGGTTGAAGGGGCTCATTTTGTCATCTTCCCTACTAGGTGCAACCATGGCACGAACAAAACAACCGGCTAGGATTGCATATCCAGAGGGGCCGGATGGCCAACGACTCAAAGGTACAGCAACAGAAGCTGGAACTTCACAAGCTCAAGGTGAAGTCCCCACAGAAGAAGCTGGAGCTTCAAATCAGCATGGCCAGTCCTCTACAGCAGCAAAAGAGAGACGGAAGCATCGTCTTGTTGTCTATTCATCGGACTCCAATGATTCTGATGGCAATAAGGAGGATGAGAGCGACCAGGGCAAAGAAACAAACAGCCAAAAGCAGCTGTCACAAGGCTCCGAAGAGACACAAACGGATGAAGATTCCCCATGGGTTGGAGTCCAAATACAAACTTATCAGGCTCACATGTCTATTGGGGGTAAGACACTTCCTAAAGGGAGTGGACCTACACCATCACATCCGGTCGATAGTGAAGAGCACGAATCAGATGGAGAGTGGGTGGAATCCGATTATGAGGTGTTGGAAGTGCCTGTGCAGAAAAAAAAGAGAAAGAGCATTGTCTACAAGAAGAGGAAGCAAGCTGCCCCGACTCGTGCCAAAAATGCACCTCCACGTCGACCTCAGAAGGTACAAAAGCGCAGCCGTGCTTTTGCGGAGATTCGACACTATCAAAAGAGCACCGAGCTCTTGATTCGGAGGGCCCCTTTTGCAAGGCTATGCAGGGAGGTTTTGCAATTGTACAACACTCAGTTTCGGATGGGCGCCGTGGCCATAGAGGCAGTCCAAGAGGCAGCAGAGCAATATTTAACTGGCATATTCGAGGATTCTAACCTCTGTGCCATCCATGCAAAGCGTGTAACCATTATGCCCAAGGATATGCATCTTGCTCGCCGTTTGCGCCATGAGGAGTAGCTTGTAATTAGGCATCAACCTTTTTGTATTTACAGAACTCCAAGATTGGGAAGAATTTGAATACAAGCATCTTTTGATTCTATATCCCACTCTGTGCATTGTATTGGGAAGAATTTGAATATAAGCGTCTTTTATTGTATACCCCAGTGCGCATTGTATTGTTTTAATTCTGTACCATGCAATGTAGCACTGGTTCAAGTTTTGTCTACCTTCTACTGTATGTATGTAGCCATTAGCTTGTTATTGTGAAAAATTGCCTACGTTTAGCACCTTGGCTAAGTGGGGCATGCACTTCTTGATATATCCATGCTATGTGACTCACTATTGTATGGCAAAAACATCTACAAAGTGTTCAAAATGGCTTGGAATGCCCCCAAGTTGGCTGCCACAAGGGCGCGCATTTGGGGCTTTCAGAGGCCTATGGATGGACATAATGCGCGCCCTTGTGGCAGCCTCTCCTAGTGCTTTGCTGACACTCTCTAGTGGTTTCCAGACAATTTTGACAAGCAATAAGTATGTTTTGTTTGATTCAATGCTTCAATTAGCATAGATGCTGCTGGAATTCATCCCCCCTTAGTCCATGTCAGTCCTAAACTCCAGAAAGGGCTTAGATATTGCCACAAAGTTTACTCTTGTGGTTTGTTAATACAACTTTAGGTATCTAGGGCAAGATAGGCTTAAGGTTACCTGCGTATCCATGTCTTCCTATTTTGCAGCTGGGTATTATTGTCTTCTCACTCTGTTTTGTAACTGGATATGCTCCTATTCTCCAAGAAGGGTTTAGATATTGCCACAGTTTTGTGGTTTGTTAATACATCTTTAGGTATCTGGGGCAAGATGGGCTTAAGGTTACCTGGGTATCCATGTGTTTCTCTTTTGCAACTGGGTATTAATGCCTTGTCACTCTGTTTTGTACTTGGGTATTCTCTTAGATGTGTCCAATTTCATCTGCCACAAGGGCACGCATTTGCACACTTCATCTGCTGATGGAAAGCCCTAATGCGCGCCCTTGTGGCAGCATTGTTTAGGGACTTCCAAGCCCTTTACTAGGCACATACATAACTTTGGAAGCCTAGATATAACAAAGTATACATTTTTTAAATTTTAATGCCTGCCAAACCCTTTAGTAGTCATAACAAAAATTATGGTGCTTCTCATACACAATGGAAGCCCAACATATAAGAAATTCAAAACCTTGCAAGAAAGAGAGTCATAGACAGCAAAAAGTAGTTTCATTAAAGAAATCAATGCTTTACATGATATCCAACTTTTGCTTTAGGATCTTTCTAATTACAATTTTCTGGCGCTTGGCCTTTTGGGGTGGCTCACTGTTAAGTAAAGTGGTTGTGATTTCTTGGGTATCATTAACCCCTACAACTTGGTTCATGCCGACATGGGCAATAAGGCGCCCGCGAAAGTTTACACCGAAAGTGGATATTGCAAAATCTTTCTTTACAAGAACTACAAGGTTGGCCGTTTGGGCAAGTGTTGTTAAACACAACGCCTTGGAGAGTGAACGGAGAGCAAAAATGTTGTAGCGACCATTGGGAGAGTAGTCGGCATGGACAAACACCACGACACCAGTGGGAAGTGTGCCGAGGTAGTGAGGAAGTGCCGCTTGAGGTCCGAACGGCGTCCTCCTCCCCCCTGACCGTTGCGCCAGGTGTTAACCTCCAGAACATCCTGCAGAACATAGGTTTTCTGAGATATGGCACATAATTATGATATAACATTAACAAAATCATTTGTAACAATCAAATGTAAGTGAGCATCTATACCTCCTGTCTACGATCGTCCTCATCGGCATCCGGGTGCAAATAAAGATCCACGCTTGACTTCCCCTTTGGATCAAGCAAAACAGGTGTTGCAGCAGGTGTTGGTGAATCCACTCTTGCGCGTTTAGCCAAACACATGGCTTACACGGCCACAAACTCCTCCTCAGAGACCTTGGCCTGCTCGGCCGCTGCCACCTTGGCTTGTGCGATCGCCACTGTGTCTGCCAAAGTATTCCCCATGGGCAGTAGGAGATCATCGTCATGGGAGGTGGTGGTATCAAGCTCAAACTTTCCATGGGCATCGAGATGGCGAAACACTCATCCATGCGAAGCTCAAAGGATTTCTCTAGATCGTGCATAAACACAAACTCCTCCCCACCCAGCACAATGGAGGAGAAGCGGGTAATCTCTACCTCAGGGATGGCATCCCGAGTGGTGGTTCCTTCTGGCGGTCCCACGGATGAACCGACTGATAGAGAGGCCTCCAAGAGGCCTTGAATCCCTACAGGGTAGGTCAAGGCAAGCGTCCTCTCCTCTGTGGATGAGTCAATGGCCGCGGGCTTGGGGTCCTTCACATCAGCCAATACCCCGCCGATCTGCAAGTGAGGTAGCACTACGTCAGGGCCTGCTGGGCACTCGTGAAGGAGGAAGATCATTATGGCCTGAACAAAGAAAAAAGTGTTTCCGATCCTTCCCTTACGCATTGCTCGCACATCATCAGCTTCAAGCCGCACATATTGTCCGGCAGGTTGTGCTATGGTGGCAAAGCGTGCAAGCCGCTGATGAAATGGCCTGTCCCCTTGGTAGATGTGGTGGAGAAGGCCTTCAGGGACCCATTGCCCTGGTTGGTTTGGTAAATCAACAATGAATCTCCCCATGCACGTGGAAATGTATGAAGTAATGTGCTCAAGAGATTGAGAGTGGAGGGTCAAGGTGGTTTCCAAATCGGGTTGGGTTGTAAAAAATGCTTGAAGCTCATGGCGATTTGCATGCCCAACCTCAGTAAGGAATGCATCTAAAGCACTAGTAGCAGCCATGTATTCTCTTTGCGTGATTGGGTATGCTAGGTCTCTCTGCAATGTTGGGATGAAAATGGTGAAATGAGGAGGTGGTCCTCCTTATATAGACATATTCTATCTCGAAAAAAATAAAAAATATGGCTTTAAAAAATAAATTTACACCACCTTAAAACTCAAGTACAAAATCAAGTACAACACCTTAAAACTTTTCAAAATCTTTAATAAAATATCCAATATATAAACGATTTAAGTTACAAGCCAATTCACTTAGACAAGATGATTTCGTTTGTAGCCCAATCTTTGTAAACAAGCATAGTGGCCTCCATCCGCCTTCCAATCTATACAACCAAAAATGGGCAATCAAAATACAAAAACCCACAGAAAATAAGAAAAGGTAGCTAAGGAAGCACAAAGCAGACCTTGCGTTGTTCTAGTTTGAAACTTGCATTACCGACATCCTCGAATCCCATTATGACAAAGTGTTCCCGAAGATTGGCAAGAGTCCAATGCGGATTCACTGCAACCACCTCCACCTCGTTATTGGGCATGCGGACACGAATTTCAAAGGATTGAATCTCTTCGGCTGTCAGCTGCAAGGGTATCCATTTGCCACATTTGTGCATCCACCTCTCATAGCTAAACCGTGCATACAAGGTGCACCTTGCTTTCAGATACCGAAGGCAAAGCTAGGTGGGGGACACATTGCACTTATAACGGTCACCATCATGCAAACCGTCAACATAGCCCCAATTGACACCTAGAATGGTGTCCATTTCATCTATGTCAACTTCTTTGAAAACAAACATTGTTGGTGTTTCTACAATCGGTAGAGAGCGGAATGCATGCACAAACAAATGAATGGGACAATGCCAACTGAGACCCACGGATCTGGTTGCCTTACCATACTTTAGGGACCCTTGGAAATCTTCCAGCACCTTGCACTTGAAAGAAAGCAAAGCCCAATGGTCTGGAGTTGGCCATTCTGCACTCTGCAATGAGGGTGTCTCCACGGATTCTAGCCTACCATAGCTTTGGCTTGACTTTGGCACCACGTACTTGTGGGAGTACATGAATATTTGCTGCTCGGTAAGTTTTTTCGATGAAACATTAGGAAACATAAGCTCCCCAATGTGAGCATGCACAACCATGAACGTGCCTGAGAGGCACTCAAGCGGCTGCTCCTCAACTAAGCTGGATGGAAAAACATCTTTACAAATGTCCTTAGTTAAACATAATGATCACATAAACGTAAACATGACATATGCATGGGATAGCTAAACCATGAAAACTTACAATGAGGTGCAAATTGAGTAGAAGCTCTCTGAAGGTGGAGCTCAGCTGCACTGTAGACGTGTTGCACGATGGCCACCATTCCGGAATTTGTTTCTTTGAATGTCAATAGCCGGCCCTTCCAATGACGTTCCAATACGCCTCGACACCGTACGCGATGAGGTCCAGCACATGACGGTTGCATGTAGATCCATGCACCCTTCTTGAACACTTGTGGGATACATACCCCCTCTGAGTCTTTTGTGTTGTGCAACACAATCTCCTCTATCTCTGGTTTGGGCCGTCTATGCGTGGACATGCTTGGGAAGTTGGGCTTAGGAAGGGATTTGAAAGAGTTGAGTACTGTGGAGAGAGAATGAGGAGCTGAGGGGAGGGTGAGGTGAGCTGCCTATGGTGGCTATGGTGGCTTTGACAGTGGAGATAGAGAAAGAGAGGAGTGAGAGGTAGAGAGGATAGTGGAGCTGTGGGCTATGAGTGTGGGACTGTAGAGGGTTGATGGAGGTGTGAGAGAAGGGGGAGCTATGGAGAGAGAGGAAGAGAGTGGTGGAAATCTTTTGGCTATGGCTGCCTTGACTGTAGAGAGAGAATGGGAGGAAGGAGAAGAGGGAGGGTGTGGGAGAGAAAAGTAATGAGGGAGAGAGAGAAAAGTGGATTTGGGGAGAAAAATTGACTTTTTTAAGTTAGTTTATGTTTTGGGACAGTTTTGGAGGCAAATGGGTCAGCTTTGGAACTTTTAAAAAATTTTCAATTTTTTGGGTTTTTAAGCATGCGCGTTTTTTTTTGGGGGGTCCCTCCCTCTTTTATGACACCTCTCCCCCCCCCCCCCCCCCCCCCCCCCCAAGCCTACCTCCCACCTTTCTCTAAGAACCAAGCATTGAAGAGGGAGACAATTAGGCTGCACCCCTACCATTCCTCCCCCTCTAGGTGATATCCCAAGAGCCTTCTCATTGGTTCTCCCTTAAGCCTTCACTAATCAAAAAGGCCCAAGGAGAGTCCATATTTTTCCTAATGAGGGAGCAACCAACTCGGTTGCGCATATGATGAATGGTATGAACAAAGTACTTTGTGACTTCATACCTCAAATTACAATGCCTTTTCTTGATGACGTTCCAATCAAAGGATCCGACTTAGCTAAAAAAGATGAGGCTCTAGATTTGAGGGGGTGCTGTAAATATGTACCAAACCACATCAATGATTGTGATAGAATTTTAACAAGGCTACAAGAAGTGAACCTTACATTATCTGGGAAAAAGTCAGTGTTTGGGGTTGAAGAAATATTGATAGTGAGACATATTTGTAATCCTCATAGCCGCCGACCTTGTCCAACTAAAGTGGATGAAGGAAGTATGCATAAATATCATGGAGGTGAAAAGGTTTCTAGGTGCATGTGTCTTCTATTTCATATGGATTCCAAATTATGCACATGTTGTAGATCCTCTTTATCAATTGATAAGGAAGAATCAAAGGTTTTAATGGAATGATGTACATGTAAAATCTATAAGGAAGTTGAAGCAATTGTTGCCGTCTTCACCAACTTTGAGGAAGATTGACTATGAGTGTGGAAGACCGGTGATTGTGACAGTGGAAACTAGTCCAACGAGAATTGGATGGGCAGTAGGACAAGACGATGAAGAGAAGCACAGATATGTGGTGAGATTTGGGGCCAAGGTTCTAAGCTCTTGTCAAATAGCATATCCACAGGTAAAAAGGGAGTTATGGGGGGTGGTTACATCATTAAAGTGTGACAAAGAGTACTTCATTGGAGCATTTGTAGTTGTGGAGACTGATTGCTTACCACTTCTAGGGATGATTGCAGGTTGCTCTACTCCTGATATTGATATGCCTAGGTGGATTGCTTATATAAAGTCCTTGAACCTAGAATTGAATCACATTGCAGGAAAAGATAATGCAATGGAAGATATGAAGATGAGGATGATATGATTGATGAGGAAGAAGATGTGGGCACAAAATTCTACACAGTTTCTCATGCAAAGTGTGATGATATATGCATTGCATCTTCACTTGAATCCTTTTTGGAGGACTTCTATGAGGATGAATGGTTGCTCATAGGTTGCTACCTGAGTACTTTACAAAAGCAAGATGATTGGAGTGAATCAGAATTCAAAAGGATTAGAAAGAAAGCATATGGATTCTTCTTGAGGGATGGATACCTATGGAAACATCCTAAAAGAAGAGATGGGACTCCATTACGAGTAGTATGTGATAAGCCTACTCAGCTCAAAGTTATCAAAGAGATTCATGAAATCTTATATGATGGACATCGAGGTTTATGGGCTACTTTTACCAAAGTGAAAGAGAGATATTGGTGGAAAGGCATGTATAAGAATGTAGCAGATTTTGTGGAGTCTTCTGTCACATGCCAAATGTATTACAATGTGTGTCACCATGATGGCATGCATCCTACATACCCATTAGCCATGCACTATAAATGGGTTTTTGATCTAATCACAATGCCTTTAGGGCTTGGGAAAATGCGATACTTGGTACTTGCATGAGAATACTTGACAAACCAAGTGGAAGGGCGTGCATTGAGGACAAAAGCTACAGAAGTTGTTTGTAAATTTTTTCTTGAAGATGTAATTTGTGGCTATGGCTGTGTGGGAAAGATAGTTCCTGATAGAGGTGAGTTAGATGCAGATGAAGCAAGGGATTTCTTTATGGGAATCGGTATTAAGCTAGCCCTGAATTGTGCTTATAATCCAGAGGGAAATGGGAAAAGTGAAAGAGGACATCCTCCTATTGTCAAAGATTTAGCTAAGGCATGCAAAGGTAGAATGCATGAGTGGCCAAGATTGCTACCATATGCTTTGTGGGCTGATCGTACAACTCATAGCTCAGTGACTGGTTACATGCCTACTCACTTGATGTATGGTCAGAAGCCAGTCATGCCAATTGAGAATGTAGTTCCTACTTGGAACATGTTACCTTGGGAAGATGGTGTAAGTAGGGAAAATCTACTTGCTTTGCGCATAAGGAAATTGGAAAGAAGACAAGAAGACATAGACATTGCTAAAGCTCGATTGAAGGATGCAAGACTAAAGAATAAAGATAGGTTTGATAAAAGACATAGGCTTCGACCAAAGCCTATTGAAGAGGGTGATTGGGTCCTAATGTACGACAATAGCCTTGACAACCAGCACACCACACAAAGAAAACTTGAAAAAAGGTGGTTTGATCCCCATGTTGTCAAACATGTGCATGGAAATGCCACATATACTTTGAGTGACCTCGATGGAACAGAGCTTAAAATTCCCATAGCGGGCAAAAGAATCAAGATGTTCAAGAGGAGACATGATAATGATCCTTTTGATTCACAACAAAATGGTGATGAAGAACCTAATGAAATTGCTACAGATGAGGATGAATAAGCAGAGGATGATTTTATAGACTTTGCAGAAGATGAAAATGACATCCAAATATTTGTGGATCTTAATGAAGATTAAACCTATATAGGGAAACTGCTGGCACATGCCGGAGGATGTGCAGGTTCAGAGTGGGTGGATGTCGTGCCGTGGCACGTACATAGTGTGAAATAAAATCATTCACCTCACTTTTTACGCTTCTCAATGCATGAAAAGAAAAGCAATAATGTACATATCGTGATATATGCTAAAGCGGCTACTGCGGTCACTATCATGTACATACCTATCCTGCGAGTCGTGGCCCTGGATGTTGCTCATTTGCATTCTTTTTCACTTGATAAGATACCTAATTTGGTTTGAAAATTTACATAGTACAAGTGTTTCATGGTGGCACACTCATCTCGCCTACAAAGACTGATGCGGGTAAAAACTGCCAAAAATAGCAGCTAACAGGCACCGTTGTAGAATTGCATGGAGAGTGACCCAAAATAGTATATGGATGAAAAATCATGCTTATCTATACTTTTTATGCTTATGCAAGTGATCCCACAAATTTAGGGATTTTCCTGACTCCGTTTGGGATTTTTCACATCAAAAATGACATTTTTTGGGTCAAAAATGAGCTGAAAATGGCCTAGTTTTGATCCAAAGTGGCAAAATGGCCCAAAAATTGACACATCAGATCATATTTCCATGGGGAAGAGAGAGAAGGGGGATTTTTACAGAAAAAACCTGCAATTTATCACTACTGCTCAATAGCTTCCATGGTTGCCCAATCTATGTGTGCTGCAGTCCTGCCTCTTCGCAATCTTGTATCTAAGCTTGTGAGGGAGTGAATTAGGGTTTCCCCTTATCAAAATGGTGTGTGGGATTCAATTTAGAAGCTATTAAATATCTGTAAACTCAGCAAATGGTCGTCGTGAAGGTGGAAGCTTGTGTATTTGTTTCAATTGTTTGATGTTACGACTATGTAATTGGGGGCGAGGCTACATGATACCACCAAAGAGGTTTGGGTTTTGATTGAGAACTGTGCTTGTATGAGCATTGAGGTTTTATGGCTGAAAATTTAGTGTTACTAATTTCTCTTTTATAGTAAAATTGGATGTGATTTGATGGTCCTTTCATCGTAATCGCGACTACCAAAACAAGCACGTTCCAAGCACAATAGCAAAGAGGGTTTGTGACATTTTTGTCACGAACGCTCTTAGAGTTAAAAACATCTTTAGGAAGAGGGTTGGTGATTCTCCATAAACTCTTTTTCAGAAAGTGTTTGTGACTCTCATCACGAACTCTCATAGCCATAGGTTCCGCACCTTCCCAGCTAGACCGCACACATCCCGACAACGCAGCAATGCAATTTTTGCCTAATTGCGACTTGCATAAAGACCAACCACAATATCCCAAGCCTGTTTTGTAGATTTTTTTGAATGAATGTGAGGAGTAGTAGTGCGCTTCACAAAAAATGCAATTAGTGCATGAGCCTGCACATCTTTTACATCACAACGAGCTTGTACTTCCGTAGGCAAAAAAACTCTAAGAACAGTATTCCTTGTAGCAAGACATGCAACATCCTCAACATCGCCTACATTCTCAGAACCAAGACGTACATCAATGCCCTGCACAATATTCTAGACACCCTTTGACACAAGAACATGTTGCATCATGTAAATCCACACAAGGTAATTGCATCCAATTTGTCCTCAACAGCAAACATATTGGCACATCTATGTTGTTGTCAGCCATGAAGAATGCCTTCACCAGATGTAAAAACTACTTGAAAATAATCAAAACAAAGTGGGAATAGCGCGTGCTATATAGCATAAACTATAAAATACTGTAAGAGACCTGTTATGCGAAAAATGACACTCACATAAATTTTGCACAAATTGACGAAATAGCCAGTGCAGTATTGCCTGTTGTTGAAACGAAGGCTGAAATGAGCCCAAATGAAAATTCTTAGTGACCTGCAAACACTCGCCAAAGCTCACAAAAATTGGAGAAAGTGAGTAAGCATGTGCTGGAGCGGCTGAGAGTAAGCTCGAGAGGATGCAACCTCTGCTACCAAATGTTAGAATTAGGGTTACAGGAAAACACAGACAGCTTGGAGAAGACAAAGGAAGCTCAATGACCACAACAAAGAGTGTATTACTTAGTGTGAAATAGAAAGATAAGATAGCCCTAGAGTGATGGGTGTATATACAATGCACGGAGGAAAAAACCTCTTAATGAGGGAAAAAATGCCTGGATAGTCCTAAGTATGTTCACACACATCACTACCACAAGTATATGGTAACAATTTTTCCACATAAAAGATGGTTTTACTATCACAAAGCTTGAACTAATGAATACAAGATATAAATCCTGATTGGTTTCTCACAAACTTTGACAAAGATGCATGTCTTATGGTGTACTTTGATATACAAGTGTTTTGGCTTAATTTAGAGTAATAGCAAAATATTTATCTAAAACTGAATTTATTTATGTGTTTAGTTGAGTTGGATATTCTTAGAGGGACCAAAAAGGCCCCAAAAATTTGCCAATGAAAGGCACTTTATACATGCTCTAAGGAAATGGCCTTATTGCTGATCCACCACCTCCCCCTGCACAATCTTAAATTTGTTCTCTTGTAGAAGTACTTTGATAATATTTGAGCTAACCAAAGATTTCATGTTCCTTGTTGGATTACTATTGGGATTTATGATTTCCTTGTACAACCATCCCAATGGCAAGGTAACAAAAAGACACAAAGATACACTCAAAAAAATAAGGTACATAGAAACATAAAATATATAATAATAGAAAATAGTCCTTTTCTTGAGCCCTCTTGATCCAACCTTGAGGCCCTCCATGTTTCTTGATTTCATTTTCTCTGACGAGGACCATGAGAGTTGTCTTTTACGGCTTCATGATCTCGTCTTCTTGTTTGCTGATCTTGAATTCTTGCACTTGCAAAGGTCTCTTAGACTACATAGTGCCTACATGATTGCTTTAATTCTTTTCTTCAGTTCTCTTGATCCAACCTTGAGGTCCTTCACATTTTTCAACTTTCATTTTCTCTGGCAAGGACTAATTGACAAGGACCAAGAGATGTGTCTTTTGTAGCTTCTTGATCTTGTCTTCTTGTTTGCTAATCTTGGATTCTTATACTTGCAAAGGTCTCTCAAACTACAAAGATATGTATTCTAAACCTACAACATTTCTTTCTCCATTGTATGGTTTACTGAGATGGACTTTCAGTAGCCCAAAAATCTATTGTGGCGATTGAATAAAAATTGAGGATCCACTGTGTGATGAGAACCATCACACAAGATACCCAAATTCTTGGCTCATGAACATCTTTTGAGTTCTTGATACAAAAATCCCTCCCCACGATGTCAGGGATAATGCGTTTGCAAGGTGAGCCGGGTCAGCAACGCGGACTGCTCGCTGTGGGAAAAAAAGAAGATATCTGATGCACAACACCAAGAAAAAAATCTTGAATAACACTTTACTTACTCAAAAGTGACACCCTAAAATACACAAGCTGCTAATGGGTAACCAAAGTGGGACTTGATTACGATTGGCTATTAACGGTGTTGTTAGAGTAGCTTGTGAGAGCTTAATCCTCCCAAAAATCCTGCTCAAGTGAGTTGCACCATGAAAGCTTGTTCTCCTTCCTATGCTAGCTAATAGATCTGAAAGCTGGTGCTTGTTTGCCTAAGTCAAGAGAAAAAGAGCCAAAGGACCCACATTGCCCAGAGTCTCTCCGTTATAGAGAGTGAGAGCAATCACGGTTTTGAGTTTTTTATCCTTTGATTGCTTGGTTCCTTATGTTGAGAGAGAGAGAGCGCGAGATCCTTCCTCCTGCCTTATACCTCTCTTGAAGCTCCCCTTAGTGCCAAGCAAGAGCCTTCTTTCTTCAAAGGTGAGGGCTAATGACTTCTATTAAGAGATCAAGAGAGAGAACATTAGATCAGGCTTCATCGCAAAAGGTAGAGAGCAGGCCCTCCCTTCTCCTTTGCTTCGTCTTCCCAAGATTCATCCTCCCCTTGCCCTCAAACCATACTTACTCTCTTGCTTTGAACTTCCTCCTCGCGTTTATGACTTCAAACCCTTGCTATATTTCCTTTCCCTTCAAGTTTTTATGAAAAAAAAATCCTTTTCTTAAACATAGCACCACTTTCCTAAGGAACAACAGTGTTGTTGTTGCTAGGTTAGTGGGAAGCGGGGATGATGATATGGCATGGCGAGTTGGGAGGAGCACCAAATCTACCCAGAGCTGGGCCAAATAGAGGCACCTCAACCTACTCTTTGACATTGGCTTCATGCTTGATGGCATCTAAGCCCTGCAACGGCCGCTTTTAGCGCAGTCTCTCTACCCTGTGCCTCTTATTCATTGGTTGACGCATCCATTATCTTTTCTTTCCCCCCTTCACATGCATTAAGCCTTGGACCCCCCCCCCCCCTCTCCCCTTGGGTGGCCATTGGCCTTGAGGTCATGGATAGTCAATTGCACTTGGTAGTGGGAAGCCTCCCTACAATACACCACATTTGGTTTATATGTTGACCAAGGCCTTGGCTAGCACATCATGTTTCTGTGATATCCCTAATCCGGAAATGTGCAAGCACAAATGATATCATTTTGGAAAAAACCTCCACTTTGCATTTGGTTAACACTGCCCATAGCTTCCATCAAGGCATTCCAAAGAGCACCTTATTTGGCATGTATATCAACTAAGGCATTGCTAAGCATAACATTTAGGTATGACGGCTTCTAGCATTAGTAAAACAATCCAAAACTCCTATGCCATTGCTATATTGGGCATTCCCAACAACCAATGCTCTCTGAAGTGTATCACCTTTGGCATAAATATCGGCAAAGGCATCATTAAAGACATAATTTGTCATAATTATCAACTTGGTGTACATATCCACCAAAACATTTCCACCGAGCTCCATTATTTCCAACCAATCTTCACCAGATCACCCCTTTATTCATAAATCTTGACCACAGTAGTATCAAGCACAAGTCTACCAACATATCTCGCTATCAATAAATTGCAAGAGATGACATTCTGCATAAGATGCTCCTCAAGCACTCATTGCCATCTATAGTACACCATATTTTACATAAATACTTAGCATATGACATACATATCAACCAGGGTAGTCCAATAGCGACTACCAAAAATCTGTATGAAAGATGATAACACCTAGGAGGCTGTACCTTCTCTAAGTTTCCCCCTTAGGATGCACAACATCACGAGACAATGGTTTTTGCAATGGAGAATGAATACTAGGTAGAATGTAAATATGAGGATGGTACTTATTATTGGCACTTCTAGCATGAACATTAGAGTCCACCATGACTACACAAGGCATGTAAGTTTTCCATGACTAAACATATGCGATTGGGGACTACAAGTTGGTACAATTTTGGTTTTAAAGAGCTCAGTAGAACTTTTTTTCTTGATTGACGAGAGTGAGATTACAAGCTAGACCAAATATGGTTTCAAGTTTAAGCTACTTAGAAGTTTGCAAACCTTGTCCGCAAACAACGATTATCTAATATCTAGGTGCAAGTGTGTGAGAGAGTTGAATGAGGCCTGAGAGAGAGAGAGAGAGAGAGAGAGAGAGAGAGAGAGAGAGAGAGAGAGACAGACAGAAGTACACGGTTATTAATAAAGTAAATTCTTATCTCAAAATGCAAGAAATATTCTAGCATAAAATTATGTATATCATAGGGTTTATTTATAGAGCTAGAGTAGATATCTGGATGGCATCTTTTCTACTAGCTGGCTTACACATAACCATACTCGAGAGCTTATATCTCATAGGTCAAATTCCATATACAATGATACATAAGTGTAGAGCTGATTCCCATACTCATTGGATGAACGACCTTCCTACTTCAACAATCCTCCCCTTGGGCATGGACTATATTGATGCAAGATGGATTGAGACTCAATGCCACACATGTTACTAGTCACGAAAACTAAAAATGGGTTCCAACTGATATGGTGTAGCACAAATCAGAGATTCCTCCCCAAAGAAGGAGGAATAGCATACAATTCTAGAGTATATCATAAAAATCACTATAGTCCTATTGATCTTTGTCTTTGTCTTCTTATATACTATATCCTTTGCCTTTGCCTTTGTTGTTGTTGTTGCTACTATGGTATTTTGTCGATAGATGACGTTTGATGTTGCATTTGCTACGGAACTTGTTCTAGTAGCAATATTTTGAAAAATGCCATAATGTTTTGTACTCATAGTGCTTTTTTCTATTTGTCCTAGTTAGTGAAAATTCTTACCTATATGAATGCAATGAGAGCCCCTCCATTGGATGGAGTTCTCTTTGCTTATTTTTTCTCCTCTTCAGTTAATGCATCGATCACATGCTACAAAGTGGTGTAGGATTCTTTTGTTCTAGCAATGTGACAATGTTGGCAAAAGTTTTGGGAGCAACACTTAAGAGCATGGCAACCTTATCTTCATTGGGAATCTAACACTCAATGTAAGTTAACTGAGCAATGATAATCATTAGCCTATTTGTGAGGCTTGAAACATATTTCCCTTGATTTCCTGCTAGCTTGTAGAGGTAATTTTGAAGGCTTATCTTGCTCATATTCACATTGGCACCAAATTTCTCCTCTAAGTGATCGATGCTTGGATGGGGGTGGTGTATTTATCAATGAACTGTACATAACTACCAGGCAACAAAGTAGTAGTTACATGAAGCATGATCACCTTTGGTTTGAACTTGCATTATTACCATTCACTTGGGTGCATTATGAAGTTCATACTCAAAGTTGTTTGACAAAAAAAGGATCCTTGAAAGAGAAAGATTGAAAACTTGGGAGCTTGGCCTTTTGAAGTTCAAACATGCCAAAAATAAATAACCTTGTGCCTTGGCTAAGCTTGGAGGAGGTATGCCGAATTTGGGTTGACACTTGTAAAAAAAGTGTTGGTTACAACTTGAAAAGAAAACCTAAAAATATGCCCAAAATTTGAGAAGAGGGGAAAAAATTTAGAGAAGCAGGTGCAGTCACAGAGATGTGATGACATTGATTGTCAACTATGAAATGATTTGAGTGTGCAAGGGACCTTAGTGCTGCATCATCATATGTGAGGTTTGTTAAGTATGGAGCCTGATTTACCCTTGTAATTTTCTGTGGTAAAAACGCACATTTGTAAGGCCCCCATTATGAGGAGAAGCCATCGTGCGTGAAGGAAAATCACTCACCGGAAACTAAAATTTTAGGAATCAAGATTCACTCACCGGATTATTCCTTTTCGCCGGAATATTATGGCCGGCCGGCGGCCGGAAAGTGGTCGGAAAACAACCGTTGATTGGCCAGTGGCCGGTAGTCAATGGCTGGTGGCCGGTGGTCAGAAGTCAATGACCGGTGTCCGGTGGCCAAATTCAAAAGCGGACTTGTCTTCTCAAGGGCGGCCACACATGGGCGGATTGGAGGGTCCGATTTGGACTTATTCGCACAAGGGTGGCTACACATGGCTGCCTCTCATAAGAGAGGGCATCCCTTTTGGCCTATAAAAGGAGGCCATTTCTACACACATTTCATAGTCTGAAGTTGATGCAACAAGGTGAGTGTGAGGTGGTGAGAGTGAAGCAAGGTGGGAGCTCTATTAAGGGTTTAATCCCTTTGTAAACTACTTCTTCTTTTGAAGTGCTATAGCCATTGAGTGGCTGCTTTCCCGTGGATGTAGCCCACATTGGGTGAACCACGTATATCGTGTGTACTCTCTCTATCTCTCTCTCTACTCTATAATCTCTTGTGTGTGAAATCTATCTCTCTCCATTAAGTAATCTACTCAAATATCTATTTAGCTACGTCTTATTTCCTAACAAGTTTGAGCAGAGAGCTAGCAAAAATGCCTCAAAGCAACATCTAAAGTTAATGGAAGAGGGGTCAGTAAGGGCATTCATGAAGGCTGATTGAAGTGATTTGAAGTAAATAATCTGATTTTCCTTTTAAAAGATGCCAATAAGCGCTCTTAATCAGCTCCTAATGCTTCTTGCAATCACCAAAACTTGTGCAAGAGAGTGTTCTTTGTGATGCTTATAGGATTGCTAAGCTAATTATGGTATCGATTGGCTTTGATACCAGTTGTTGGGGCCAATGTCTATGTGAGCTAAAGGAGGCCTAAAGGTGAAGGTGATCGTAACTTACATACATACATAGATATATAGATAGATAGATAGATAGATAGATAGATAGAGATAGAGATAGATAGATAGATAGAGAGAGAGAGAAAGAGAGAGAGAGAGAGAGAATTACACAATTTCCAATAAATTAAATTCTGGTTACAAAATGCAAGAAATACTCTAGCATAAAGTTATGTACATTATAGGATTAATTTAAAGAGCAGAAGTATACCCAACTCGTATCTTTCCTACTTGGCTTACACATAGCCATACTAGAGAGCTTACAACTCATAGGAAAAATGTTAAATAGAATGCTACATTGGTGAAGAGATGATTCCCGTTCTCATTGGATGAAGGGCATGCCTTCTCCAAAACCTAGTAATAACCATGCTTTATTGACTCAAAACAATATTGATTTCTTACTATTTTTAGACGAGAGAATGTTGCACATATCTAGTTTTTTACAAGATCCTCGATTTGGCCTCAATATTTTTCTAACGCATGTCTGGTTTCTCCCACACTCAAACTAGGGTTGCTTCCCCTAAAATATGTCGCCTATTATTTCCCATCTTACACAATAGCTTGCATGTCCTTGCACCCTAGAAGTTATTTTCTGTCTACGTATGTTCTTTGCTTGTTTATTTTTTAGTTGTCTACCTATATATCTTTTCTAGGTAGCTTTGACCAAAGGTGTAGCCAGTTCTAATAAAGCATGTGCCATGCAAGGTCTTTCATTCTAGTTCTAAGTTGTACCCATGAGCTTCCATTTCAATTGAATTTGGTCTGCTAGCAAAGAGTGAAATTCCAATCTAATCAAAGTTTTGTTTGCTATTATTACTTAGGCATCATATGTGAAATCTTGTTTCAAGTACAAAGTGAGATCTATCAATTAGTAGCAATCTATCAAAAATAGAAATCTAGAAATCTATATGCATAACCTATAAGAAGACAAAGAAACATCATGAAATTACATTTTTGATAATCAGAGGCGATTAAAAATCTTAAAAAAGTATCTTTGGAAAATTAAAATTAAATCTTGAACATAAAAGCATGAGACAAGAAATTTGAAAATTATGACATATTATGAATTATGCATATACATGTGTGCCTTAATGTTTCTCTACTAGTCTATGGAGTTTACATGTAGCCAACTATGGAGTATAAACATGCACAAGTTCTTTAGTTTTGATGTATATAAATATTTATCATGACAAAATGAATGGCTTACTGGCCATTTGTACCTGAAGCCCACAGTGGCTTTCCTTGTGTCAAGAAGGTAAAGGACAAGATTCCCATCATCTTGTACATCAAGATAGGTTCTATACCAACAAACAAGTCCACTTGAGCAGCGAGTATGGGTCCACCAGAGTGGGTTACCATTACCATCACACACAACAAAAGTCCCATCTAGGTTGATGCGGGCAAAACAAAATTTCCCCTCGCTATAGCATGCAGAATTTGCACATGCCTCTATTGGTTTGTTTATATTTCCATCCACTATGTAATGATATAGCACCAAATTGCAATCACCTTGCATTTGCAAGTAGTATCTCTCATTGGGTGAGTATATGATGTTTGGATAATTAATGCCAGAACTTTGACTTGAAAGCACGTTGATATCATAATTAGACGTAAAGAGAGCATAATTCCATGGAGAGCAATCCCATGTAATATCTTCTCGTGAAATGATGCTTGTTGTATTGTTAGTATTAAAAGATTTTTGAAAAATGCTAGTGGTTGTATTGCTATGATAAATATGGCGATGTTGAGGAGGTTGGCTTTGATAAGCTGTGTTGATTGCTAGTGAATCAATATTTGCATTCATTGAATAGTTTCTTTTTCCTTTTGGAACACCTGAATGTACATCAAAACATATGATTACTCAGCCAAAATGATTTTCTAGCTAAAGAATAAATAATTTTAGAAGTATCTCTTTAATCCAATAAATGTGTATTGATCAATGATCTCAGTAGTTTGCATCTCCTCTCTCTCTCTCTCTCTCTCTCTCTCTCTCTCACACACACACACACACACACACATGAGAATGGATTTCTCCTCTAGATGCCCATGTTTACTCTTATAAAAATCTTAGTCTTTTATTTGGAATTTTGCATGCAAAAATCTTTGTGGGATTTCCTAAAAAGGTATTAATAAGGCATAGTCTCTTTCTCTCTCTCTCTCTCTCTCTCTCTCTCTCTCTCTCTCTCTCTCTCTCTCTCACACACACACACACACACACACACACACACACACACACACACACACACACACACACACACACACACACACACACACACACACACTCACACATACACACACACACAAACACACACACACACACCTCCCTCTCGCATGCATGCATGCATGCACACGTATGTCACACAAAAGTGGTAGTTGTCTCTCTCTCTCTCCCCCCCCCGCCTCTCTCTCTCTCTCTCTCTCTCTCTCTCTCTCTCTCTCTCTCTCTCTCTCTCTCTCTCTCTTTCCTCTCTCTCTCTCTCTCTCTCTCTCTCTCTCTCTCTCTCTCTCTCTCTCTCTCTCTCTCTCTCTCTCTCTCTCTCTCTCTCTCTCTCTCTCTCTCACACACACACACACACACACACACACTCACTCACTCAGAGGAACAAATTGACGCTATGATGCAATATACCATGAGGGAATTCATGTAATGACACTTGTACCGACGCACCTGTGATTCAATTTCTTTTTTTCTCTTTTGATTAATGGTTATCATTTAGTACTTTCATCCTTATATTTGTAATGGATACTTGCAAAATCTGATGATGTTGTAACCATTCTGGTATCATAGATCTATGAGGCCTTTTGCAGACGTTAATAAACATTTCATTTCATTTCATTTCTCTCTCTCTCTCTCTCTCTCTCTCTCTCTCTCTCTCTCTCTCTCTCTCTCTCTCTCTCTCTCTCTCTCTCTCTCTCTCTCTCTCTCTCTTTGTCCATGGATTTTTATGCATGTGTAGTTATATCATGTCCGTTACTACGTAAAGAGTTACTATATATTGAACACAATAGATAATAGTACCCAAAATAGAAAAAATCTCATCGTAACAATTGGAATTTTTATCCGGGTTGCTCTCAGCCTCTTTTGTGTTAGCTATAGATGCTCTAGCATCACGGCCACCTATCCTCTCCACCCAATAGTAGAATACTGCAGAGCGACCTTCTTCGAGCAAGTTTTGATCATCTGCACCCTCAAACATAACTCCAAACCCAAATCCATTTCTAATTTGATTTTGTATGGTGTTAAGCATGCCATTGAAAAATATCTATGCATAAAAAGGATAGAATCAAGAATTAGTCAAATTTGCCTAGACTTAGTCTAGTTTTGTAATTGGACACTTAAGTGTCTTGTTTTCTTATCAATTGCTTGTATTTAATTTGTGAATCTAAAGGAAAAGTTTGTAGGTCTTGCTCATCATAGAGTTTGGTTACAAGATGAAGACAATTGAAGAATATTTTCATGCCAAAATGAATCTTAAATCCAAAGATTCATGATAAGATTTTTGTGTAAATACAAACAAAATATTGAGCTACATTCTTAATTTACATAAAATGCATATAGTTTCTCAAAGAAATGGCATTTTTTATGTTAATAAATCCTTGCAAACAGAAGAAAAATGCAAAAAGGAAAGTTTATCCTCTAAACCTAAGTTTTCATGTATTATATAAATAACAAGCAAACAAGTGAAATTTCAAATTATTTTAAAGGAGTTGATGTTGTTGTTGATGGAAATTTATGATTCAAAGTGAGTATATGGGTTAACACCAAGAGATGATATTTTTAAATTATTGCTCTAATATTATCTACTGATGAGGAGCATTTCTTCCATGAAAAAATTATCCAAAAAATAGACTGCTCACCAAACAACCGTGTAAATGAAATTATAGATGCTTTAGGTGTTATGATTTATCAATATAGACACAAAGATGTAAATTTAAGTCCAAATTCATAGCTAATTTCTTTCAATAGAGGAAAATTATTACTTATAATTTCCATAATCATCAATATCATACATGTGTAGATATGACATTATCCACACTGAAATGACAAAAAAATACTACCTACGTTATATGTGCTCTGATGCAAAAAACTTGTATATGGAAGAATCCGAGCCATCCGATCCGGTTCTTTTAAATTCTATATAAACTTACATCAATTTTTTTCAAGTGTGTAAAGATTCCTTGAAAAGGATTTTGGGGACTCTGATTATTCAAAAAGACAAAGGAACGCTAAAAAAGGGACACTTAAGTGGTCTATTTTCGGACCAAACTAGTGTTAAAGGTGTTTTGCTACCTTGGTTGCAAAGTGAATGTAAGGTATCTTGTAAATATTAGCTTTCATCTGCTATAACCATAAGGTGATTTTCGGTTTCTATAATAAGTTTTGTGTACAATGTACGTGTTTGAGTGTATGTATGATAACTTATGAGAGATGAAAATAGTGACCATGCCTCAACAAGGTTGTAGCCAATCATTTCTCCAACACCTTCTCCAAATCATTGACCAATATCATAAAGTGCTAAAGTGGTATGAAGGCGTAGTGTATCGGAGATGTCGGTGTCTATGGTGGAGACAAATCCTGGTGGAAAGTAGTCATCACTACCAATAGGTAGCATCGTAAAGTTCTCAATGTCATCAATTGCATTTAAATTTCCTGTCCCTGCACATTAAAAGTACAAAACATTATAAATTTTTACCATCACAATGTTAAGTTACATTCATTTTCTCTCAAAGCCTTGCATAGAGCAGGAAATTCTTTTCTTGTTTATAGGACAGGCTTGTTCACATACTGGCCCTAGTTTATTGACCTCGGCTTGTTCTTCCTTTACAAAAAGTGACCAAGTTCAAGGGTTGGTTCCATGTATACTATTTTAGTTCTAATAGGGTACACTTCTATAGAAAGTACTCCCTATAGAAAAATGTTTTTCTTTGCTATGAAATTGAGGGGTTTGGAAGTAACCATTGTAGAAGATTCATAAAACTCCAATCTGTTGGACTCTTTGGTATAGACTCAACCTTAATGGCACCGATGCAATGTCACATAATCTTGCAAAAATCAATACCTAATTTCCTCAATTACTTGCATGAAAGAATCCATAGATGATTTCAACTTTTGTAGACTGCTCCAAGTGAAAAATTGAACATAAAAAACTCTAATTCACGCCTTCACACACTCAAAAACATGACACAACAAGATGGGACTGCATAGGTCTACCTGTAGAAACCCTCCTTCCTCCTCTACACAAAGAATTTCAAGTGCCACCTTTCTATCCCACACCCACTTCCCAAGATTGGAAACTCACACCATTGTGAGTGATGTGGAAAAAGTTAGCCTTTCAAAACCTTTTTTGACCCATTTTTACGTAATTGGGCCATTTTACGTCAGTTTTTAACCTCGGACGAGCATTTTTCATGGGGAAAAGTAGCAAACGAACTCCAAACTCCACCAAAACTTGTAGGATTGATTCTTGATACCCAAAATTCATTTCCACGTACCAAAATTCTATGTTTGACTACTTCTAAGGCGGTTCACACATCACTCTATATTGAATGTTACAAATAGACAATTATCATCAAGGATTTTAGTCATGTCTCCAAGTGAAGTGCGAAGTGGTAATAACTCATGTTATTAACACTCCTGAGAGAGTTAACCTACTAGAATCGGCCCTTCTTGTTAGCTCGGTTGTCCTTTGGTCTAGCTCGGGGGTCCCTGGCGAGCGAGCTGTCATACCCGACGGCACTACAAGAGGCTATTCATATTAGCGACGCTCACACAGCGACGCTCAAAAAAAAAATTTCCCGGCGTCGCTATGAGCGTCGCAAATTTCTTTGTAAATTTGTGACGCTCATAGCGACGTCGACTGGGCTAAAAAAATAAGAGAGAGCGCCCAAAAACTCAGATCTCAGATTTGAGTTTTTCGGCGCCCTCAAGCAAGGAGCAGGTAACGCTCTCCCTCTCTCTCTCTCTCTCTCTCTCTCTCTCTCTATCTCTTTCTTCTCCACACACACACACACACACACACACACACACGAGGAGAGGAAGGAGAGCCAGGTATGCTCCTTCCCTCTCCTCACTCTCATGTTCCCTTCCCCTCTTTCTCTCTCCCTCTCTCTCTCTCTCACACAAACATACACACACACACATAGTGTTTTTGAGAGAGAGAGAGAGAGAGAGTACAAACATAAACAAAAACACACACACACATACATAAACAAAGAATGCACACACACATTGAGAGAGGAAAAGAGAGAGAGAGCATGCATAAACAAAAAACGCACACATTGAGAGAGGAAAAGAGAGAGAGAACATGCATAAACAAAAAATGCACACATTGAGAGAGGAAAAGAGAGAGAAAACATGCATAAACAAAAAAACACACACACATTGAGAGAGAAAGAGAGAGAAACTAATTTAACGTCGTAGGAAACTAATTAAAATTAAAAGACCTAAAGATCTAGCTGACGAGGAGTTGAACTCAAGACCTATTATTCAAGAGGGAAATGGCATAACCAATCTATCATACTTGGCATGGGTGATAGAAAGGTTATACCATTTATCTCTTTTTATTGGCACACACATCCACACACGCGCACACACACAAGAAGAAGAGAGTTATAACGTCGTAGGAAACTATCCTAAAAGACGTTAAAGATTAGGTTAGATGTAGACTTACGTTAAATTAGATTTAGGTTTATTTAAGTTAAATTAGATTAGATTTAGGTTTATTTTTAATTAGATTTACGTTTATTTACGCTAGATTTAGATTTACGTTATATTAGATTAGATTTAGGTCTACATAGACTGCGATGCCTGCATGAAGCGGGTGAAGAAAGCCCTCAATGGAATATAGGGTATTGCTGCCTTCACTCATGGTGGGCTCCGTCGATCCAAAAGTACTCGTGAAATGTCTTCAGAAGATAGGGAAGAAGGTGGATCTTCAGGGCGGCAAGAGTCACTACATCCCCGACACAATGACCATCTAGACAACCTCTAGTCATTCAACAGCAACTTCAAAGTTAGTAACAAGAGCAAGAACGGTCTAAAGGGCCAATTGCTGTCGTCACATGTGGATGGAGATGAGGCAGCGTCACCGCCGAAAGTTAACTCTCACATCTTTAGTGATGAGAATGCCAACTCTTGCCGAGTTATGTGAAAAATTATGTGTTAAATCAGTTTTAAGGTTCTTATAATCTCTGTTAGTTTAGTTCTTTGTTTTTAATATAACATAATTTACGCTAGATTTAGATTTATGTTATATTAGATTAGACTTAGGTTTATTTAGGTTTACCCACACACACACACACGCACACACACACAAGAAGAAGAGAGTTTTAACGTCGTAGGAAACTATCCCAAAAGACGTTAAAGATTAGGTTAGATGTAGACTTACGTTAAATTAGATTTAGGTTTATTTTTAGTTAGATTTACGCTTATTTACGTTAGATCGAGTCCACACAAGAATTACTTACGGTTTAGGGTTTAGAGTTAGACGAACAGTGAAAAGATCTACTGTGAAAAGATGTTAAGATGCTGTGAAGTGCTACAGCTAGAGAAGAGGCAAAGGGGTTTTGTCCACTACATGCAGTATCATGTAGACCTGGGTCTGTAGATTTCTTGTACCCACAAATATAGGTATTGACCAATAAAGAAGAGATTATAACCCGGTGGTTCTGATCTCCGTGCACCTCTAGACCGAGGTGTGCGGGGATTGGACATGACTAGAGAATGTGAGGTAAAGAGAGAGAGAGAGAGAGAGAGAGAGAGAGAGAGAGAGAGAGAGAGAGATAAGACGAAGAATGCCAATAGAATATTAAATTTGTTGTCCAGGTTATAAGATTTTTATCCTCATTATGAGTAGTGACGAGGATGTGGGACCGTCCAACCGAAACACCTATCTCTCAACGAGGGTCTTATGTCCTTGTAATCAATGCAAGCATGCTGTGCGACAGACAAGACGTGTTTCTTTGCAGCACCTTCGCGAATTTGGCGAGTTCGATCCATCTATTATAGATCGAGTTGTTGCCAATTATAACTCCTCGGACTCTGACGCTGGCCAACAAGCAGCAATCTTGCAACCCAATAGACGTGTTCGCAGGCGCTTTGGTCAAGCAGCATATGTGAGGCCACAAGATGTAGCCTCTGACAGCTCGGGGGATGATCATGCAGAGCACATTCCCAACGAGGCAATGTTTGAGCCCGAGATTGATGAAATGATCGAGACGATCATGGATTCAGAAAGGATTATCTATGATGATATAAAAAGTGAAGCCGATACGCCATTGTATAATGGAGCACGTATGTCTAGATTGAAAGCAGTCCCGGTTCTTCTCAACATGCAGGCAAAGTTTGGATGGAGTGACACTAACGTCGCAGCGCTTTTCAGGTGATCTATTACAATTAGTTTACTTTAATAAAACTCTAAATGTATAATGATCTGATAGATTTT
Source organism: Adiantum capillus-veneris (assembly GCF_014529385.1). NCBI lineage: Eukaryota > Viridiplantae > Streptophyta > Polypodiopsida > Polypodiales > Pteridaceae > Adiantum > Adiantum capillus-veneris. The sequence goes on from NC_140946.1 coordinate 93,909,912, forward strand.
TACACGACTGTATCGTATTTTTATGTTGTGTAGATTGCTTAAAGAGCACATACTACCAGCTGACAATGTGATGCCAGATTCCCGAGATGAAGCAAGAAAGATTTTGCGAAACTTGGGGATGGATTACAATTCTATCCACGCTTGTCCTAATGACTGCATTCTTTTCAGAGGGGAATACATAGACATGGAGAAGTGTCCGAAATGTGATTCCGACAGATATCGAGTAGATCTCCACGGGACAAAAGTTCCACAAAAGGTTTTGCGACATTTTCCTCTGCTTCCTCGCATCAAGAATTTCTTCGAATGTAAGTCCATGGCCGCCCTAGCATCATGGCATGAGGAGAATAAATCTTCGGATGGTGTGCTACGAATTCCTGCAGATTGCGCAGCCTGGAAACATATAGATGGAACATGGTCGGATTTTGCCAAGGAAGCTCGAAATTTACGCTTAGGCCTGGCTATGGATGGCGTTAATCCATTTGGTCAAAGATCAACATCTTACAGTGTATGGCCCGTTGTCATCGTCAACTACAACATTCCCGCGTGGTTGACTATGAAGAAGGGGCACCTATGGCTAAGCTTGATTGTGCCAGGGCGATATAAAGTGGGGAATATGGATGTGTATCTTCGTCCACTATTTGAAGAGCTACAACAATTGTGGATTGGCATAGAGGTGGTGGATATGAGCCGACACACAGGATGACGGAATGCTTTGATCAGAGGCATTCTAATGTGGACCATGCATGACTATCTCGAGCTAACAGAATGCTCAGGTGATCTATTGACACTCCTCACTCAGACACTGTAAATCTTGTTTTTTCCCATAGTTGATCTATTATCATGTGTATACATGCAGGGCTTCAAACAAGCGGATACAGAGCATGTGTCACATGTGGACCTACACTGAATGCACGTAGGGCACCCTCACTGAAGAAGAAAATCTACGAAGGTCATCAAGCGTATCTTCCAGAGAATCATGTGTTACGCGACGGCTTTTTGGGAAGAGAGCCACCAAGGATGTCTGCACAAGCATGGTTAGAGCAGAAGGAGATGTGTGATGACGGATTGCCTCCAGGGATGAAGAGACTATCTCTATGGTACGAGTTACCATACTTGCCCCGACTCATGATCAATCACTTGCTTGATCCAATGCACATATTCAAGAATGTGGGTAATCTACTATGGGACCATCTGACCGGTAAGAAAGATACTTTGGGAGCCAGAGTTGACCTTAGAAATGTGGATCGTATGGAGCAATATTGGCCGCAAACAGCGTCTGATGGATCGATAAAACACCCTAAAGCACCATGGATTTTCACAGGAGCCCAAGAACGCAAAGTAAAAGAGACCATTTGATCTTTGCGGACCCCCACTGGCGTAATGCACTCGCTCCGAACGTGTTTTACTAAAGAAGGAAATCTTACCGGTTTGAAGTCACACGATTGGCATAAAATGTATCAGGTACGTTCATAGTGGACTTTAATATCATTGCATAAAATGTGGACTTTAATATCATTGCTGCACATACTTTACAGTTTATTTTACCGGTTGCCATTGAGGGATGTTTGTCTCTCGACATCCGTAACACAATCTACAAACTTGCAAAGCTGGTGCAATGGATCTCACAAAACGAGATCAACGTAGACTCCATACCATTCGCCAAACTAAATGCTACGGAGCTTGTGTGCATGTTTGAGAAACATTTTTCTACTACCATGCTAACCATTCAGGTGCATCTTCTTGTTCACATAGTTGATGAGGTGGAAATAGCTGGCACAGTTCATTCCAGATGGATGTTCTTCTTAGAACGTTTCATGAAAACGATTAAGGGATATGTGCGTCAAAAGGCACGTCCGGAGGGTAGCATGGCAGAAGGTTGGTTGGTATGAGAGTCCCTAGTGTACATTGGAGAGTGGCTAGACGGATTTGATAAAGCCCGGGACACGCTATGGCGAACCATAGATGATGAGCGCATATCTGGGATTGTCATGTGCAATCTCGGTGTTGAGAAGAAGATGACGGAAGATCTAGAGGCTAAAATCAACCGATTTTGCATGCTTCACAATCCAGTGATGCAAAAGTGGATTTCACAATATGAGGATGCAAAGCAAGAGCGACAAAGGGGACGAATCGAGTGGAGACGGGGAAGACGACCACCGATGCACTATCCGACGGTTCTGGAGAGCCTACCAACCTTCATGAGCTTAAGATGGTTGCACAACCAATTGAAAAGCGCACAACAATGCGGTGACGAAGTGACTGAGGAAGAGTGGGAGTACTCTCGGGGTTGCGCGACCAAGGTAAGTTTGCAATGTACAACTAGCTATTGACTTTATTTCTAAATGTTTGAACGGCCACTCATAATCTTTGTTCGTTGTAGTATAAGTCATACACAGCAGCATGGTGTAAAGGTCGACATTTTAGGGTGGAACGAATCGACAAAAAGCGTTTTACTCAAGATTGTGGAATCATGGCAAAATTTGAACAGTTTAGTCGACGACGTTCCTCTGATGCTGATCCTGTGGTGGCGGAACTCACTTACTTCGGCACGCTGCAAGAGATTTTGAGGATCGATTACAGAGGATTTTTTGTCGACTTGTTCAAGATAATCATGGAGGGTCGCAACGCTACTGTGCGTAGAGGAGAGTCTGGTTTTCTTGAGGTGGATTCTACTAAGAAATGGACTGACCTAAGAGACACTTTCGTACTACCCGAGCATTGTGAACAAGTAAGTATGTAAATAGTTAACATCCCCCTTTTACAAGTTATGTGCTTGAAAGCTCTCATGTAAGTTATGTGGCTCTGGCAGGTAATATTTCATCCTATAAAGTCTACATCAAACTGGTGGTACGTCATAGAGGTAGCCCCTCGTAGTGCAAGGACGTATGAAGGCTACCATGTGCCAATCACAGCGGCATCAATGGAGGAGATCAGAGAAGATGCTCAATCAGAAGCCGCTGCGGTGGTGCCAGACGAGCATCAAGATGCTACTACTCTATATGGGGTGCATGCAGAGGAGCTACAAAATGAAACAGAGGATATGTGTTTAAACGGAGAGCTCTATATAGATATAGGAAGTTATGCTGAGTTATGCGAGGATGAGAGAGAGATCTCTTAAAGCCACAAATATTGTATTTGAACAATTTTGCTCCTTGTTGTAAAAGCTCTGGCTCTCTAAGTACCTTCCATGGTGTATAACGCTCTTTTCTACTCGCGCTCACATCTTTTGATTGAAAATTCTGAGTTTTCGACTTGCCTCTTCTATCACTCAATTCATTGCGTCATTGTATTTATATGCGTCATTACGTCATTGTATTTAATGGTCTTTGCGCTATTGTCTACTCTTCATTCAATATTAAGTTTAAATATTCGTGTGTTTAATGCAGGTATGGATGATGAGGAGTTTATTTCTTCTTTGTCACCGCAGCAGAGACAGTGGTACGTGGAGCGTCATCGCTCTAGCGCATCATCGCGCGTTCCTACTCCATCTGCTATTTCGGAGCATTCAACGCGCTCCGAAGCTTCGGCGTCGACGAGATGAGCTTCACACTCGTCTAGACACCGGCGCTCTAGTGGTGGCGGTGGCGGTTGTTGTGGGGATTCCGCCACCGATGCCTCCACACCGCCTCGTGTTCGACGAGGCTCTTTACCCTCCCCTTCTTTGCCCGCCCCCACACCAGCCACATCATCGCCATCTACGCCAGGTTTTGCACGGCTGACTGTTCCTAGCAGCTACACACCTCTACCTACTCCGCCAGGAGCCACCCCACTCGACACTCCTCGCTTCGGGGCCCAGACGCCGGTGGAGACACCTGACGTCCGTACCCCCATCGACACGTCGCTAGAGACCCCTGCCGGGACACCCAGGTTCACGCGTCACCGGCCAGAGGGCTTGCCTTACTCCGTCGACTTCAGCGGCGGCATCATCATGGATGATGACGGCAAGAAGGTGATCTCGCGCATGCGTGGTCTTTGCTCTCAGCTGTTTAGACACTACATACTAAACAAATGGAGTGAAGTACCAAGTGATTTAAAAAACAGAGTCATCAGCATACTTCATGATGAGTTTCCCGTTCCAACACGGGATCAACGCTTCAATGAAGACGTGATGAAGATTCGAATGCGCGAATACTGCAAACAGAAGCGTTTCGAAGTGCAAAAAGCAATCAAGCATGGGTGGAACAGGCCAGATTGACTGGCCAAAGAAGATTGGAAGAATGCGAAGAAAGCAGCACGCGAGAATCCGACAAGTGGAAGCAACAAAAGGATGCAGCCAGAGCGCGAGTAGAGGCAGGGAGCTCGCACCACTTGGGGAGCGGTGGATGGGCATCATTTGAGGCCGATTTTGTAAGTGTTTTCGCATTGCTCTTTATGTTCGATAGTTTAGGGTTTATGAGTTTTTTAATTCTAACATAATGAATTCTTTGTATGTTTTGACAGTGGTCGATGACAGGACGTGATCCCACACCGTACGAGCGCGAGTACGCAGGCAGGAAGGGCTTAAACGCCCTGATGGACATTCTCAGTTCTCGCGGCGGAATGGTTAGTATTAGGGTTTACTCTTTTCTATTTTTTGTATTGTTTTATAAATGTCGTTATATGTTTATACTTACTGAAAGCTGTCTTATTGTCTTTTTTTGCAGAATCCGACAAATACGCCGCTTGGACACGATGAGACGTCTGACTAGACGACGTCAGTTCAGCCGTAGCTAGATAGCATTAGTTTAGGGTTTCTCATAGCTTATGTATCATGAGACGGATTTTATACGTCTTTTTGAACCATGTATATTATTACATTTGTCACCGCAGTTCATTTTGCCAATCAATTCTTTATGCCTATGATGTTGTACAATTGTCATTATTACATTTGCCAATCAATTCATTTTGCCTATGATGTGTACAATTGTCAATTTTACGCTTGTCAATTTTGCAAACAATGCATCTTGTGGGTGACTATTTTGGGTCTATTATCTACCCTTGCACTTTTTTTAAAAAGTGAATCAAGTACAATATGGTTGATGGGTGGCAGGGCATTCAATGCCCTGTCACCAAAAAAAAAATCTCTCGGGCGTCGCTATAACCGTCGCTATTTATGGCTCTGTAGCGTCGCTATGAGCGTCGCTATAGACTTCTGTGTAAACGTCGCTATAACCGTCGCTATGAGTGTCGCTATATAGCGACGCTCTCGTAGCGACGCTATTAGCGACGGTTTTAGCGACGCCGGGGGTTATAAAAACCCAGTGTATTTCCGTCGCTAACAGCGTTACAAGAGCACACAACCTCTTGTAGTGCGGGCTCGGCTATATCCTGCTCTTGCCCCCCATTTCTGGAAATGGCTATATAAATGATGTCTCATCCTTGCGTCCGTCTATTTTGGCACACTTGTTGGCTTATTTGAGGTCTTGGTTTCCATCGAGGTAGCTTCGATTCTTATATTTTTTAGCATCAGGTATAGTTACAACTGACTTTCCCTTGGGTGTCTATCCGCCTGGAAATAGGTTTGGGTAGGGAGAATCCTTGTGGAGGGTATAGGTGGTGCAAGTTCTTGGGGCTCATTTCTATGGTTGGAATGGACCGCTCCTTATAACTACATCTACGTATTGTTTGTTACGTATACTTACCTCCCTTCGGTGTCTATCTGCCTGGAAACAGGTTTGGGTAGGGAGCATCCTTGCGGTGGGTATAGGTGATGCAAGTGCTTGGGGCTCATTTATATGGTTGGAATGGAGAACTCCTTATCACTACAACTACGTATTGTTTGTTACGTATAGTTACCTCCCTTGGGTTTCTATCCATCTGGAAACAGGTTTAGGTAGGGAGAATCCTTGCAGAAGGTATAGGTGGTGCAAGTGCTTGGGGCTCGTTTCTATGGTTGAAATGGAGCATTCCTTATCACTACACCTACGTATTCTTTGTCATGTTTAGTTACCTTTTCATGGGTGTCTATCCGTTTGAAAACAGGGAGCATCCTTGTGAATGGTTAGATGGTGCAAGTGTGTGGGGCTCATTTCTATCGTTGGAATGGAGTGCTCCTGATCACTACACCAACATACTTGTTTGCCCATTTCTATTGTTGAAGTCAATTTTTCACTTCTTTTTGCTTTACGTTTATATGTATATTATTTTACTTTACTGTACAATTGTTCAATTAAATATTGTTTTTTAAAAACATAATATTTTTACGATTTTATGAATGTATAGGTGGCTTGTGAACTTGTCATAGACGCCAATGCTTGCTTTCAAAACATCAATGTAGCTACTTCTAGTCTCCCATCGTCTGGTGGTGAAGTATCAAACAATGGAGCTTCCAACAAAAGGAAGCGCAAGAACATTGGTGGTAAGGTGCCAGGGCCTGAGTGACAATTTGCTAAGAATGTAAGATCATTTATAGATTGGCATTGCACATTATGTGTAAAGAAAAATCAAGAGGTGGACCTCGTATTAGGGAACACTTCCTTGGATCGAAGAATGGAAGAACTAAGAGGTCTAATGAAGGTAGATGTACTAGTGTCGGTCATGAGAGTGCTACAAAATGCTTGAGAGAGTTGTTAGGAGGTGTATCCAATGCAAGGAGACCTAGAATATCGACTTCAAGATGTTATGCTTTAGAGAACCAAGGCAGTGTTGCCTCAACGCAAGGTGGAAAAAATAGTGGTGTAACCTCCATGCCGACCAAAACACACACACAAAGAGCTAGAACTCAAGATGGATTACCCAAGTACCAGTTTGAAATGCATAGAATGAGGCAAGTAAGTCTAGAGGAAAGATTTCGATCAACTGCTCTTGAAGACGCACAATCTACTCTTGCACAAGATATCTATTTTACATGTGGTTCTATGTTGATGGTCACACAAGAGTCATGGAAGCATGCATGGAACAGAATCGATAAGTATGGGGCTGGTTTTTCCCCTCCATCATATCATAAAATGTGGACATCATTCTTGGATATGCTTCGTAGACACCCAAAAAGAAGTTGATAGATTGATCTTGAAATCAATTGATCAAATAGGATGCACTATAGTCAGTAATGGATGGTCAAATGTCCAACACAGGCCGTTCATTAATGTGATGATATTCAATCCTCGAGGGGAGTGATTTACTAAATCGGTTGACATCTCGGGTGAGATAAAGTCAGGGAGCTATATAGCCAATATAATAACATAAACAATTCATAAAGTTGGTGTCCAAAACATAGTACAAGTGATAATGGAAAATGCAAAAAATTGTAGAGCAGCAGGTCGTCTCTTGGAGGAACGCTTTCCTAGCTTGTACACGTTTGGTTGCAATGCACATAGCTTGAATCTTCTGTTGCAGGATTGGTATAAGAAAGACGACACTTATTGGTTCAAAATCATTATAGATAATAGAAGGAAGGTGGTGAAGTTTATTTTGAAGACACGATGTGTGCTAGACATGTATCGGCAACATATGCCCGCAATATTGAAGCTTCCATGTGAAACCAAACTTTGCACCAACTTCTACACGGTGGAGTCTTTTGCAAAATATAAATGATATTTTGGAGACATTTTGTTTGTGCAAGCTTTTATGAGTGGGAAGCAGAGTAGCTAGTACAAGTAAAAACAAAGGTTTGATCCGTGAAAGTTCTTATTGATGATAGACACTTTTGGTTTGGTGTTGGGGACACATACTTGGTGATGAGGCCTGTGATGTTATCTTTGCGTCAGTTTGATCTTAAGTTACCCAATATAGGGAAAAAATACATGGTCTGTTATAATGTTCAAGAGAGCTTGAACTCTCCTTCAGAGCCAAAAAATTGTTTGATCAAGCCCTCTGGACAACACCTTTTAATAAGGCTAAAAGAGATATCTTAAATAAGTATGTACATGCTCGATGGGTTAGTGCACATAGCCCACTACATAGTGTTGCTTATCTTCTTAATCCAGAGTACTAGAACATGGATTGTGATGATTTAGATGAGGAGGTGATTGAAGACTTCTATGATGTGGTAAGTAATTTCTACAGAAATCCAGTTGATCAAGCCCAAGCAGTCACTGACCTGACAAAGTACAGGGTAAAGAATGGCCTTTTCAATTTGCAGTTTATGCAAAACCTTGCATCAAAACAACCAGCATGGAGATGATGGCTCATGAACGGTGCTTCAATGCCTACATTGCATCGATTGGCTGCTAGGGTTCTTCCACAATGTGCTACCAATTAAGTTCCGAGAGAAACTGGAGTACGCACAACTATGTACACTTGACTATTCATAATGGGCTTCTTAGTGACCGAGCCAAGAGATTGGTTTACCTATATTGCAATCACAGGATACTTATCAATATTCAATCAAAAAAATATGAAGAAGATAGACCACAATGGACTGTGGATATGAATGAAGATGACCAAGAGCAAGGGGAAGAGGTGACAGTTGAAGAACTTGAGTTCTATGAGCTTGGTGGATGTACTTTGCCTGAATTGAATGCGAACCTTGAGGTGGATGATTTTCCTCGGTACTCAGCAACGGAGGGTATTGTGGAGCAATGATGTAAACACAGATAGCATTGTAGGTTAACACTTCATTGGGGTGCAGAACAATTGAATGTAATGCAAACCCTTTTTTTGTGGTTTGTGGCCTGTGGACCAAGTGACATACCACAACTTTTATTTTATTGTCATTTAACACGGTAGTCTAAGCATTGTCATTTATGGATTTAAAAAGTATCATAATTTTTTTTTGCAATTCCAATAGAAAACTTTATACACTTTGAATTTATAACATTACTTTATGCACCAAGGAAGACTATGAAACCTTCACGTATCAAGTTACCAACATTCAAAAGTCACAATAAGTTTTACAAGGCTTCAATGTTCATTGCAAGGGAGATATATACAAGGATAATAAGAGTCACTACAATCCACTCCATGCTAAAATGTTTACAATTTACAAAGATAAATTCAAATTATTCAAAATAGAGTCTCTCTCCCTTGCAATTGCTGCCAATAAGCATTGATACTCTTTCTCCATTTTGAACATGGAATACATAAGCTCATCAATTGGAGCCTTACAAATGTGGTACGGTTTTTGATTTATCATGTTTTTCATGAGACATGGAAAATGATACATATGGCAACAAGCTATTTTGTAGTGTCCACTCCAACTATGGAAAAAGTGCCCGCAAATCGGGCAAGGGCCCAATGCATCCTCAGTGTAAGCTGGAGGTGGCCGTAATGTGTTAGGATGCTCGGTCATTGTCATGATCAATTGGTGTTGAACCCATTTCTCCATTTCACAAAGTTCACTCCTGAGTAGCTTGACATCTCTCTGTAACTCTTTGTTATTGGTTGAGTCCCCTTCCCCCGTCGTCTGTGTGGAGGCACGAAGCTGTGTTTGCAATTACTTCACATCATCATGTGTTTGCATAGCAGAGACAGCCAATGTATATCTTAACTCCTCTTTGATATTGTGACTGTCTCACTTCGGATATCCATTATGCTCTTATTGGGGGCTCTGCTGCCAAAGTCCACTGGCTCATTTTGAACAAATTGCATGTATAGCATCTTTGCAAACCACAAGGTACAATGTGTATGGTTTAGTGTACTCATTGTGCATGCAAGGTATATAGCTTCAGCATGCGTGCGTATGTTTGACACAACACACTTATCCAACTTCCATCTTCCCTTGCAGATAGAGAAGTCAGACACATTTGGCCATGCTTCCTTGACCATCTCTGTGGTGACGTCTTTGTTAATGTCTTTCCATTGCTTGCTTGGTCATTTGGTCCAGTTTCATCTGCAAGTACACGCAAGCGATCGTATGATTTTTTAGATTTCTCACGCTCGTACATACCTGTCACAAACACATTTACACTATCTCAATGTGCAATAGAACTTAAATTTGCAACAAAGTCTACATATACAATTGAAAATCCACTAGTGCACCTTGGTTTAAGTTATCACTACCCACCACATTCTGTATTTATCACTTTGCACCATGAGTCCAACATTTCCAAAATAATTTATTTGCAAATACAGTGTCCAGATTTCAACTAAACTATAACAACACAACACATTCCGCATTGATCACTTTGCAATAGAAATTATTACAATACACCATATTATGTATTGATCGCTTTGCTCCATCATTATAGAAACGCTTAACTTTTGAATACAGATTCACAAATACAATAGAAAATATCACGACACACCACATTATGTATTGATCACTTTCCCCTATGACTCCATCATTATAAAATGGTACAATTTAACTCAATTATCCATGAATATACAAAAAGCTCCATTACATATGTCAGATAATCCGTATGAGACCATTGTTTACAACATCGACCAAAGTAAACTAAAATCTAGGCATCATCTCACTAAGCGGATGTAAACACATCTCCGAGTTGAGCTCTAACATATCTAAATGCTCACTCATATTCTGCAATGTCTTTCTCTACCTAGATGGTTGTTCTAAGTAGTTTTTCCGCATTATAGAGGCAATCATGCCGCAATCAGTTTGCTTTCACTTTTGCCGTTGTTGGAGATCAAGCCTAATGCCCTAGCCTAGGAGTACCTTAGTCCTAGTTTAAATCTTCATTTTAAAGCTTTCAATAAGGCTAAAGGGTTTTTTGCTCTCCAGGGCCTTTTTACCTTCAGCACTCTCAATTCCCTCCTTAAATCACTTTAAGTTTAGCCGTAGTCTTTCAGCCTCTCTCTGTCTTATTGGACCCTTTTTCTATATCTCTACAATCACTCCCTAGATATAGGATCTACCCCCTTTTTGAGCTCCCTATATATAGGGACATTACGTTTTGTATTTGAGAGACTTATTTTCATCAGTTACAACACTTGCAAAGAAGTTTTTCTCATGATTTAATTCAATATTTATTGATTCAATTTATCTAATATGGTATCAGAGCCAAATTAATTCACGTATGTGAGTAGATTAATTCATATCTGCAAGCTTTCATCATGAACTTTCAAGCCTCGCACAGAAGAGCTGAAAATTGCTCTGCAAACCCTTAGAGCCTTAAGGTGTTTTTCTAAATCCGTAGCCTCAGCGAAGCTCAATGCAAGTTTCATGTGAGGCAGCTTAACCTTGGTATCCATTTTCTCGACACTGCCATCAATGGCAATCGGCTAGAGCAACACAATTAGCCAAAGCAAGAGTAGGGGATCTACAATCGGCACTCTCGCGAGCTGAAAATCATCGCCCATGTCTTAAATGAAGAAGCTGAAACTCTCAGAGGTCAGTAACGACAACGCTGACTCTCCTTGGTATCTCTGCATACGAGCCCTCATTGCCGTGACACACCGTACTGAAGTTTAATCAAGACCATTCTGGTCTCCACACACAGTTTTTATGCGCCGAGGTTCAAGACAACCGCCTAATCTCGCCAACGGCTGCAAATCGAGCTCATACAAACTCAGATTGTGCAGGATTTTTGAAGGCTTTCACCGCATGGATCTTTAATCCATTGCATGGCGATCCACCCCAGATGCACCACTCGGCAGACAATGCCCCGTAGCCATCAACTGCAAGGAACAGTGACGTGTGCTCGCAACGGCTTCACTGCATAGGATTTTTTAAAAGCTTCATATATAAAGTTTCTTTTTGTTTTGTAAGCCCTCTAGGAGGCGTGTCCCATAAAGTTTTATTGGTTAACTTAAAGTCCTTCCGAGGTAGAGTGCCCTCACATGATTTTGATCTAGCTTCTCTCGATCTTCTGAAGGAAGATGCTAGCCGGCTCCCCTTCACCGAGTACAAAGCCTTTTGTCTCATAAGGCTTCGGCTCTATCAACCATTAACCTAAGGTTATAAAATCTCACGTTTAAGGAATCATTGAGTTTCAAAAACAAAAAAGAGAGAGAAAATCCCCTTGTAAAAGAGAATAGACACTGCCTCTGAATAAAATCAAGGGGTAAGACCTTCTCTGGAAATGAGTAAAAACTCATCTTTGATTAGCACACTCACAACCGATACTAAAACACCAGTAAACCATGATGAAGAAGAAGTAACTTCCAAAGATATGAAGTCGCGGAGTGGAGCGTGGGTCGACTCTCTCTCTCACACACACACACACACAGTGAGCTTACACAGTACACAGTACGCAGAGATCTGTTAGAAGGGTTATCTCCCAAATCCTTAGTATTCACAAAGAATATGTTAGTATATACAAAGAGTTAGAGGTAAGTGAGTTAGGCGGGCGGCCGGCCATATCCGCATAAGAGGCCACTTGGGCTTTAATCCCAACAACCTCCCACTTAAAGTCCAATGTGGCACTTTAAGTAACTGTAAATCTATGAACATAGATGTACAAAGATTTACATGGCTGCCATCTATCCAATGCCCAATAACTCACGACAATGCACAAAGCCCTCTCCTGGAAGTCCCTTTGTGAGTAGATCAGCAGGATTGTCCTTGGTGTGGATCTTCAGCAGTTGTATCTGCTTGTCTTCAAGTACTTCCCTAATGAAGTGATACTTCACATCAATATGCTTAGTCTTCGAATGGAACACTGGATTCTTTGCCAATTGTATAGCACTTTGACTATCACAATATAACTCTGGCATATCTGCATTGATTCCCAAGTCTGCAACCAATCTACCAAGCCAAATAGCTTCTTTGCATGCCTCATTTGCTGCAACATACTCAGCTTCTGTAGTAGACTGCGTAACACAATCTTGTAATCGAGATCGCCATGATATGGCACCTCCAGCCAATGTAAAGACATAGCCTGATGTAGATCTCCTCTTATCCAAGTCTCCTGCATAATCTGAGTCAGTGTATCCTCTGACACTCAAATCCTGACTACCATAGCATATGCGCATACTCTTTGTATGTTTTAAGTATCTCATGATACCTTTCACTGCCTCCCAATGTTTCTTGCCGGGATTTGACATATATCTGCTAACCACTCCCACTGCAAATGCAATATCAGGACGTGTAGCAATCATTGCATACATCAAACTACCCACTGCAGACGCATATGGAATCTTATCCATTTCAGCCTTTTCTTCCTCAGACACAGGACAATCTTGTTTGCTAAGTTTCACATATGGTGGCAATGGAACACTCAATGCCTTTCCCTTCTCCATATTGAAACGTTGCAAAACCTTGTCAATATACTCTGTTTGAGATAACCAAATCAACTTCTTTGATCTGTCTCTCTCAATGCGCATACCAAGTATATGACTTGCCTCACCCATGTCTTTCATGTCAAACGATTTTGCCATCTTTGACTTCAAAGCTGAAATTTCTTCCAAGTGTTTGCCAGCAATCAACATGTCATCCACATACAAAATAAGGATCAGCCAACTGCCATCCTTAGCCTTCTTTGTATATAGACAGTGATCGAACTCACTACGTTTGTAGCCTTGAGAAAGCATAAACTGGTGGAACTTATGGTACCATGCCCTCGGTGATTGTTTTAAGCCATAAAGACTCTTTAACAACTGGCATACCAAATGTTCCATGCCTTTCTCAACAAACCCTTCTGGCTGCTGCATGTAAATTTCCACATCTAAATCACCATGCAAGAACGCTGTCTTGACATCCATTTGGTGCAACACCAAATCCAATATAGCAACCAATGCAAGAAAGCATCTCAATGTAGTCATCTTGACCACTGGAGAGAAGACTTCATCAAAGTCAATGCCTTGTTCTTGCTTAAAGCCCTTGGCAACAAGCCTTGCTTTGTACTTTGGCTGACTATCATGAGCGGTGATCTTATACCTGTAAACCCATTTACAAGGTAGAGCCTTTTTGCCCTGTGGTAATTTAACCAACTTCCATGTCTGGTTTTTATGCAGAGCTGTCATCTCTGACTGCATGGCCAACTGCCATTTTTTCGAGTCAACCACTTGTAATGCTTCCTTGTAACAAGATGGTTCTCCGCAATCTGTGAGCATGACATAATTTAGAGATGGCACATAACGATCAGGTGGTTTGGAGACACGCTCAGAACGTCTCACCACAACTGATTCTGCCTCTCTAGCCACTATAGGCTGTTCCTGAGCCTGACCATGCTGTCTTGATGTGCTAGCACTAGGTCCATCTTCCCTGAAGACAACTCTTCTGATCTCCTCTGTCTTCTCTGGCTTAGCGTGAAACTTGGATTCATTGAAATGCACATCATTGCTACGAATAAGCTTTCTGGACTCAGGATCCCAAAGCCGGTAACCCATCTCGCCCGATTCTCCGTAGCCAAGAAATACACTTCTTGCTCTTTGGTTCTAACTTATTTCTGAACTCCTTAGGAATATGGCTATAAGCTTCACAACCAAAGACTCTGAGATGCTTATATGAAGGTGCCTTGCCTGTCCATAGCATCTCGGCCACTGCACTCTTATCCAGAACCCTACTAGGAGACCTGTTGATCAAATGGACTGCTCTAGCCACTGCTTCCGCCCAAAATCCATCAGGCAACTCAGCATTTGACAACATGCTTCTGACCTTCTCTTGTATGGTCCTATTCATACGTTCTGCAACCCCATTCTGTGAAGGATTATATGGTGCAGTAAGTTCCCGCTTAATCCCTTTTGCTTCACAAAAGTCTTGAAAAGCTTTGGAAACGTACTCTCCACCATTGTCAGTTCTCAAGCACTTCAGCTTCTGACCACTCTGATTCTCCACCAGCTGCAAGAATGTCTTAAAGACCTTGAGCACCTCATCCTTGTGCTTCAAGAAGTAAACCCATACTTTGCGAGAATAGTCATCGATGAATGTACAAAAGTACGCTGCTCCCCCTAGTGACAAACTAGGCATTGGTCCGCATAGATCACTGTGTACAAGAGCTAACCGTTCGTCCCTACGATTCCTCTTTGATCTGTGTGGTTCCTGTGTTTGCTTACCATAAACACAATGCTCACAAAACTCGAAATCTTGAAATGAAAAGCCAGGCAAATAACCATAATGAGAAAGTATTTCCATTCCTCTTTTTGACATATGTCCCAACCTACGATGCCACAGTGACACACTTGGCTGCTCAATCACATTAATTACATGGTTTTTAACCTCTGAAACATGTAAAGTGTACAGAGTTCCTGACTTGCTGCCATGTGCTACAGTCATCGAACCTTTGGAGATCTTCCAAGCGCTGTTCCCAAAAACTGTCACATAACCCGCATCATCCAACTTCCCTGTACTAATCAAGCTCTTTCGGATTGCTGGAACATGTCTGACATTCTTGAGCCATAAAGAAGAGCCATTCTGAAACTTCAACTGCACATCTCCCACTCCAAGTATGTCACAAACCTGCTCATTGCCAAGTCTGACATAGTCTTTAGTAGCCACATATGATGTAAACCACTCTTTGTGCGGAGAAACATGTAAAGATGCCCCTGAGTCGATAATCCAATCACTCATAGCATGTCCATCCTCTGCAGTCAAGAAAACAGAATCAAGATTGCTTGTAAGGAAGATGTCACCAGCTGCTATACCAGAATCACTGTCTGAACCAGATCCTGTGACATTCACCTCTTCAATCTTCACTGAACTCTTCTTTTCATCTTGCTCAAAACTCTTTGTTTTGCCTTTTTCTTGTTTCCACTTCGTACAGTCTCGCTTCATGTGACCCTTCTTGCCACAATGGTAGCATTCTATGTCATCCTTTGACTTCGAATCACGAGACTTACTTCGGTTTTGTGCCTTCTTACCCTTCTTCTCTTTAAACTGTTGTCTCCCTCGAACGACCAAAGCACTATTGCCTTTGCCTTTGTCAATGTTCTTCCTGTTCACTTCCTCTGTGAGCAAGCTGCCTTCTACATTGGCACTTGTAAGACCTTCTGGCGCGACAGAATTACTTAACGCTGTACGAAAAGTATCCCAACTGTCTGGCAAAGTGATTAAGAGAAACATAGCCTTCACTGAATCTGGAAAGACTATCTCTTGTGCTGTTAACTGGCTGAAAATTGAGTGAAATTCATTCAGATGATTTGACATGGCTGTCCCTTCCTTCATCTTCAAATCCACCAATTTCTTGAGCCAGTAAATCTGAGAAGCAGCACTTTGTTTCTCGTACATATCACATAGCTTTTGCCATACGCCATACGCTGTAGTCTCTTCTGCTACGTTGAAGTAAACATTTTCTGCCAGTGTCAGCATGATTGTGGAACAAGCTAACTCGTCAAGCTCTTCCCACTCATCTTGAGCCATAAATTCTGGTCTCTCCCCTTTGAGCTTCAGTGGCTTCACTTGTTTTTTCTGCACCAAAACCTGCCAAATCTGCTTCTTCCAGAATGGAAAGTTTGTGCCATCCAGCTTCTTTATGTTGTAAAGAGTCTCACTTTGAGAAGATGCCATATCTGCCAAACTGTTTACTCCTGAGAAAAATCCGACAGAGTTTCCCCTGTAAACTGGCCTCTGTACACAGTAAACAAGCTGTAATCAACAAGCTGAACACCTCTCCTCAGGAACTGTCAGTATTTTGAAAATTTTTGACAGAGTCTCCCCTGTAAACTGAGCTCTGGGAACCAAAAGATAGCTCAAGAAACAATCATAAATAGCTGACCAATGACAAATCTAAAAAATCCCTGTAATATGCTGTCCTGTAAGCATACACTGTCTCCTCTCTGGGCGATGACAGAACCTGTATCTGTCTCAAGACTGAACCCTGAACAATGCCTCAACGGCCTGGCGCATAAGATGCAATCCAGTGTCTACACAAAGTCATACATCCTAAGGGATAAAAGTCGCCGAAGAGGATGCGTGTAGAGGGGAACTCCAGCAACCTAATCCACCTCACACTGGGTAACCCAGCCCCCAGTGCTTGGCTTCAAAAAACCTCACACACGACCCTCTCAGATGGCTCAGCAAACTGCCCAGAACTAGCATACATCCTATAATAGACCAATCACTGTCCTATGACCGCTGCGGCGGTCTGTCTGCTAGCGTGACTCACAACTAGCAGACCCACAATCACAGTACATCAATCTGCAATACATGCCAGTGGTGTCAAACCGTCGTATGGCCACACCTCCCCTGGAACCTGGCAAGCACAAGAAGTAGCAATGCAGACTGCAATATATATATCTGATGATATATATGTGTACCTGGTCTATAGATGATGCTCTGAAGACGAATAAGTGATGTATGTCGATGTCGATATTGATGTCGACCACCTCCTGCTTGCCAATCTACACAAGACGGATTTCTTTGCGGCTGAAATCTATCTTCTGCTGTAGTGCTCAGAACGAAATTCTGAGGGCATAAACGGCTTCGAAAGGGGGGTAAAACTCCAGGTCGCCTGCTGGAAACGCTCCCGGAACGCCGAGTGTGAATTTTCGAACTCCGGATCCAGAATCTGCCGAAAAAGTGCGCGCGCGCGCGATTGCGCAAATCCGCACTGATACCAATTGAAGTCGCGGAGCGGAGCGTGGGTCGACTCTCTCTCTCACACACACACACACACAGTGAGCTTACACAGTACACAGTACGCAGAGATCTGTTAGAAGGGTTATCTCCCAAATCCTTAGTATTCACAAAGAATATGTTAGTATATACAAAGAGTTAGAGGTAAGTGAGTTAGGCGGGCGGCCGGCCATATCCGCATAAGAGGCCACTTGGGCTTTAATCCCAACAAGATACACACATACGTGGTCCTAGAATTTACAGGACAGCTAGAAACAAATTTTGCCCATACTACAAAACTTGCTATGTTGAACCACAAAAACCCAAATGAATCTCTGTTCAAGAAGCATTTGCCAATTAAATACATCATTCTCTTTGTATAGAGTTTTAGACACTAGTAGAGTAGTACTCTACTAAGACCACTCCTAAGATGGAAATCGGTGATAAATTCAACGGTACAAACTTCTTCACATGGCAAACTCGAATTTAATTCAGACTTATGAAAAAGGGATTATGGGATATTTTAGGAAGAGAACCTGTAGGAACTTCAACTAGAGAAACTTCCACAACATTTGAGCAAAGAAATCTAAAAGATCTAGGTATTATAGGGGAAGGCCTACAAGATGTCTTTATAGATCACACTGGTTCTTGCACCACTGCACAAGAATCTTGGGTTCTAGTTGAAAAAGTATTTGGTACTACTTCCAAGACATCTAAAATCATGCTCTTCATAGAGTTTTTTTGCAGTGACAAAAGCCGCTGACACTACTATGTCAGCACACACTTAAGCAAATTCAAGAGTTTACAGTCACAATTAGCAGGAATCAACAAAGATGTGGAAGAAGATATCAAAATAGCTATTCTCATCAAAAGCATTTCAAATCTTGATGAGTATTCTAGACTTGTTACCACCCTAACAAATCTCCCCACACCTATCTTAGCTGAGGTGGGGGCATCTTTCTTAGAAGAAGAAAGATGCCTTCTTTCTTCTTCTTCTTTCTCAGAAGAAGAAAGAAGAATCCATAAGAAACATGAACATTTTGAAATACAAGGAGCATACCTTACTCAAAGTAAGGAGGGCAATAGAAGTCAACGACCATTCTACAAAGGAAACAGCTCAAGGGAACCTCAAAGGAACACATCATTTAAAGACTCCAAAAAGGGCATCGTATACACATTCTGTGGCAAAGGAAATCACACAAAGGAATCATGTTTTCCTAAACAAAGGATAAAAGCAATGTACATTGGAGAGTCAGATTCAAAATATGCAGAAGAAGAAAAGACTGCCTCAGATGAGGCCAACCTTGTGCATATAGATGAAGAATGGGCCTTGTAAGGGTCTATACAAGCTAGGCAAAAGTCTTTTTGTGTCTCAAAATACCTTCTTTTAGTCTACCTAGTATCTTCCTAAGCTAGATGAACTCTCTTGTTGTATCCATCTAAGAGAACCACAAAATTATAAGTGTGTTGTATCCTTAGAGTGCGCCTTGAGTAGATGTATCACAAAGAGTTTTTTGTTGTGCTAGGTCATCAATTTGAAGGAGGGTTTTTTGGAGATCAAGCCTAATGCCCTAGCCTAGGAGTACCTTAGTCCTAGTTTAAATCTTCATTAAGTTAAAGCTTTCAATAAGGCTAAAGGGTTTTTTGCTCTCCAGGGCCTTTTTACCTTTAGCACTCTCAATTCCCTCCTTAAATCACTCTAAGTTTAGCCGTAGTCTTTCAACCTCTCTCTGTCTTATTGGACCTTTTTTCTATATCTCTACAATCACTCCCTAGATATAGGATCTACCCCCTTTTTGAGATCCCTATATATAGGGACATTACGTTTTGTATTTGAGAGCCTTATTTTCATCAGTTACAACGCTTGCAAAGAAGTTGTTCTCATGCTTTAATTCAATATTTATTGATTCTATTTATCTAATAGACATGGCACATTGTAATTCTCTAAAAAATCTTTGAACCAATCACATAGTTTCTCAATGCAAAAAGCAGTTGCATAGGTGTCAGTGGCTTTCAAATACGGACAAGTAGCTTTTGGGTTGCAAAGCTCGCGGGCCCTCGAAGGACGTAGGGCATGCTCTATGGGGTCTTTGGTGTTGGTTGCTTGCTTCTCAATGCCCACTTGCAATACCAACTCCCAATCAATACCCACATGTGGCACACCTCCTTAGTAAAGTAAGTCATGATGTTCCATGGGTGCAAGTCACAGTGTAAAATTCCTTTGCTGTGTGCATGTTCCATGGTCTTCACCAGAGAATCCATAAAAGAAGGCACCCAATTAAGCATATGTCTGTACATCTCTAACTCTTGCGCTGTGGGAGGGCGTCTAGGATCTTCTTTTTGAGCCGTCAGTGTGTTAGAAAATTTTCCTTTGGGTGGTGGAACACACTCTAACATGTCACCCAGACCATTCCGTTGAAGTGAGGAAAAACAAGGGACCATGGCTCTTGGTGTGTTTGTGCAATGCATCTAATGATGCCCTTGTGGAACAATTGAATGCTTGCCTCTAGAGCAAAAGATTGGCAGCTCTCTACTGCATCTCCTTTGAAGTCTTTGACCGCATACTGCACTTCTCGTGGAAACCAAGTGACTCCATTGATTGTGCACTCTGAGAAAACTCCATAGCATCCTTTCCCAAGCTTTCAACCACGTTTGATAAATTCGGGTGTGAGGTAAACACCAATGGTGCGCTGAGACATAGAGCGAGTACGTAATTATAAATGCTCCATCCCAACTTCTGTATCTGATCTTGCTACTACAACATCTTGAGAGGACGTTGTTGAATAAAACATGGTTCTAGATTTGTGGCTATGGACATCTTGAGCATCAATATTGCGCACTCTTTTTGATTTTGACCTCTCTACGTGCCATATATTAGTCCGATGTTGTAGCTTGGCTAGATCTACATCTATTGGTGCATCAAGTAATCCTACCAAAATGGTACCAAAGAGTTCCAACCTATCAAACCATCCTTTGGTAAAACATGTAAGTATAACTTCAAAGTGATTAGAGAAGCTTTGCAATGTAGCTATAATCTTGTTGTACGGATCAAAGTCGAGCCCTTCAAATAGTGGAACCAAAACCTATTGTATAAGACAGAGTAATCTAAAGTCGGTAACTACCAATATTACAACCTAAAAACTAGAAGTAGAGACCAAAAGAAATCAGGGTCAGCTAATGCAAATCCAGCAAGCTCGACAATCGGTTGTCAAGAACCATTGAAATCTATATTTCCAAAAAACCATAACGGAATTCCTCCAAGGCTCAGCATGTTTGATCAAAACACTAGTATACCTTCAGCTAGGTAAAGCTAAAGAGTAATGCTAGAGCTACACTAGAAGGGTAACAAATCAAAAGATTAAGCCAAAAAGCCTATAGTGGTCTAAAAAACAGGACAACATAACACATTTGATCAAAGCCAGCAAAGTCAAGACACTAGAAGTGAAATATCTTGCCAAGTCAGCATGATAGTGAACAAAGCCAGAATCATCTAGGATTATCACTCATAAAAACCCAAGTTCACCTCAGAACTATCAGAATAAGCACTACCATATACTAGATTTTTCCATACCCTCCAATAAAGAAATGAATACAGCCAACAATTAAAAGTCAAAAAACATCTTAATCCCTCTTATACTGGTATATCTTCTTCCCATTTTTACCCTTGTATGGATGATCACAGTCACTAAAAAAGACAAAAATGTGTAACCCGATCCTCTTTGTGACAAACCAATACATAACAACTAGTAAGCTCAAAACATAGCCGATGTCAGATTTCTCGTAAGTATTTACGAAATAGGATTGAATCCCTTAATAGCTTTCACTCCTATGGAAATATGTATGTATGTATAAGGTTACCAGAAATTTATGGCATCTCCTCAACGAAGAAACATATATGGTATAATATGTATGCAAGAATATGGTTACGAACATTAAAAAAGACAAACTTTAGACCAGACATCAAGAACCAAAAGTGAATTAGTAATCCAATAATTTGCAACATGCCTGTACATTCATCAACACCACACCAAGTTCCATACAGTATTTCTTTTGAATCAAAGCAACAGCTGAAGTATCAGTCTAGAGCCAAAACTGAGAAATTAACATCCCAAGTCAACATTCTATGTATTCCTTATCCTAATGCTTAGCACCCCCACAATCATCAGGTGACTTAGCACTCAGCCATGTTTATAAGACCAGTATTTGGCCAATTTGAAGAGATTAAAACTATAAAGATTCAAAGCAATATACCATGGAAAGCTCATGAGATACATCACATCATCCTCAAAGTTATCTTAAAAGCATCATCAAGTATTAGATGCATTTTTTTCAAGCTAGATTTTCTATTAAAAATGGTAAACCTCTTAAACACAGGTAGAGAGCATGATTCCTCCATAATAAACATTACACCCCAAGTACTGCAGCAGTTTATTAATGCTGACAAAAATCAATGTCAGTACAAAAAAATCCCGTTTAGTCCAGCACCCAAAAGGGTCACAAAAAACCTCAGTTTAGTATTAGTGTTCCAAGGCACAAACCAAGCCGAAGCATACTCGGAGTTTCCATTCTAATGTATGAGTATATGACCAAAGTTGATCATGTTGAGATGTAGAGAGAAAGAGAGAGAGAGAGACGAGACAAGAGACACACCATATACACTCCCAAAGACTGATTCATATTGAGGACAAGATATAAATATATAGGTGAGACCAAGTTCAGTAGAGTGAGCCATATATAGCTGCAACACCCCCACTGAAACAAAGGTCTCTAGTTTTGGATGAAAAAACCCTTGGGGAGTTCAAGGGAAAAACCCAAGCCCCTATACAATGTGAAATATGAACTAGCGGTGATGTTGTGAAAGTGAATTGTGCATCTATGTACAAATATTCAAGTGACTGAGATATCACAAGGTGCAAATGTGGAGTGTGCATAGTGCATGGTACCTAAAAGATTACAATGTCATATGTAAAAATCTATTACAATAGAAAAGAAGCTAATCTAGAAAGAGTGAGGCCGAAGCAACTCCAAGCTCCGAGCGCAAGAGGGTGAAACGTGACTCATTGAGGCCTTTGGTCAAAATGTCTGCAATCATCTAGTCACTTGGACAGTGTTCAACCATAATGGTTCCCTTGCGTACTTCATACCTGACATAATGATAATGGACATCAATGTGCTTTGACTTATTATGTTGAACATAGTCTTTTGCAAGACTAATAGAACTTTGGTTGTCACACCGCAAGGGTGTGCTAGAAAGAGGAGAGTGACCAATATCAACCAGCATTTGTCGAAGCCAAATCAACTCACGAGCTGCAAGTGATGCCGCAACATATTCTGACTCAGTCGTAGAAACTGCAACACAATGTTGTTTCTTGCTGGTCCAAGAAACAAGACAACCATTTATAAAGAAGCAATTTCCACTAGTAGATCGCATAGATAAATGTGAGCTTGCCCAGTCTGCATCTGTGTAACCCAAAAGAGAAAGAGATTGCATAGAATCCGATGTGAGTTGTCGTCGATAGACTAAACCAAAATCTGTAGTGCCTTTCAAGTATTTCAATACACGCTTTGCAGCAGACCAATGCTTAAGAGAAGGACATGCAAGATGTTGTCCAAGATAGTTAGCAGCAAACAAAATATCAGGATGAGTGTTCATGCCAACAAAATGAATACATCCAATCAAGTTAGCATAAGGTTGATTTGTGACAAGTTGACCGCCATTGTCAGAAGTATTCTTCGTAGAGCTCGCAAGACAAGGTGTGTTGGCTGAATGTGCAGATTCCATACCAAATTTTTGAATAGTATCTGCAATAAACTTTGACTGTCGAAGGAATAAAATACCTTTTGTACGGTTCCGTTGGATTTGAATGCCAAGACAAGAGTGAATCTCTCCAAGATCCACCATATCGAATGCAGAAGACAATAACTTTTTCACTTGCTGAAGAAATCCCAAATCATTGGAAACAAGGATGGTATCATCCACATAAAGAGCAAGAATCACAAAACTGCTACCTTGGAGTTTTATGTATAAGTTGGGGTCTGACGAGCAAGAGATGAATCCTTTAGAGGTGAGAAAAAGATCAAATTTTGTATACCAGGCTCGTGAAGCTTGTTTGAGACCATATAGTGCCTTATGGAGTTGAGCAGCAAGGTCTTCTTTACCTGGAATAACAAACCCTTCTGGTTGTTCCATATAAATTTCCTCTTCCAAGTCACCATTAAGAAAAGCAGTTCGCACATCCATTTGATGAGCTTCTAAATCAAATTGAACAGCAAATGCCAATAAAACTTGAACACTTGTAATGCGAACAACTGGTGAAAAAGTCTCTTGATAATCAACACCAGCTACTTGGGAGTAACCTTTTGCAACTAAACGCGCCTTGAACTTGTCAAAAGATCCATCTGCTTTTACTTTTGTTTTATACACCCACTTACATTTAATAGTTGTACGACCAGGAGGTAATTCAGTTAGTATCCATGTACCTTTAGAGATAAGAGAATCGTACTCTGCTTCCATAGCCTCTTGCCATTGATCCTTTTGTGGTGAAGAGATAGCTTCATCATAAGTAACGGGATCTTCAGAAGTAGAAAAAGCATTATCAGCAATATCGTCATCATAAACATGACATGAGCCATGTTCAAAATCAATAGGTAGATCAACAAAAGTATCAATATCATCATTGGCAACATTTGGAATGGATGGTTGTGGAGAGGAAAGTTGCTCTATAGGAAGAGTTACATCTTTTGAAAGAAATGGAAAAGCCTGAAGCAATGATTTAGTATCATCAGAATCATCCATGGACCATGAGCCTCCCATAAGCTGTTCGTTAAAAGTAGCATCACGATTCACAATTACTTTCTTGGAGGAAGGGTCATAGAATTTGTAGCCTTTGGAAGTGTCATAATATCCAATAAAAATAACTTTAAGAATAGGAGCATCAAGCTTTGTTCGTGTTTCTTTGGGAACATGAATATAAGCAATACATCCAAAGGTTCGAAAATGAGATACAGAAGGAATGTCACCTGTCCATGCTGTGATGGGTATCTTACCAGAGGGTGCAGTAGTAGGAAGATGATTATGAATAAATGTTGCTGTCAAAGTAGCTTCAGCCCAGAAAACACGAGATAAGCCAGAATGAATCAGCATACATCTTACAGCATTGAGAATAGTGCGATTCTTTCGTTCAACAACACCATTCTGTTGAGGCGAATATGGAATAGTGTGTTCATGATGAATTCCACTGTCAGCACAGTAACTCACAAACTCTCGAGAAACATATTCGCCTCCATTGTCACTACGAAGCTTCTTAAGGCGACGACCAATTTGAAGTTCCGCAGCCTTGTGGAATTGTTTGAAAACAGATAAGGCTTCAGATTTTTGTCTAAGTAGAAATACAGTCGTATACCTTGAGAAATCATTAATGAAAGTAATGAAGTAGCGATATTGTGATCTCGAAGAAGGTAGAGGTCCACATATATCAGTATGAACAAGATCCAATATGTCATGAGAATGAGTTGTATTTGAAAGAGGAAAGGGTTTCCGATTGTGTTTCCCAAGAGCACAAAATTCACAAATTCCCATATGGGGATGGGCTTTAAGATCCATGCCATGAACAAGATCACGACCTTGAAGATCAAAGAGTTTTGAGAAATCAGCATGAACAAAACGGTGATGCCATACTTTGCAATCATGATCACCTGGATCAGTGACAATATTTGCTACAGCATCGTTGAGAGAGAGTTCAAACAAATTACCGTTTCGAGGAGCAGTGGCTATAGTCTGTCCATCTTTCTCAATTCGGCATTTGGTATAATCAAATCCAATAATTAGACCAAGATCAACAAGTCTAGCAACTGAAAGAAGATTACGTTGAAGATCTGGTACATGTAATACTCCTCGCAAAATTCGAGTGGAAGAAGATAAGGTACCGAGATATAAGTCTCCAATACCCTTTACTTGACAAGTAGTATCATCAGCAAGATAAACAACACGTTGAACTGGTAGTGGATGATAGTTATGGAGCCACTTAGACTGATATGTCATATTTCCTGTAGCACCAGAATCGACAATAAAAAGTGATCCATCATGTACATGAAGTATTCTGTCTGGAGCAACTAAACATAGGAGGCAGATTGTTTCTGGTACAATGTTGTTTCGATGTTCAGTAGCATATGCTCTATTCCGATCTGTGTCGAATCGACGCTTATAGCACATATGAGTGGGATGATCAGATCATCCACAATATTCACAAGAAGAAGAAGAAGAGTCTCTGGATAAATGTGGTTGTTTTGTGGTAATATTGTGTTCTTCATCATATTGACGTGCCCGACAATCATCTTCAGTATGGTCATTTCTGTTGCAATAAGAACATTGCTTATTAGGAAATTTGAGACGAGAGAAAATATTACCACGACGGCCACCTCTGCGGTTTCCTCGTTGAAATGGACGCCTTCGAGCATAAAAAGCACGTTCCATCTGTTGTGACTCAGTCTCCTCTTGTGAAATCATAGCTGTATCGTGACCAGCATTTCGACGTTCTTGACGTTGAGAGTATTCAATTAAAGACATGCAAGCTTGGTCGAAATCAAGGCCATCTTTATTAGAGAGAATAGTAACAATGTTATCATAAGAAGAGTCCTTCACCGTATCAAGGAGAAGTGTAATCAGTTGCTTTTGTGGAACAGGATCACAGAATCTGCACACCATATATGGTGAAGGCCGCAATTGAGAATGAGAGAGATATGAGTACTACGTTCTGTCAACGATAAACGTAAGAAGGATGCTCAAGGAACGTCCAAAGATGTGAGAGACGTCACCCAAAAAAGATAGGGTAAAGGAGACGTTAATAATAAACGAGTCCTCAAAATAGAGTGGCGTGAGACGCAAGATTGACGGCCACAATACGAATAGCAAAAAGCTAAATCTTCTCGAAAAAGTAATAAAAACGATCGCGGACGCTTCACGAAGAAGTAGGACGAAGAAAGCCGCGTCAAGCTCTATTGCAGTAAAAGCAGCATAACTTTCTGCTGCGAACTCCGATTGACGCAAACCTAGAACTCAAATCGAAGATCTCGAGGAGACGAACAAGTTTTGGATGAAAAGTGCCATTGTGCTACGCTCTATTGCACTTTTCCCGTTTCTCCAAATTTTGAGGAGAACAGCAAGAAAAATTGAGATGAAGTTCAGGGTGTCATTAACAAGAAAACATAATCAACGATTAGATTGATTATAAATAAACGCCACATAAAACACTAATCATATTCTTCTTAACACAAAACAACCATAGTTAACAAGAATCAACGCTCAAAAATAAAATTTGTAACAATTTTGAATCTTACATGCGAATCGCATACACATACTGTTGTGTCACCATGAATTGAATCGGCGCGTGATCGTTACCGCTCTAATACCATGTTGAGATGTAGAGAGAAAGAGAGAGAGACAAGACAAGAGACACACCATATATGCTCCCAAAGACAAATTCATATTGAGGACAAGATACAAATATATAGGTGAGACCAAGTTCAGTAGAGTGAGCCATATATAGCTCCAACAGATCATGGACTGTCAACAGATAGGGGAGGTAAATCCTACAAGGTAGAGAGCAAACACTAGGACTTATACACCCATTAGCATCACTCCAAGTATTATAAAGAGTTTCCCTTGGCATCCAAGTAAGGCTGCAGTATCAGCCAAAGCTAAAACTAAAAAATCAACCCAGAGCCAAAACTGAAATATCATCCTCAAGTAGCATCCGTAGTCCAAAAATGTACAACAAGAATTTTATCTAATCCATTTTGTTCAATCAAGCCCAAGTAAAATGGGAAGGAAAAATCCAACTCTACCTAGGTCAGTAGTCCAGAGAGAAGAACAACATTTCCAAATTAAAAGATTTCAACCAGAAACCACCTTTATGAAGCATTTGAGATAAAAAATATAAATAACTTGTGAGCAGACGTAATCCCAAGATTTTCTCCAAAGTCCCCAGGGGAGACCAAGTCTAAGTGGAGGGAAGCACCCCTCACCTTATATAGTGGAAGAGGTTGCAGACACCGCAGTTATGGAGGTTCCGCAGACACCTAGCATAGGAGGGTAGGATGCCTTTTGAATCATATCAAGCAGTTGATGGCTTAGAGTCGTGTCAAGCCACCCACCCTTTGATCGAGATGTATCGTGATGCTTTATGAGTGGAAGGGGAAGAGTCGTGCCCCGACAGAGTAAACTACTCCAGTAATGCAGAGCATAACCGAGAAGGGAGCCTAGCACTTATAGGTTTAGATAATTTTTTGGGGAATGCTCCCACTGAGCCCATGTTTCCAAAAAACTAGTTCATACTAACCCAAGCAAACCAAGTAAGGCTAAACCCACAAGGGGTTGCACCCACCGAGTTAGGTTTCTTTGTGGTATACATTAAGCCATGCTAATCAAGATAGCATAGTAGGCTAGCACCAATGAAATCAAGTATCATTTCAGAGCTTTCCTACCCAAGGTGGAGATCTTTATGCAATGAGTAGGCTGCTTGTATTCGAGCAACAGAGGCTTAGTCAAACTGCCAGAAGTGTGTTGGGTACAATCTCTACCAACATACATGGTTAGGGTAGTAAAACCAATAGGTAGAGTTAGTGTAACTAGAGCTAGCTACCATGTTCAGTTGCAGTGACCAAGTGTGTGTGTGTGTGTGTGTGTGTGTGTGTGTGTGTGTGTGTGTGTACCCGCCCTAACCCAGGCGCCATACACACAATGGGTTTCGGCAGTAGGCCCATTGTGTATGGGCCTACTACCTCATCAAAAGGATGAGTTTTAATAAAGGTCTTTAGCAGTGAAGTGCCAAGATGGATTATCCCTGAAGAGGGTAGAATTGTTTGAAATAGTCAGATATCATCCTCAAGGAAGACAATACTTCTGTAGGAGTTTTAAGGCTTTGTCAGCCAGTTTTGAAAAAAGTATGGTTGTCGTTGAGTAGTCTGTAGATGAAATATGCTATGCTATTCCTCCTGATCCCAAAAAGTATCCATATGTGTAATAGGTAGCATGTTGCTATGATGATCAAAATAAAATATATTTAAGCATGGGTGAGTAGAATTGGATTAACCTGTTACTTAAAACCGACTGAGCCAAATGACTACAATAGCCGTGAGTAGGAATCCAATCTATAGTCAAGGAGAGACCACCTAACACCTGTCAACCTGTCAAGGAATTAAAGATAGCGGGTCACTCAAAGCCTATAGACAAGAAGTATCCAAAGCTAGCATCCCGCTCCACCCAGTTGCCTGGGAGGGCCTGGTGTTTAGGGGTGTGTGTAGCTATTTTACTTTTAATAAATACACACCAAGGAACAAGACGTTCAAAAGATGACTGGCTAAAGATGTCTAGGCAAAGCTTAGTACGGAAACAACTCAGTCTTCGATTCATAAATGTACAACATAGTAAGAATGATGTATCATTTCAAATGATTTTATACAAAGACATAAAAACTATCCGAGTTGAATAATCGATTGTTTTCAAAGTTGGACTGAAACAAGCTAAACCATTTTTAAGCCAAGATAGAATTCTCACCCGCATCCATATAGTCAAGACAACAGATATGTTAAACTTGGCTACGTATGGTAGGCTTCAAAGAACCTATCAGTTGTTATCCATGTTAAGCTTTAAAATTATTAGACTAGTTATTGTCCTAATTATTAAATTAATCACCAAAATCTCAAGTTTTTTCTATTTTAAGTAATCCTACCAAAGAGTTCCAAACCGTCAAACCATCCTTTAGTTAAACATGTAAGTATAGCTATAAACTGATTACAGAAGCTTTGCAATGTAGCTATAATTTTGTTGTATGGATCAAAGTCGAGCCCTTCAAATAGTGGAACCAAAACCTACTCTATATAAAGTTAGTAACCAACAGTATTATAACCTTAAAACCAAAAGTAGAGACCATAAGAAATCAGGGTCAGCTAGTGCAAATCCAGCAAGCTCGACAATCGGTTGTCAAGAACCACTAAAAACTATATTTCCAAAAAACCATAATAGAATTTCTCCAAGGCTTAGCATGTTTGATCAAAATAGTAGTATACCTTCATCTAGGTAAAGCTAAAGAGTAATGCTAGAACTACACTAGAAGGGTAACAAATCAAAAGATTAAGCCAAAAATCATGTAGTGATCTAAAAAAAAGGACAGCATAACAATGATCAAAGCCAGCAAAGTCAAGACTCTAGCAGTGAAATATCTTGGTAAGTTAGCATGAAAGTGAAAAAATCCAGAATCATCTAGGATTATCACTCATAAAAACCCAAGCTCATCTCAGAACTATCAGAATAAGCACTACCATATACTAGATTTTGCCATATCCTCCAATAAAGAAATGAATACACCCAATAATTAAAAGTCAAAAAACATCTTAATCCGTCTTATTGTGGTATATCTTCTTTCCATTTATACCCTTGTATGGATGATCACAATCACTAAAAGACAAAAATGTGTAATGCTATACTCTTTGTGTCAAACCAATACATACCAACTAGTAAGCTCAAAACATAGTCGATGCCAAATTTTTCCTAAGTAAATCATGAAATAGGAGTGGATCCCTTAAAACCTTTCAATCCTACCGAAACATGTATGTATGTATAAGGTTACCAAAAATTTATGGCAGCTCCTCAACCAAGAAACATATATGGTATAATATGTATGCAAGAATATGGTTACAAACATTAAAAAAGACCAAATTTAGACTAGACATCAAGAACCAAAAGACAATTAGTAATCCAATAATCTGCAACAAGCCTGTACATTCATCAGCACCACACCAAGTTCCATAAATAATTTCCTTTTGAATCAAAGCAACAGCTGAAGTATCAGTCTAGAGCCAAAATTGACAAGTAACATCCCAAGTCAACATTCTATCTATTCCTTATCCTAATGATTAGAACTCCCACAATCATCAGGTGATTTAGCACTTAGGCATGTTTATAAGACCAGGTTTTGGCCAATTTGAAGAGATTAAACCTTTAGAGAGTGAAAGGAGTATTCCATGGAAAGCTCATGAGATACATCACATCATCCTCAAAGTTATCTTAAAAGCATCATCAAGTATTAGATGCATTGTTTTCAAGCTAGATTTTCTATTAAAAATGGTAAACCTCATAAACAGAGGTAGGGAGCATGATTCCTCCTTAATAAACATTGCACGCCAAGTACTGCACCAGTTTATTAATGCTAATAAAAATCAATGTCAGTACAAAAAAATTCCGTTTAGTCCAGCACCCAAAAGGGTCACAAGAAACCTCAGTTTAGTATTAGTGTTCCAAGGCAAGAACCAAGCCCAAGCATACTCCGAGTTTCCATTCTAATGTATGATTATATGGCCAAAGTTGATCGTGGACTGTCAACAGATAGGGGAGGTAAATCCTACAAGGTACATAGCAAACACTAGTACTTATACACCCATTAGCATCACTCTAAGTATCATAAAGAGTTTCCCTTGGCATCCAAGTAAGGCTGCAGTATCAGCCAGAGCTGAAACTAAAAAATCAACCTAGAGCCAACACTAAAATATCATCCTCAAGTAGCATCCGTAGTCCAACAATGTACAACAAAACTTTATCTAATCCATTTTTTTCAGTCAAGCCCAGCAAAATGGGAAGGAAAAAGCCATCTCTGCCTAGGTCAGTAGTCCAGAGAGAAGAATATCATTTGCCAAATTAAAAGATTTCAACCAGAAGCCACCTTTATGAAGCATTTGAGATACAAAATATAAATAACGTGTGAGCAGACGTAATACCAAGATTTTCTCCACAGTGCCTGGGGAGACCAAGTCTAAGTGAAGGGAAGCACCCCTCACCTTATATAGTGGAAGAAACCGTAGTTATGGAGGTGCCGCAAATGGCTGGCATAGGAGGGTAGGATGCCTTTTGAATCATACCAAGTAGTTGATGGCTTAGAGTCGTGTCAAGCCACCCATCCTTCAATCGAGATGTATCGTTGTGCTTTATGAGTGGATGAAGAAGAGTCTTGCCCCGATAGAGTAAACTACCCTAGTAATATAGAGCCTAACCGAGAAGGGAGCCTAGCACTTATAGGTTTAGAGAAAGTTTTGGGGAATGATCCCACTGAGCCCATGTTGCAAAAACGTGGTTCATACTAACCCAAGCAAACCAAGTAAGGCTACATCCACAAGGGGTTTCACCCACCGAGTTAGGTTTCTCTTTTGTATTCATTCAGCCATGCTAACCAAGATAGCATAGTAGGCCAGCAACAATAAAATCAAGTATCATTTCAGAGTTTTCCTACCCAAGGTGGAGATCCTTATGCGATGAGTAGGCTGCTTGTAATCGAGTACAAAGGCTTAGTCAAACTTCCATAAGTGTGTTGGGTATAGTGTTTACCAACATACATGGTAAGGGTAGTAAAACCAATAGGTAGAGTTAGTGTAACTAGAACTAGCTACCTAGATCAATTGCAGTGACCAAGTGTTTGTGTGTGTGTGTGTACCCCCTGTAACCCAATCGCCATACACAATGGGTTTTGGCAGTAGTCCCATTGTGTATGGGCCTACTACCTCATCAAAAGGATGAGTTTTAATAAAGGTCTTCAATAGAGAAGTGCCAAGATGGAGTGTCTCTGAAGATGTTAGAATTGTTTGAAATAGTTAGATATCGTCCTCAAGGAATACATTACTCCTGTAGGAGTTTTAAGGCTTTGTCAATCAGTTTTGAAAAAATTATGGTTGTCGTTGAGTAGTCTTTAGATGAAATATGCTATGCTATTCCTCCTGATCCCAAAAAGTATTCATATGTGTAATAGGTAGCATGTATTGTGATTATAAAATAAAAAACATTTGAGCATGGGTGAGTAGAATTGGATTAACCTGCTACTTAAAATTGATTGAGCCAAAAGACTACAATAGTCGTGAGTAGGAATCCAATCTATAGTCAAGGAGAGACCACCTAACACCTATCAACCTGTCAAGGGATTAAAGACAGTGGGTCACTCAAAGCCTATAGACAAGAAGTATCCAAATCCATCATCCCCGTCCACACATTTGCTTGGGAGGGCCTGGTGTTTAGGGGTGTGTGTGGTTATTTTACTTTTAATAAATACACACCAAAGAACAAGACATTCAAAAGACGAATGGCTAAAGATGTCTAGGAAAAGAATAGTACAAAAACAACTCAGTCTTTGATTCATAACTGTACAACATAGTAAGAATGAAGTATCATTCCAAATGAGTTTATACAAAGGTAGCAGAACTATCCGAGTTGAATAATCGAGTGTTTTCAAAGTCACTCTCAGGAAGCTAAACCATTTTTAAGCCAAGATAGAATTATCACCTATATCCATATAGTCAAGACAACAGATATGTTAAACTTGGCTACGTATGGCAGGCTTCAAAGAACCTATCAGTTGTTATCCATGTCAAACTTAAAAATTATTAGACTAGCTACAGTCCTAAATATTAAAGTAATCACCAAATCTCAAGTTTTTTTCTATTTTAAGAGTACCAAAATTGTACGAAAGAGTTCCAACCTATCAAACCATCCTTTAGTTAAACGTGTAAGTATAACTTCAAAGTGATTAGAGAAGCTTTGTAATGTAACTATAATCTTGTTGTATGGATCATAGTCAAGCCCTTCAAATAGTGGAACCAAAACCTACTCTATAAGTGATAGTAATCTAAAGTCAATAACCAACAGTATCATAACCTTAGAACCAAAAGTAGAGACCAAAAGAAGTCAGGGTCAGCTAATGCAAATCCAGCGAGCGCGACAACAGGTTGTCGAGAACCACTGAAATCTATATTTACAAAAAAACAATAACGAAATTCCTCCAAGGCTCAGCATGTTTGATCAAAACAATAGTATAGCTTCAGCTAGGTAAAGCTAAAGATTAATGCTAGAACTACAATAGAAGGGTAAGAAATCAAAAGATTAAGCCAAAAAGCTTGTAGTGGTCTAAAACAAAGGACATAATAACAATGATCAAAGCCAACAAACTCAAGACACTAGAAGTGAAATATCTTGCCAATTCAACATGATAGTGAACAGAGCCAGAATCATCTAGGATTATCACTCATAAAAACCCAAGTTCACCTCGGAACTATCAGAATAAGCACTACCATATACTAGATTTTTCCATACCCTCCAATAAAGAAATGAATACAACCAGTAATTAAAAGTCAAAAAACATCTTAATCCCTCTTATCCTGGTATATCTTCTTCCCATTTATACCCTTGTATGGATGATCACAATCACTAAAAGACAAAAATGTATAGCTCAATCCTCTTTGTGACAAACGAATACATAACAACTAGTAACAATACATAGCTCAATCCTCTTTGTGATAAACCAATACATAACAAGTACTATAAGCTCAAAACATAGCCGATGCCGGATTTTTCCTAAGTAAATCATGTAATAGGATTGGATCCCTTAAAAGCTTTCAATACTATCAAAATATGTATGTATAAGGTTACCAAAAATTTATGGCAGCTCCTCAACCAAGAAACATATACGGTATAATATATATGCAAGAATATGGTTACCAACATTAAAAAAGACCAAATTTAGGCTAGACATCAAGAACCAAAAGCCAATTAGTAATCCAATAATTTGCAACAAGCCTGTACATTCATCAGCATCACACCAAGTTCCATAAAGAATTTCCTTTGGAATCAAAGCAACATCTAAATTATCAGGCCAGAGCCAAAGATGACAAGTAACATCCCAAGCCAGCATTCTATCTATTTCTTATCCTAATGATTAGCACCCCCACAATCATCAGGTGATTTAGCACTCAGCCATGTTTATAAGACCAAATGTCTTAGTAGATATGGTCATAACCCAGTCTTGGACCATTTTTAGTTGTCTCTGAATGGTATTCCTAGAATGATATCATAGTTTTTATTCTTGCCAAAATCAACAATAGCAAAGGTTTTCTTATATTCAATGCCACAAAAGGTAACAATTGCTTTTTCTAGTAGTCCTATGGGCCTTTCCATGTGTCCGTCTGCAAGCTGCAGTTTCATCCTTGTAGCCCTCACTGCTGGTTTTTCCCATTTTTTCCAGACCTCTTTGGTTGGATGGAAACACCGTCTCCATTGTCAAGGATTGCCATGGTTTTTACATCTTGGAATTCCACGGAAAGAGTGGTGTTCCCATTTTCTCCTTCATTATACTCCCCTACCTTGTTTTAAGGCACTGGTCTAGTATTTAGCTAAGGCATTTCAAGTTCCTTGATTTGAGTCATTAGTTTTTTAACACAAGAATGGTAACATGACACTTTTATGTCCTTGGACACTTTTGTGTCCTGTTAAGTGACCATTTTGCTTGAATTATTTGAAGAGTTTGAAAATGAATTTTTAGGTGCTATATATCCACAAAGTTTCCTTATGAGCTGAAAAAACTTGACATTTTTTTTGGAGTATCGATCTCACCATTAACTTTACTCTTGCACAACATTTTTGAACCTAAACTGTGGGAAAAAACGGGTCCTGATTTTGGTTTTTTTTCAATTTTTGGCAACTATACCACTCTAAACTTCATGTTTGTGAGGTTTAGATTGCTAGAGGTTGGGCCTTCATAGTTCTCAACATGTTTTGATGCTTGTAGGGAGAGCTAAGTCTTAAAATTGAAACTTATGACCAACTTACAAGAAATGCATAATCCTGTTTTTTGACAAAAAATTAGCACTTTTAGGATTTTTTTGGTGGCTTTCTTGATATCCAAATTCAATTTTTATTGTGTAAGTGTAATGTATAACATAAAGCTAATCTTCCTTGAGTTTTGGGGAACCTAGTACGCTATATAGCATAGTATATGATGATGGTTGAGCTTTTTGATTGCTGAAGAATACGACACATTTTAGAGTAGCAAGTATAACTTTCTCAATATTGCTAGTTTCTTAGGCCAATTGTGTGTATTTTGTAGGCAGTAACCATATCTAATCATAAACTACAAACTTGGCTAGATATTGAGTAGTTTCTATGGGTTTCTAGAGGTCATAATGCTAAACCCTGTTTTTTCATGTTTGCTGTATTTAGCACTTTATCATTGCCCCCAAGGTTCCACTTAGTAAGAGATCCACTATCCTTTTGACATGCTCCATGGATCCTTTTGAATCAAAAGGCCCAAAGGGAACTAAGAAAACATGTATATAGTATCTATATTGAGCGTGAATATAGAAACTTTGATGATAGGTCCGCAGAATGGCAAAAATGCAACTTGTACCTATTTTTTTTGTCCAAAAAAAATTTAGTGAGGTAAAAGCAACCATATGTTTTGATCACCAACCCATTGAAGTTAACGGGGCATTTTATCTTATGTCCTACAAAAATCCCCACTCTTATTTATATGCAATCAACCATAAGAAATTGCTGTTTTGGGCAAAATGCATTGGTCCATCAACTTTGGAGGCTTGCACTGACCAAGGGATGAGAAAACTTACAAGTTTCTCATTTTTACCATATGTAGTAGTTCTTGAACTATAAGCTCATGAAAGGATTTTTCAAAATGAGTGGATTTACGATGGTGTTGGAATTTTTTTCCAAAACCCTAAAAGGACACTTTTATGTCCTGTTAGGTTACCAGTCTAGTGTTAACGCCAAATTTCTCTAGGCATTTTCCCACAGTAGCCCACATGTTTGGTCGTATTCTGAGAAACTCGGCTAACGTTATTGTACAGGAGACTGGTGTCGAGAAAATGACCTTTTGAATCAATGACCTTGTTGGGAGACAGTCTTTGTGATGGGACTGCAATAACCTCTGACTTGGCCTCATGCTCTCCTGTATAGGATGGTAGTGTTCTTAATGAATGGGGTTGACTGTACATAGACTATACATATCCTTTGTCTCCCAAATACGATTCCACTTCTAGATTCATTTGAGATCCAGCCTCAAATTCCTCTATTGGTGGAAGAGACACTCTTCTTCCATCACCCGATTGGTTTACTCGTCTGCTTAGATCACTCGCTTCATTGGCTTCTCTGACTAGTTTCCAAAATTCATCAAGACCATCTATTTCTTTACAACTCTAAGGTATAGCTATGTGAAATCCCTCAAAAGAGTTATCCGTGGTATTCAACACTATCCTTGGTTCTAATGTTGGGTTCTTGAGCTTTTGTCCATGATCGTGACTGGAATCTAGCTATTTTTGTTCCTTGTTTGGTGGGATTATTGGTGTAGGTGAGACACGGATCACACCCTCGGGTTTTCCATCTGGTGGTTCTAGTAAAGCTTAGGCTTTTAGAATCATTTTCTTGCACATCTCAAGCCTATCCTTTTCTAGTTCTGCATAGGGATATGTCATCCACCTGTGTTCTTGGGTTTGGTTGTTTTTGAGCCCTGTTTCATAGTCTTTTAGGAGTTCGTCTAAATGCTCATTAACCTTTTCGACCAACACTACTCTTCTTGAACTAGCACTTCTTAATTTCTCAGCTATGGATGGTTCTTCTAGAGGTTCAGACATCTGCATAAGAGAAGGTATAACCCTTTCATCATGTTGTCTTATCTTCTCCTTAGCTTGGGTAAGCTTCTCAGCTAGGTATTTTTTCTCTCATTCCCTATGTGCTTTCATCCTAGCCTTTCTAGCTTTCCAGTTGTTTCGTTTGCTCTTGGTTTTTTGACTAGGTGCGTTTGTATTTGGTTCACTCCTGTCTAGACTCACCTCAATTTTTGTTTTCTTTGTCTCTAGGTTCTCAACTTCTTTTTGATCTTGCACTCTCGTAACTACTTGAAGTGGTATGACATTGTCATTTTTTGAGCTACTAGGTAGATGAACAATTCTTGAGACAATCGTCATGATCTTTCTGACTTGGTTTGGATATTTTGGGTAGTTAGGGATCAAGTGAATGACACCATAATCTAGACAATAGGCATTTACTTGAGTGATCTCCTTCTGAGAACATTGTTTGACCAAGTGGTTGCCACGGATTTTGTGACAAATTATCTCCGGTTGAGGAGCTTCTTCTTCTAGCTCCTCTTGGCTATAAACAAGATTTGACCTTACTAAGCCTCTATTAGAAATGAACCACAATGTCCTTTTGCCCATCTCGTATCTTCTTTCTTCAGGTTGAAATGCCGGAAGTGGAGGTTGTACCTACCTCATCACTCCATGTGTTTCTCATCTTTTGTCGCTTTAAAGGTAGTACCCACTTTGGTTGTTATAGTACATTGTAGCTGATACTAGTGCTTGTTTGTTAGATGCTTCCATCATCCGCGTGTATCTCATGTCTATAGGCATTCTAGCACCTGGCCGCAGAGGTTGCTATCCTAAGACAAGTTGTGGTCTTTCAACTCCTACTGGTCTTGGTGCATTTTCCATAGCGTATCTAGGTGAAGTAGGTGCTACTGGAATAGGTTGTACATACCTCTCCCTAGCATAATCCATGCCATAGTAACACTCTTCTCTCGTATGGTTTGTCCATTTTCTCTCAATTTTGCACCATAGAGGTTCTTGGAGGTCAGATTTAACTAGAGGAGAAAGCCTCTGAGCTAATCCTTCTATAAGCTTCAATTGCTCACTAGATACCTCTAGCTTTATTGTGGGTTGGGTTATTGGTGAATCACTCCTCTAAGAAAATGTGTCACTCTCACTCTCAGTATCATATCTTCTCAAGGTTCTGCTCTAATTTGGATAGGAGTAAGTTGTAGGGGTGGTGATGGTACATATGGTCCTGTTGTGACCATAATTCCACCTCTATAAAAGTCATGTTCTATGATTGCATCTGGGTACATCCATGGTCCATTAGGAAGATTCACTTGAGGAGGCATGTCTACCATCTCTATGATCATTTCATCTCTCGTTATCTCTCTAGAAGGGAATCCACATGGTTCCCTTTTTAAAATTCACGTGTTTGGTGGAGATATCTGTGGTCTTTCATTGACCAATTGTCCACCTCTATGAAATTCATGTTCTATGGCTATAGATTTGGGTACAACCATGGTGACAATGTAGCTGGGATTGTGTCAAAATGTGATAAGATTGGCATTTCAACACTTCTAGCTTGGTTTGGCATACCTCTGGTCATATCTACCAAAGGATTGGTAGAATGTCTTTCCATCCTGATGATCTTAGCTTTCTTAATGTCAGGCCCACTGAATACTCTCAAGATAGTCCTTAATAAGCACTTTTGTCCCTTTGTCAAGTCCTTAAAAGTTAACAATTTGTGACTCTTTTGGTCTCTGGAAACTAGTTCTGGGTATCCTAGAAGTTTGGATTTAGGAAACCTGGGAAAATTCAGCTCTAAAACCAAAACCTATTGCCCGCAAGCTCTTCTCCTAGCTATACCTGACTCAATTTAGAGTTTTCTATCAAAAGTTAGAGGAGTTTTGGTGAACTGCACTTGAAACAACACTCAAAACAGTTTCAGGACCAAGGATTTTTGCTTGTATCTTGACCAAATGTGACCCAAATTTGTTGAAACTTGGTCACTAGGCTTCTTTTATGTTGGCAAACACTTATGTCAGCTCAGATGTAGCTTTTAACCTCTACTTTGGAACTTGAGACATCATATGCGTATAAAGTCTATGTGCTCAGAATTTGAAAAAAAATTGGTATGTGAGCTCTCCTTGATGTCCTCTACCCACTACAAGTTTCAGTTTGTAAATTTGACCTTTATTTTTGACACTTGAGACATCATACACGTATAAAGTCTTTTGTGGCAGAATGAGGTGACTTTTGTTTCACTAATTCCTTATCACTCAAGCAACTCTCAGCAAGTTTCAGAATTTAATTTGGACATCTTTTGAGCAAGTTAAGACCAATACAATCATGAATCCACAATTTTCTGTCTTTTGCTCTTTGCAAGCCCAAATGAGCTCCAAATTCTATGAAATTTTTGCTAGGGACTTCTTTTATGCTCTAGGACACTAAGGTATACTCAAATGTTTGATTTGATCCAAATATCGCCTATGAGACTTTATATGCATATAAAGTCTTTTGGCTTAGAAGTCACTTATATTTCCACCCAAGGTACTCCTTGATGCATACAACAAGAATATGTGATTATGGCAAATTTTGGATGTTAAAATTGCTCAAAATCACCACTTTTTCACCTTTACAATCTTGTATGTGCAAAGTCTCTATACATGCAAAAGTAGGTATTCAAATGAGTTGAAATTTTTGAAGCAAGCTTAACACATCATTTCCCAACCCCTTATGTGGTCAAAAGTGAAATTTGACTTTCAGATCTAGCCTTGAGACATCATAAGCGTATGAAGTCAATGTGCTCAGATTTTGACAAAATTTGATCTGTAAGCTTGTCTTGTTGTGCTTTACATCTTGGTATGCTGAGATCTCATTTTTGGCCTCTAAAAGTGTCCTTTAGACATCATACACATATGATGTCTAACTGGTCAGAATGAAGTGAATTTCACTCCAAAGGCTCCTCTCTATATTGGCAACTCACAGCAAGTTTGACAATTGAATTTGGACATTTTTTGTGCAAGTTATGGCCAATATAAGCATTAACTTGCATAGATGCGTCTTTTGCTCTTTGCAAGCCCAAAAATGCTTCAAATTTGATGAAATTGGCCCTATATGCTTCCTAAATGCTATAGATCACAAGGGTACACTTAGTTGTAACTTTTGATTGTCAGATCTGGCCTTGAGACTTCATAGGTGTATAAAGTCTTTTGCTCAGATTTTACTTCTGTTTCTACCAGAGGTCTCCCTTAGTTGTGTGGAATAAGAATATGTCCTCACAGTAAATTTTGGATGTCAAAATTGCACAAAATCATCAATTTTACAAGGAAATCCTCTTAAGTCTGAATCTATATGTCCAAATGACAAGATATTTGGTGTATGTGCTCAACACAACATGCAGAAGATTGGTATAATGTCAAAACTTCAAAATTGCTGCCAGAATCATACTTGAGACATCATACGCATATGATGTCTGCTGATGAACTTTTGGCCAGAACTCATTCACATGCATCCCCAAGTCTCTAACACTGGTTTTCAAGCACTCTTGCCAAATTTCATGCAAAAATGTGCTCAAAATCACAAGCTTTTCTATTTTTTGTTTCAGACACTCTATCTTTTGTCTTTTGGGTGTCAAGAGTAGGTCAAAACTCTAGTTTCAATGTATACTTAGGGTAAAACCCCCCTTTTGAACACACAAGTGCAGTCAAATTTTTGAAATTTGGTCTCCAGATACCCCTTGAGACTTTATACGCTTATAAAGTCTAAGTTTACAGAATTACAAATTTTCAGCACAAAACCCTTGCACATGCCCTCTTATATGTTCAACATGAATCAATCAGGACAAAATTATCCACAGAAGGCCATGTTTTTTGCATTTTTACTATCGAAAGAAGACTTTTTAGTGATTTTAAATGCAAACAAGCACTTAGCAAATAGATCAATAATGAATAGCTTTAGATCAGAATCAAATCACTTAACTAAAACTACTCCTATAAATCATATGGGGTTTTGCATCTATGAGTAGAAAAATGCTTCAATGCCACACACGGACTAGCAAATGCTTTTATCACCTCACAAACCACTCAACCAAGAACAACTACTCTCATGTATAGATCCTAACTAAATCTACCTAGTCGTAGACCCTCGGCAAGACACACGCTTCTTGGCTGTCCACTTGATCTCGGAATAACCTCTTCCGGATCCACTTGAGAAAAATGCTTTCTTTAATTGAAACTAAAGCAAGCAACCATCACAAGAGTGTTAGTAGGAAAACCTACCTAAGTCCTTGTATAAGAAAACCTTCATGAATGCGCTTACCAACCCCTCTTCCATACTCAATTCATTGAGAAGTTGAAAATCAACTTTCTCCATTAATCAAACATTAGATGTTTCTTTGAGGAATTTTTGCTAGCTCTCTCCCCAACCTCACATATGATGATGCATCACTAAGGTCCCTTGCACACTCAAATCATTTCATAGTTGACAATCAATGTCATCACATCTCTTTGGCTGCACCTGCTTCTCTAAACTTTTTCCCCTCTTCTGAAACTCTGGGCATATTTTTAGGTTTCCTTTTCAACTTGTAACCATCACTTTTTTATAAGTGTCAAACCAAACTCGTCACACCTCCTCCAAGCTAGCCAAGGCACAAGGTTATTTATTTTGGTATGTCTGATTGGATGACCCTTCACTTCAAAAGGCCAAGTTCCCAAGGTTTCAAGCTTTCTCTTTCAAGGATCTTTTTTTTGTCAAACAACTTTGAGTATGATCTTCATTATGCACCCAAGTGAACGATAATAATGCGAGTTCAAACCAAAGACGACCATGCTTCACGTAATTACTACTTTGTTGCCTGATAGTTATGTACACTTCATTGATAGATACACCACCCCCATCCAAGCATGGATCACCTTAGAGGAGAAATTTGGTGCCAATATGAATATGAGCAAGATAAGCCTTCAAAATGACCTCTACAAGCTAGCAGGAAATCAAGGGAAATATGTTTCAAGCCTCACAAATAGGCTAATGAGTATCATTACTCAGTTAACTTACATTGAGTATTAAATCCTCAGTGAAGATAAGGTTGCCATGCTCTTAAGTGTTGCTCCCAAAAAATTTGCCAACATTGTCACAATGCTAGAACAAAAGGATCCTACACCACTTTGTACCATGTGACCGATGCATTAACTGAAGAGGAGAAAAAATAAACAAAGAGAACTCCATCCAATGGAGGGGCTCCCATCGCATTCATATAGGTATGAATCTTCACTAACTAGGACAAATAGCAGAAAGCACTATGAGTGAAAAAATTTATGGCATTTTTCAAAATATTGCTACATGAACAATTTTTGTAGCAAATGCAACATCAAACGTCATCTATCAACAAAATACCATAGTAGAAACAACAACAACAACAAAGGCAAAGGAAAAAATTTAGAAGAAGACAATGACAAAGATCAATAGGAGGAGTACTGTCTCTATGTCTATACCACCCTTCATCACTATAGTGACTTTTCTAATATACTCTAGAATTGTACGCTATTCCTCCTTCTTTGGGGAGGAATCTTTAATTTGTGTTACACCATATCGGTTGGAACCCATTTCTAGTTTTCATGACTAGTAACACGTGTGGCATTGAGTCTCAATCCATCTTGCATCAATATAGTCCATGCCCAAGGGGAGGATTGTTGAAGTAGGCATGTCGTTCATCCAATGAATATGGGAATAAGATCTACACTTATGTAGCATTGTATATGGAATTTGACCTATGAGATATAAGCTCTCTAGTATGGCTATGTGTAAGCCAGCTAGTAGAAAAGATGCCATCCAGATATCAACTCTAGCTCTATAAATAAACCCTATGATATACATAATTTTATGCTAGCATATTTCTTGCATTTTGTGATAAGAGTTTACATTATTAAAAACTGTGTACTTCTCTCTCTCTCTCTCTCTCTCTCTCTCTCTCTCTCTCTCTCTCTCTCTCTCTCTAATTGAGCTTCCTACTCCTTTAGGCCTCATTCAACTCTCTCACACACTTGCACCTAGATATTAGAGAATCATTGTTTTAGTGGACAAGGTTTGCAAACTTCTAAGTAGCTCAAACTTGAAAGACCATATTTGGTCTAGCTTGTAATCTCTCTCTTGTCAATCAAGAAAAAAAGTTATACTAAGCTCTTTAAAACCAAAATTGTACCAACTTGTAGTCCCCAATCGCATATGTTTAGTCATGGAAAACGTACATGCCTTGTGTAGTCATGGTGGACTCCAATGTTCATGCTAGAAGTTCCAATAATAAGTACCATCATCATATTTACATTCTACCTAGTACTCATTCTCCATTGGAAAAACCATTGTCTCGTGGTATTGTGCATCGAAAGGGGGAAACTTAGAGAAGATACAACCTCCTAGGTGTTATCATCTTTCAGAAACATTGTTGGCAGTCGCTATTGGACTACCGTGGTTGATATGTATGTCATATGCTAAGTATTTATGTCAAATATGGTGTACTATAGAGGGAAATGAGTGCTTGAGGAGCATCTTATGGGGAATGTCATCTCTTGCAATGCACTGATAGCAAGGTATGCTCGTCTTTTTGTGCTTGATACTACCGTGGTCAAGATCTATGAATAAAGGGGTGATTTGGTGAATCTTGGTTGGAAATAAAGGAGCTCGGTGGCAATGTTTTGGTGGATATGTACGCCAAGTTGATAATTATGCCAAATGATGTGTTTTGTAATGCCTTTACGGATATATATGCCAAAGGTGATACACTTCAAAGAGCATTGGTTGTGGGAATTGCCCAATATAACAATGGCATAGGATTTTTGGATTGTTTTACTAACGCTAGAATCCATCGGACCTAAATTTTTTGCTTAACAATGCCTTAGTTGATATACATGCCAAATAAGGTGCTCTTTGGAATGCCTTGATGGAAGCTATGGGCAATTTAAACCAAATGCAAAGTGGAGGTTTTTTGCAAAATGATAACATTTGTGCTTGCACATTTGCGGATAAGGAATATCGGAGAAACATGATGTGCTAGCCAAGGCCTTGGTCAACATATGAACCAAATGTGGTGTATTGTAGGGAGGCTGCCCACTACCAAGTGCAATTGACTGCCCATGACCTCAAGGCCAATGGCCACCCAAGGGGGGGGGGTCCAAGTCTTAATGCATGTGAAGGGGGAAAAGAAAAGATAACGAAGACGTCGACCAATGAGCAGGAGGCACAAGGGAGAGATACTGCACAGAAAGAGGCCATTGCAGGGCTCAGATGCCATCAAGCATGTAGCCAAAGTCAAAGAGCAAGTCGAGGTACCCCTATTTGGTTCTTGAGGTAGATTTGGTGCTCCTACAAACTCGCTATGCCACATCATCATCCTGGCTTCCCACTTCCCTAGCAACGATGGAGTCGTTGTTGCTTAGGAAAGTGGGGCTATGTGTAAGAAAATTATTTTTTAATAATTAAAAACATGAAGGGCAAGGAAATATAGTGAGGGTTTGAAGGCATAAACGAGAGGAGGAAGTTCAAAGCAAGAGAGTAAGTGTGGTTTGAAGGGCAAGGGGAGGATGAAGCTTGGGAAGACGAGGCGAAGGAGGAGGGCTCACTCTCTAACATCCAATTGTAATCAAGTCCCACATTGGTTAACCATTAGCAGCTTGTGCATTTCAAGGTGTCACTTTTGAGTAAGTTAAGTATATTTAATATTTTTTTCTTGGTGTTGTGCATCACGTCTCTTCTTTTTTTCCCGCAGCAAGTAGCTCGTTTCGGCTCACCTTGCAAATTCATTATCCTTGACACCGTGGGGAGGGTTTTTTGTATCAAGAACTCAAAAGATGTTCACGAGCCAAGAATTTGGGTATCTTGTGTGATGGTTCTCATCACACAGTGGATCCTCAATTTTTATTCAATAGCCACAAAAGAATTTTGGGCTACTGCAAGTCCATCTCAGT
Organism: Adiantum capillus-veneris; assembly: GCF_014529385.1. Lineage (NCBI taxonomy): Eukaryota > Viridiplantae > Streptophyta > Polypodiopsida > Polypodiales > Pteridaceae > Adiantum > Adiantum capillus-veneris. Next base: position 93,954,585 of record NC_140946.1, read on the forward strand.
AAACCATACAATAGACAAAGAAATGTTGTAGGTTTAGAATACATATCTTAGTAGTTTGAGAGACCTTTGCAAGTATAAGAATCCAATATTAGCAAACAAGAAGACAAGATCAAGAAGCTACAAAATACACATCTCTTGGTCCTTGTCAATTAGTCTTTGCCAGAGAAAATGAATTAAAGCTGAAAAACGTGAAGGACCTCAAGGTTGGATCAAGAGGAATGAAGAAAAGAATTAAAGCAATCATGTAAGCACTATGTAGTCTAAGAGACCTTGGCAAGTGCAAGAATTCAAGATCAGCAAACAAGAAGACGAGATCATGAAGCCACAAAAGACACGTCTCATGGTCCTTGTCAGAGAAATGAAACTCAAGAAACATGAAGGACCTCAAGGTTGGATCAAGAGGGCTCAAGCAAAGGATTCTTTTTTATTATTATATATTTCATGTTTCTATGGACCTTACCTTATTTTTTTGAGTGTATCTTGTGTCTCTTTTTGGTACCTTGCCATTGGGATGGTTGTACAAGGAAAGCATAAATCCCAATAGTAATCCAACAAGGAACATGAAATCTTTGGTTAGCTCAAATATTATCAAAGTACTTCTACAAGAGAACAAATTTAAGATTGTGCAAGGGGAGTTCATGGATCATTTTATTAGCAATAAGACCATTTCCTTAGCGCATGTATAAAGTGCCTTTCATTGGGGAATTTTTGGGGTCTTTTTGGTCCCTGTAAGAATATCCAACTCAACCAAACACATAAATAAATTCAGTTTTAGATAAATATTTTGATATTACTCTCAATTAAGCAGAAACAATTGTATATCAAAGTAAACCATAAGACATGCATCTTTGTGAGAGTTTGCAAGAAACCAATAATGCTTTATATCTTGTATTCATTAGTTCAAGATTTGTGATAGTAAAACCAACTTTTATGTGGCAAAATTGTTACCATATACTTGTGGTAGTGATGTGTGTGAACATACTTAGGACTCTTGGGGCATTTTTTCCCTCACGAAGAGGTTTTTTCCCCGCACATTGTATATACGCCCATCACTCTAGGGCTATCTTATCTTTCCATTGCACACTAAGTAATATACTCTCTCTTGTGTGCATTGAGCTTCCTTTGTCTTCTCCAAGATGTGTGTGTTTTCTTGCAACCCTAATTCCAACATTGGTATTAGAGCAGGTTGTGTCCTCTCGAGCTTAGTCGCCAACAACTCCAGCACACGCCTGCTCACTTTCTCTGATTTTTGTGAGCTTTGGCGAGTGTTTGCAGGTCGCTATAATAATTTTCATGTTGGCTCATTTTGGCTTCCATTTCGATTACAGGCAATACTGCACCGGCTATTTCGTCAGTTTGTGCAAAATTTATGTGAGTGCCATTTTTTGCATAATAGGTCTCTTACAGTCTTCTACGGCTTGTGCTATATAGCACGTACTGTTCCCTCTTTGTTTTGATGCTTTTTGGGTAGTTTTCACATTAGGTGAAGGCATTCGTCATGGATGAAAACAACATATATGTGTTCAAGATGTTTGCTGTTGAGGATAGATTGGATGCAGACAGTTACCCTATGTGGGTTTACATGATGCAACATGTTCTTGTGTCAAAGGGTTTCTAGAATACTGTGCAGGGCATTGATGTATGTCTTGGTTCTGAGGATATAGGTGATGTTGAGGATGTTGCAGGTCTTGCTGCAGGCACTACTGTTGTTAGAGTTGTTTTGCCTACAGAAGAACAAGCTCGTTGTGATGTATAAGATGCACAGGCTCATGCATTGATTGCATTCTCTATGAAGCGCACTATTACTCCTCACATTCATTCAGCAAAATCTACAAAACAAGCTTGGGATGTTGTGGTTGGTCTTTATGCATGTCGCAATGACGCAAAAATTGCATTGCTGCGTAAAGAGCCGGAGTCGAAGATTATGCATGAGGAAGATGATATGGACACTTTCCTTGCTGGTGTTAAGGCTATCAATGAGCAACTTATTTCTGCATGTGAAGTCATTTCAGATAGTTCCCTTGTGTAGATTGTTCCTGATGCCTTGCCAGATTCTTACCAGACTTTTTCTAGTACTTCAACACTTATGACCAAAGGAAATCCTGAAGTTGTAAAGTTTGATGCATTATGCACATTGTTGCTGCAAGAGTCACTTTCCAAAAAAAAAAGGAGTAGGCAGTGTATAGCTCAACAGGCCTTTATTGCTGCTCAAAGAAAAGGTGGTAACAGTCATGTAGTCACTGCTCATGGTTCCTCTACGAGTGGAAAATCACATGTTCCTAATACCTCTGATGGAAACAATTCATCTGGAAATTTTGGTGATAAGGGCAAAAAGAAGATGTGTTTCCATTATTGTAAAGCTAATGATCACTTGATCAACCAAGTTTTAAGTTGAAGGCCAAAGAGATTAAGAAGAAAGAGGTACGTTCCACTACTAATGCTAGTTCCACTACAAATGCAGCTATTGTTGAGTCTTATGAGAAAGGAGACTATGATGTTGATGTTGATGCAAAATGCGCTCTTAGTGTAGAGTGCACTTATAATCCTAATGTCCATGATGCATGCATGTCAGTTGCTACAGATTCACATGTGTGGTATTTTGATAGTGGTGCTACAAAGCACATTATCTCACATCATGATTTTTTCACCTCTCTTGACTCGTCTGTACCTCATGGAAATTCAGTTACTTGTGCCAACAATGCCGCTTATCTGATTCAGGGAGGTGGAAAGATTTTTCTTACTACTACAAATGGCAGTTTCACACTTATTGATGCACTTTATGTACATTGGATCAAGAAGAATCTTTTGTCTATATCCGCACTTGCTAGACTTGATCTTGTAGTCAAATTTGTGGATGACATATTTACAGTACATAATCTCAGTTTTGGTGATGAATATCAGCTCACTTTGTATGTCAAGTGTGGGCAGAATTTTGCAAATGCACTTGTGGATTCAAAGGCTATTTCAAATGCAAAACTTTGGCATGCACGTTTTGGTCATCTGAATTTTTCCATTTTGTTGCATTTGTAGAAATCTGATATGGTTGCTTCTTTGCCGTCTCTTGAAGCACCTGTCAAACATGTCTGTGAAGGCTGAATTTTGGGTAAGTTGCAGCGTTCTAAGTTTCCAAAGGATGGTTTAGTTAGGGCAACACGTAGGTTGCAGCTTGTGCATGGTGATGTTTGTGGACCCATGCAAACTCCGTCCTTGGGCAATTACCTTTACTTCATGACTTTTATTGATGATTACTCCAGGCATGCCTGGGTACATCCGATTAAAACGAAGTCCAAAGTATTTATGTGCTTCAAACCATTTTTGTCTATGGATGAAAATGTCTTGAAATGTACTACGGGCACCCTCCTTTCCGATCGAGGGGGGGGAATTTAATGCGTTTCTGGCTAGTTGTGGGATAAAACACCAATGTACAGTGCCTTATATCCCTCAACAAAATGGTGTTGCTGAGAGGAAAAACAGGTCACTTATGAAAATGGCATAATGTATGGTAAAAAATCAAGCTTTTCCGTGTTTGTTTTAGCTTGATTCCATCATGTGTGACACTTATGTGCTTAACAGGTGTCCTACAAAATCTTTGCATTCTATGATTCCATATAAAGCATGGCAATGGGCATGATAGAAAGACTTCTATTGAGCACATGCGTGTTTTTTGATGTTTGGCATATGATTTGGTGGCACAAACACAGTGCAAAAAAATGGATGATAAGGCTATCAAATGTAAATTTTTTTGTTATAGTGATGAAAGCAAAGGTTACAAGTTGTATCATCCACAAAAAAAGCATGATTTGGTTTCATGCGATGTTGTGTTTGTGGAAGTTTTTGTTCAGTCCTTGCTGTCATGTACCACTAAGACAATAATTTAAGGTCACAGGACATTTATGACACTTACTGTCATCCACAAACACAGCATATTTTGGTTTCACGTTGTTAGCATGAAACCAAACATGAAAATGAATGCCTCTATAGACTTGCATGAGCCACACAGTCGGAAGGAGGAACTATTGCACGACTGAAAACACCTATGATAAACACTTGTAGAGATTTATGATAAACCATGCAAGCATGGAACACACTCAAAATTAGGAGAAACAAGGGACATCATGACAAATCTCATCTTGTGGAGATGTCCGTTGAGTATCCATAGACAAACAACAGATGAAGGATGAAAGAGTTACGGCCTCTCGAAGCCTCTCGAGGAGAGTGGATTTATCCCGCATACTGTGGAGCAAGGCTGTAGAGCTACTTAAATCTCATCTCATGAATCAATAAACAACAAATCATTTTGCACTACATGCTTTTCTATGGTGAGCTTGTGCTAAGCTAAGTCAATACTCAAGATTGTGTTTATGAGTCCAAGCTTATCTATCTTGGAACCTAATTCACTTGAGTGATAACCTTGCTTACACACACTCACACACTTGCACCATGTTTCTCTTTCATCCACCATAGATAGCACGATCCAAATCCTAACATTTGGTATCAGAGCCATGGTGTGCTAGCTAGGATTGTCATTATGCATTAATGTGTGTGTATTGGTAGCATCTCTAACTAATTAAGCACTAATCTAGCTATGTGTGGGCATGTCCTTGGCACACCCAAGAGGCCACTACCCTCCATGGCTAGTAGGCTTGATTAGGAGAGAGTAGGTGCATTAATCTTTAGAAATCTTGCATATTTTCTCAATTGATCACCCCAATAATCAATTAGTGTCTTGATTGATTGGTCACATCATTTAGAAATCGTCTCTCTTCAAATTTATGTGCATATAGTGTCGATTTTTCTACTTTTTGCATTTTCAATTAATCCCCGCACTTTAATTATCAACTTGCATCATTTCCATTATCTTGAATCTCTCCTCGCAAGCTCTCTATAGAGCCCCTAAACACCCAAATCCGATATCGAATGCTTCACTAATTGATTTGCTATATTTAGGTGTGTGTGAGGCTTTTATGTGTGTGTGTGGAAAGCCTGCTGTGTTCTGGTTAAGAATTGAATTTTCGGAGGTATTCCACAAGCAAGCCCGCGGAGCTTGGTGGCTAGCTCAAATTAGAAAAGCTATTCTTGGCATTGAGGTTGCGTGGTCAAACACCCGTGCCTAATATAGGGAGACTGGGCGGACGCCATTCAGCAATGCAAAATAGCTTTTGAGCCTGGCGGGTCTGCAAGGGGGATTTCCCACGCCGCGCTCCTTTTTGGTTCTGCCTGTTGCTCGGCGCCCCTTCCCGGCTGCTCGTGCTCCTGCCCGGCCCTGCCCGTGCGCCCCCGCCTTGCCCGGATTACCCGAACCTGTTGGGCCCCCGTTCCCACGGCGAGCAAAAGGGCTTCAAATTGATAAGCCTACCTCCCTCACAGGGGCGCATTCCCACGGGCCTCAAAGCTCCAAGGAAAAGATTTTTTAAGCCCCTGGTCCCACCAAACTGCAGCAAGATCCTTAAGCCTAAGGTATGCTACCGCAGCTAGCACGCAAAAGGAATTGAAGAAAATCTAAGGGCTCTTTCTCGTAGCTGATGAGCCTCGAATACATCCTTTCCAAAAGCTGTCAAGGCTACTCAAAGAAAAATCTTCAAAGCATCCAAAGGAGCATTACCTCCTTGTGAAGAGGGGCTTCACCAACGCAATGGTGAAGAGGAGCTTCACAAAAAAAGGGGGAATCTCTCTCTGTCTATCTCTCTCCCTCTCTCTTACAATGAACCCTTAAAATTATTGCAACCAAGCACAATTTTGCAAATTAAAAATTTCCATCATCAATTGTGCACAGTGTAAAGAGGCAGACACTGGCTAGGAGAGTCTCCTAAGCTAAGACCCCTCTATTGGAACAAATGGGGGACAAGGGAATAGAGAAATTCAATGGGGAGGGATTTCACACTTGGCAAACGAAGTTAAGAGGCTATCTTATGAAAAAATGTTTGTGGTCTGTCATTAGCACTACCCTAGAGCAACAAGCCGAACCCGATGGAGTGCACACTAGGGCATCTACACTCATAGCAAGTGCACAAAATTTGGCCAAAGATGAACAAGCATTGGGAATTATCATCACTTCTTTGCATGATAACTATGTGCATTGCATAGATGAATGTAAGCATGCACATGGAGCCTGGCATGTCCTAGAAAGTAATTTTGGAGCTAGAGCCAAAAGAAGCAAAGTTAGTCTTAAAAGACAACTTTACAAAGTTACTATGGTTCAAGGGGAGGAAATTGCTAGCCTAGTGAACAGGCTTAAGATCATTTTCACACACCTCACTTACATCCAAGTTGAAGTACCAGAAGACGACAAAGTGGCTATACTTTTAAGTGCACTTCCACCTTCTTATGACCACTTAGTCACAATTCTTGAAGAAAAAGAACCAACACCACCATTCCAAGATTTAATAAACTCAGTCCAAGCAGAAGAAAGAAAGCAAAGAGGTTCACTCACCCCATCAGGAGGAGTTTTCATCACAACATCTTCAAGGGGAAGATATTTGCCATCAACATCGACAAACGGACGAAAGTGTTATGAATGTGGAAGAATGGGACACGTAGTGAAAGATTTCTACACAAAAAAACCTTGCAACAAATGTGGTAGGAAGGTACACCCTCCTTCTCGGTGCTACTCAAGTGGAGGCAGTAGCAGTGGAGAAAGCAACAGCAGTAGAAGCAACAGCAGAAGGAATGAAGGCAAGAGACCTGACAGAGGATCAGCTCACATAGTAGAAGACAAAAAGGACGAAGACGAAGGTAGCGTTTGGGAAGACCCATTTTGAAGATGCAGACTCTCTACTTGTAGGGGGGGATTTTTTCCTCTTTGGATACCAGCTTATCCTCCTGTGTGGACATCACCATCCTTTGTGGATTGTTCTTGTGTGGATTTTACCATCCTGTGTGGATATCACCATCCTTTGTGGACTTTATTTTCTTGTGTGGATATCACCATCCTGTGTGGATTTTGTTAGCCTGTGTGGATCGTGCATCTTCAGTATCTTGTTTAAGTCCAAACCTCAAGGGGAGGATTGTAAAGTGTGATCTTTGTCCTAAGGTGTGAGTCAAGGAGAGGAGAGTGGTTTTATCCCACATACTGTGGAGCAAGGCTGTAGAGCTACTTAAAGCTCATCTCTTGAATCAATAAACAACAACTCATTTTGCACTACATGCTTGTCTATGGTGAGCTTGTGCTAAGCTAAGCCAATACTCAACATTGTGTTTATGAGTCCAAGCTAATCTATCTTGGAACCTAATTCACTTGAGTGATAACCTTGCTTACACACACTCACACACTTGCACTATGTTTCTCTTTCATCCACCATAGCTAGCACGATCCAAATCCTAACACACTCTTTCTTGCTAAAAAATGAGCTCTCTAAAAGTTGTGCACGTGTTGTAGCTATTAAAATGGGGGCTTTCTTATATTTTATCCCCAAGATTTTTCTCTGTCTTCTTAGTAGCTGAGAAGGTTCTCTCCTCATGCATCATTTAATTGGCTCCTTTTATGCCTTTTTTGGGCAAAAAATGCGTTGTCGGTGACCCTTTGACCAAGGAATGGGGTGGGGGCAAGTGGCCGAGGACCAAAATAAGTGGCTAGACACCTCTCTAGGCAGTGTGAACTCCCAAAATGTGCCATCTCCCTCCCCATGAGCCCAGGAGCCCCCATAGACAATCCTTGAGAGAGCTCCTCTCCCTTTGATACACCTATAGTGGGCACCCTATGTGTCCTATATACCCCCCACTTTCCCTTTTCCTCTTCTCATGTGGGATAATCTCCCCGCGACATGGAAACCACCTCCTCATTCCTCCCAAGCCCAAAACATTGCAGCTTTCTCCCAAAAATATAAAACTTCAGCATTTCTAATCTTAGACCCCCAAGTTGGCCCAGTTTCCCTTGTCGCATGCACCCGCAATCACCTTCTAAGTTGAGACAGCCCGATTTGGATTCTCATAAGTCATGATGTACAAGTTCGATTCAGAAGCTATAAAGCATGGCTGAAGATACTTATTAAAAACCATGTTTTGGAGACTAAAACAACCCAGAACATCAGCATCCAATCTTGGTAAAACCACTCCTTTGTACGTGAATTTTGCACGGCCACTTCCAAAAATTGCAGGGCTATGTATACATATATACATGAGGCTGGTGGGCAAGCTTTTTGGCATAACTTAGTGACTTTATGCTCATCCGAAAAATGCATGACATAGCTTGCCACCCCCCCTTGTGTGCTTAATCATTCATGACAAGCAGAGGTTTCTAACGTGAACAACTGTTGCAGCTCATTCCCAGAAACCTCATTTACATTTTCAAATGTCTCCACACTGTCTTCCTCTATTGATAGCATGTCATCTATCACAATTTTCATGAAACATGTCGAGTAGTTCGTCAATCTATAACCATTAACAAGATATTTATGTTGTGCACCACTCAAATCATCCAAATAGTACGTGCCATTATCAAATTTGTTCGCAACAGTAAAAAGACCTTCCCATTTGGTTTGAAACTTCTTCTGGAAAGTATTGTCCAACTTACTATTGTATCGCAACACCAAATCACCATTTTCAATTTTCTTATCCTCCATGCATTCATTGGATTTTCGCTGAGCCTTCTTTGACACTTCTTCATAGTAGATCAAAGCTAAAACTCCATCCAATTGCAAACATTATAAATCCAATAATCTTTTTTGCCAAGCATTTGTTTTCTCTTCATCTTCCAATGACAACAACTTGAGTGCAGGAATATCCACTTCAATTGGCAATAAAGCTTCCTTGCCATAAACCAAGTGGTAAGGAGAAAATTATGTGCTCGTTTTGATAGCATTTATGTAGGCCCATAATGCACAAGGCAACTCTGAATCCCAAGTCTTCCCATGTGTATGGGTCATCTTTTTCAAGATTTTTACCAACTCTCCATTGAACCTCTTATTGAGATCATTACATTGTGGATAATAAGGAGAATTATACATATGTTGTATATTGAGCTTCTCGCATAAGAAATCAAACAGCTCTCCTCTAAATCCTGGTCCTCTATCAGAAATTAGCTCTAGAGGCAAACCAAATTTTCAGCATATATGATCATAAAAAAATTTCCCTATCTCCTTACTGGTAATCTATTTGACAGCCTTGGATTCTACCTGGCATCGTGACATATAATCCACTGTTGTCAAAATGTAATCATCTCTTTTGCTAGTCATAGGTAAGGGTCCAATAGCATCAAGACCCCATTTTTCAAACACATCAAAAGCTAGAATTGTTTGTCGCAGTTCGGGCTTCAAAATTCTCTCTCCCATCTTCTGGCAAGGCAAAAAAAACTTGCACCAATGATTAACATCCCGTTGCATGCTTGGCCATACATAGCCTTCTTGCAAAATTTTATGCAACATGATCTTCATAGCAAAATGGCCTCCACAAGATCCCTCATGATTTTCTTTCAAAATCTTGTAGACTTCCTCTTTCCAAGGCACACGACGTAAAACTAAATCACTTCCTTTCATGTAAAGCACATCATCAAGAATTTTGTATTTCTTGGCTTTTCTTATAAACACATACTTTTTGGAAGATGGTAAACCTTCAAGTAGGACACCTATCAATAGAAAATCCATCTCCTTTGATAACACTTCCCTCCCATGATATAAATGGCCATTTTCCTTCAGCATAAACACACAAGTGATCATTTCTTGGGTAGCATCATGAGCCTCTTCATTTTCAGACCTCTCAATATGTTGCAAACTACATGCTTTGAAATTTTTGAGCAATGATTTCACCTTGAAGTATAAATTCTTTAGTTTAGGATTCTTATTCTTCCATACTCCCAATACTTGCTTCACAACTAACAAGGCATCTCCTTTGATTTGCAAGCATCTAATTCCCAACTGTAAGCAAATGTTCAAACCACCTTCAAGAGCCATGTACTCTGCTTCATCTTTACTTTTTGCATCAAGTTTCAACCCTTGCTTGCTTACAAGCTTCCCTTGTGCATCATAAATAACAATGCCTTCTAAAGCAGCATCATGACTTCTTTGATAAGAACCATCAAAGTATAACAGTGAAGCATCAGAAATGGTAAGAGTCTCGTCTTTCTTCTTTTGCACCACCTCTTCTTTAACCAAAACCAGAGTGTCTTTATAATTGAATAAATCTGCCAGTGTAGCTCGAGTACTCTCTTCCACCAAAAAGGTGAACTAAAACTCATGAAGTTCAATAACCCATCTCATCATTTTTTTTTTTTAATTTGAATTATTGAATAGCTAGGGAAGCAATGAATAACTGGTGAGAAAGGTGAATGACTTTTGTAGTAAGTAGTGCATGAATCGTTGCAAGCATGAACCATATTGGTCATCACCAATTGAATTTCAGAGAAATCTCTTTCATGAGGAGTCTTCACTCTGCTAGCATAATGAACAGGCTTCATCTACTGAGATTCCTTCCCCTTTTGCAATAACATGGCCCCATTGGCATCATCTCCTCTTGATGGGTTGACATAAAACTTATTTTCCCAATTAGGATCTTGCATAATGGACAGTGTACTCAAAACCTCTTTGACTCTGTCAAAAACATCGTCACAGTCAAGAGACCACTCCAAGGGATCATTCTTAACTGCTGGTTGCAATGGATACGATATTTGTGATGCCAAAGGTATGAAACGAGACATATATTTAAGCTTCTGTATGAAAGTGGCCAGTTGTCTGGTATCTTTTGGAGATGACAGTAGCAACAAAGCCTCCACTTTCTCTGGATCTTCTTCAATCTCATTTTTTGAAATCACATGTCCAAGAATCTTCACCCTTGGCTCCGCCAACTGACATTTTTTAGGGTATAATTGACCTCCACATTCATCATACCTTGCAAAAGTCATTTCAAGCTTTTCAACATGTTCTTTCCTTGAACTGTATACATAGAAATCTTCTATGAATACTTTGACAAACTTCCCAAGGAATGGGGTAAGGACCCAATCTACTTTTCTTTCAAAAGCTCGAGGCCAATTGGTTAACCCAAAAAGAAGGCAGAAAAAGCAAAAACAACTGCATGGCGTGATAAAAGTAGTCTTTTTCTGGTCTTCAAGAGCAAGGATAAGCTAAAATATCCTGAATATCCATCACAGACACACTGCATCTTTCAAAGCCAGCCACTACATCTAAAATTTGATCAATGAAAGGCAAAGGATAAGGATCTTTCTTGGTCATTTCATTTAATGGCTTGTATTCAACATAAACTCTCCAACACCCTTCTTTTTTTGGAGTGACCACTACAGGGCTCACCCATTCAGCATTATCAACTGGGACAATGAACCTTGCACCTAAAAATTTTTCCACTTCTTCTTTTAAATCACTCATTTTCTCCTTACCCATCCTTCTTAATTGTTGCCATACTGGCTTAAGCCCTCCAATTAATTCAATCTTCACAGGATCCCCTACAAAACCCCTTATTTTTTGATATAAAGTGATGAAAAGATTTGGAAACATGTACAACATTTTTAAGTACTCTCTTCTTTCTCCTTGTGTCAAATCAGTATTCATCATATTTTGAATCAACTCTCTCTTCACTGGCAATTCCTGTTTAGGTTGCATCAACTCTTCAAGTTGCTCTAAAAGGCTCGAAGCATTCAAATTCCCTGACACTTGAAAAATCTCACTCACTTCCCTTCTCTCCTCATCCAGCAACAAGAATGACACTTCACGCTCATCACTGGAAAAGGAAGCAGAGCTACTTTATGAATCTTCAAAATTGTGTTCACTGGTAACTTCGGAGTCATCATTCTTACTGACATCTTCTAGTGCCATAGGTTGCTTGGTAGTCATATCAAACACCCTTTTTTCACCCTTCCTGCCATACACATAGATTGTGCCCTTGCCCCAATCTTGCACAACACCAAAAACTATCAACCAAGGTTGTCCCAAAATGAGAGGAAAAGATCCTAGAGGAGCTGGCATAGCATGAAAGTTTATTATAACCTTCACGTTAAAGACTTCAACTTCCAAATTCTTAATCATCCCCAAACACTTCAATTTGGCATGAATTGCTGGCTGAATCTGAAACCCCAATCTTTTACATGTAATGAGACCCAGTCTCTCGACACATGACTGTGTGATCACCAAACTTGAGCGTCTCCATCATTGTACGCCTCTCCCATGTCCACACTTTTGTGCCAACCATTCAGTATAGGACAAATGTCGCGTAGCTCTCCCACAGCCAACAATCTGACTTGTCCATGCTTTGGCTCTTTCTCTTGATTCACTAATGACTTCCACTGCCATCTTGAGTTTGGGCACCATATTCATCAATTATCCAAAAGTACAATCTACTTTCCTCCCAATCAGGTCTTCCTTCAAACTGTAAGTTGTTTGGCCTTCTTCTAAAGGTAAATCTGTTACTTCAAATTGTCTATGAGGTCTTCTCTTCCTCTTGGCTTTTGATCTTCACCCTCTTTCTCTTTCCCTTTCTTTTTTCTAGGACCTGGTGCAACATGGCCTTCCCTTTTTTCTTTGCCCATGGGCAGTACATTTACTTCTTTCTTTTCTACCCACACAATACCCACATGACCATCAGAGGTTGAGGCTTGATTTTTTTGTTTGTTACCCTGATCTCCCCATATATCCAATGCATAATTTTTATCCCTATTAGCAATCTGCTAGGGGAGTGGGAACATATCACCTCCTATCCTTCTTGGCTCTGAACAATAAGTGCTAATATGACCAAGTTCACCACAATTATAACAAATAGAAATGAACCTCCTCTGCCACTGAAAGATGCCTTTGTCAACAACCCACATTAGCATTAGGCTGAGCTTCACATTCTTGGTCCATTCCTATACCACGTCCACGACCACGACCACCTCCACCTCCAAGAGCACTAAGTCACAATCCTCCATTATGGTCATCATGTCTTGCATATTTTCCTGTAATTGTTTAGTATTAGCAGCCCTTTGGATGGGTTGAACTCTAGACTCTACCTGATTTTCCTCCTTTTGGCCACCATTATTTTGCACAAGAACCACTTTCATTAAGTCTTTGAGCCTTCCATTCTTTCTCCCCGACGATAGCGATTGCCTCCTTGAAGGTGGTGGCCCTTTTCAACTCAACTTTGAACTTCACGCTTTCTTTTAATTTTTCCACAAAATGGTCCTTCTTTAACATGCATGGAGGGATTTCATTCCCCAAAGCTCGGGTCCATTTATCCCATAAACGGGTGAACTGCATGAAAAAATCATCAACACTCTGATTACCCTTTCTAGTGTACTCCCAAAATTTCATGCCAAACTTCATCAGGTATTTCAATGGATCTGTATTGTGCCAAGACAACAAGATTCACACAATTGTAATCCAAAACTACCCCTGGAGTTTGTGCTTGCACCAACTCTTCATGATTTTGTAAACAAACTTTTGCCTGATCATGTGACTTGTATTGCAGTAGTTGCAACAATATAGCTTGGTCTAGTATATTCTGCAGTAAGCAATTGACTTCCAACTTTTCAATAAAATTATGTGCATTCTCATTAGGCAATCCATGAAGCTATGGGAGCTTGTCTGCCATGTTTGATTTCTACAAAAACAATTACATGTGACATTGAAAGCTCAAGGGATGTCGATGGATCGCTCCAATACCTAATCCACCTCCCACTAGGTAACCCGACCCCCAATGCTTGCATTCACAAAACCTCATGACCCTCCAAAGGGTGCAATCCAATTATACGACCGCCTCAAGTGATGTCCACAAATTGCACATACATTTGCCTGATCCTGTAAATTGTATTGCAGCAATCGCAACAATATAGCTTAGTCTAGTATATTCTACAGTAAGCAATTGATTTCCAACTTTTCAATAAGAGTTTGTGCATTCTCATTAGGCAATCCATGAAACTATGGGAACTTGTCTGACATGTTTGATTGCCACAAAAACACTTACATGTGATTTTGAAAGCTGAAGGGATGTAGATGGATCTCTCCAATACCTAATCCACCTCACACTAGGTAACCCGACCCCCAATGCTTGGCTTCACAAAACCTCATGACCCTCCAAAGGGTGCAATCCAATTATACGACCGCCTCAAGTGATGTCCAAAATTTTCACATACATAGGCGTTTGTCCATAAGGACCCACATCCCCTTTAGATTCTCTGTGTGTAGAATATACATAATTCACAAGAATTGGATCATAGGAGAACTTGCTCCTCCGTGGAGGCACCAGAATGATGCTAGCATGCAAACGAGTAGGAAAATGAATGCCTCTATATCCTTGCATGAGCCACACCATCGGAAGGAAGAACTCTTGCATGGCCAAAAACACCTGTGTGGTAAACACCTGTAGAGATTTATGAAAAACCCTTCAAGTATGAAACAAACTTAAAATTAGGAGAAACAAGGGACATCATGACAAATCTTGTCTGATGGAGATGTCCGTAGAGTATCCACAGACAAAAAAATAGATGAAGGATGAAAGAGTTATGGCCACTCGAAGTTGGGAGTGCACTCTTTCTTGCTCAAAAATGAGCTCTCTGGAAGTTGTGCAAGTGTTGCAACTATTAAAATGGGGGCTTTCTTATCTTCTATCGCCAAGATTTCTCTCTCTCTTCTTAGCTAACAAGGTTCTCTCCTTAGTCATCTTTTAATTCGCTCCTTTTAGGCCTTTTTTTGGGGAAAAAATGAGATGTCTGTGACCCTTTAAGGAATGTGATGGGGGCAAGTGGTCATCCCCAAGTGGTCGGGGATGACCACAACACATTTGGTGCTCCCAGTTTGTTTGTGTGGCTGCTCTACCTAATGTATTTCTATGTCAGTCTTGTGTGTCCTTTTTTGTGTTTCATTGGGAGATGATGCATGTCAGAGAAACCACAAAGAGTTTCCTGAGTTTATTATACTAGGGCTTAAGCCCAAGCAGGAAATATTGATTCCTTCAATTATTAGCAGGGCATAGATGAATCAATAGAAGCATTTGTCGCTGAATTGCAATTGGGGAATCAGGTAGAGGAGAGTTCAAGAGCACCAGAAGGAAGGTAGGTGAGGTAATTGGAGCTTTACTCTTGACAACAAGGTCTTGTTGTCTGCAAGAAGTAGAAGAAGACTCCTCTTTGGCTCACTATAGGTATCTACAAGGCAAAGACCTAGGAGAGTAGATCAGCCTATCCCAATGGTTCAACCACCTCCTAATCCTAAAGTGAAAGAAGCCAAATTCAAGGGCAGGTCAAGTGAAGATACTAATTTTCATGTGGCTCAATTTGAGACCAAGTGGCAAGCTAGTGGATATTAGGCTATGTATGGAGATGACATAAAGTTGCAAGAATTTGCAACAACACTGGAAGGCAAAGCCATGAGTTGGTTTAGCAAATATGGTATTTCAAATTTTGCAACATATGTTCCACTCATAGTAGAAGTTTTACAGAGATTCATAAGAATTTTTATAGAGATTCAAAAAGGAGAAGACTCAAATATATGTTTTGAAGAAAATCGGAAACAATAGATAGGGAAGTATGTGGGTGGAAGATTATGCTAAAAAATTCAAAATTTTGGTGGGTACGTTATAGGGTAATAAAAGACCCACATATGAAATGTTAGCAGGATAGTTCTTGAAAGGTTTAAGAAAGGGATTGAAGAATGTTGTGGCCAGAATTGACATTGCATGTGGCTTTAACAATTTAGTTATAGCTCCAACTAGAGTGGAGAAAAGGCTTGTCATGACCAAGACCAGAAGCAAGAATAGGGGTAGCTCTGATTTTTAAGAGGAGTCAGAAGCTGAGTTTGAAATAGAGAAATAAAGTGATTTAGAAGAGTCATCGATATTGAAGCTAAGCAACAAAACAAAAAGGAAGAAGAAGGATAGTGAGAAGAAGAAGAAGAAAGACAAAGAGCTAGCAGGATTTGGTCACTCAATTAAAAAAGATTGGATATCATGATGTGGTATCTCCAAAGGAGAAGTAGTATTTCCTTTGTGAAAGAAAAGGGCATAATACAACACAGTGATGGCACAATCCTGATAGTAGGAGTAGACCAACTCCTAGTTAGTATAGGTAGAGGAACAAATGATGTTGAAATTAATCAAGTAGCTCCATTCAGAGGGAGACCACCATTGCAGGACCTTCTAGACCTCCAAGACCACCTTGGAGAAATCTAGCTAATGATCAAAGAAGACCACCAAGAGTGATGCAATGTGTTTACTGTGGTGGACCAAATCACTCGGTTAATCCGAATTGTTCCTTGTGGGTAAAGCATAGAGAGGAATGAGGAATGCCAGTAGTGCCATATAATCAAGATATCGAGCAAGCTATGCCACAACAACAACAAGATAATCAACCATAGGCTCAAGATAATGTGATAATAATTGACATAAGTGACAAACAAGAACCAGAGGAGGTAAATGAAGAAAATCAGGAGCAGCTTGTCCAAGGAGCATTGTGATGAATGGGCATGTGATTCTAATCAATGTTTCAAAAGACAAGATGTGGATGAAATGATTGTCACTATGTCTAAAGCTAAAGGACCAATTGTTTGGAAAGAGTAGAAAGGATTCATAGTTCAGGTTCAAAAATAGGTTCAGAAGGAGCAAAAAAATCAGATTCTAGATGACATAACTTCAGACATTCAGTTTATCAGCTAAAGCACCAGTATAAAAGACCTCTAATAAAAATGGATGACAAGGACTGGTTTGAGGTATTAATTAAAAACTCTCCACCACACAGTTAGACCAACGGTGCACAACATTGATCTAGCAAATGTGGATTTTGTAGTCCTTGTTATAAAGGTGGTTTTTCAAGCTAGTTTGTTTGAGGAAGTATTGCTAAAGGGAGGATCTAGAGTCAATATTTTGGTTGAATCAGTATATCACAAAATGAAATTGGGTAGATTGGAACCAGCACCATTTCAAGTAAAGATGGAAAATAAGAGAAGGGTTCAACCCTTAAGGATTCAGAGGCAGCAGTCCATTTACATTGCAAATATAAATTTTTAGGTAAACTTTGTTGTTTCAAAGATGGAGCAAGGTGATACTTCCTATGAGATGTTACTAGGGAGGCCTTGGTTCATATTGGCTAAAGTTAAGCAGGATTGGGGTGATAATAAGGTTGTCTTGAAGAAAGGAAAACAACTAATTACAATCTCTATGTTGGGGAGGAGGAACATTCCTTTTAAGGAGAGACCATTGTATGCTAAAAGCGTAAATTTGGTAGAGGAAGTTGAGGATGATGAGGAAGAATCTTTTTTGAAGACTAATCCAACCATTGTACCTATATTTGAAGTTGATTTAGAAGTAATCTTGCATAAAGAAGATGAAGTAAAGGAGTTGGATTTAGACCTAGTTCTTGGGCAAAAAAATATAGGGATTGAAGTTGGTACAGATGGTGGATCGGAATGTGGCTTTAAGCTCAAGGGAAGCTTTACAGAAGGAGCAAAAGGAGGCAAGAGATTTGGTTGAGAAGATATACAACAAAAGGTTTGGAGGATCAACCAGAGTCAAGAAAGATGAGTTGAAGGAGCTCAATTTGGGCACTAAGGAAGATCCAAAGATAGTCAAGGTCAGTATTCATGTGGATGGCTAGTTTTTGTAGGATTTATTTTAGTTATTGATGGAATATAAAGATGTTTCTGCATGGGACTATTATGAGGTTAAGGGAATAGTTCCTAATTCACATCATCACCATATCAACCTCAAGGAGGATGTAGTTTTGATTGTGCAAGTGCAAATGGTACAAAATCAATCCATTTCAATTCACTGATCCATTCCCAATGCCATTTTGTGATGAAATATTGGATACAATTGTAGGAAAAGAGATGTACAGCTTTTTGGATGGATTTTTAGATTACAATCAGATTAAGGTTGTTGAGGAGGATTAGCACAAAACAACATTCATCATAGAGTGGGGAGCTTTTGTTTCTACACTGATGAATTTTGGATTCAAGAATGGAGCAGCATCATTCAATTTCAAAGCTTACCAAACATTTGAACCTTATCTACAAACTTTCATGAGAGCTTTTGTGAATGACTTTTTAGTATATAGTAAGAACATCCAAAATAAATAAGGACCTCACAACACTCCATAAAATAACCTTTAAAATCTCTTGCAAAAATTAGAGAAATCATCGAAGGTCCAAGTACACCTTTGGTTAGAAGGGCTTCATTTCTAAAGGTCATATGAATAATTAATGTGATTTTCTATATCCTAGTCTTAATCATGCATAATATACTAAGTGTGATTAGCATAATCCCTCTTGTTTGAGCCAACAAGGTGAAAAATTAATAGAGATTCTAGCATACAAAAATACTTAGCATAATTGCATATAGATTTTAAAGAAAACTAGCATGATAGAGCTTAAGCTACTCATAAATCCACTTGAGTTATTGATCTATAAGTGTCTTTGTGGATGCTCTTCTCTTGGGAGAAGTAAATGTCTCGAATGCATGAGAGTATTTCCAACATAACGTGTTCAATGAGTGAGAACTCAACCCCTATTTATGGATTTTCCCAAGCAAGGGAGGCTAATAGAATCTTTCCCCTTGCTATAGGAATAAATGTCTGTCTTGATCATTCACCCTAGCATGCTATTTTAGGCCTAGTGAGGTCCTAGACACCACCAATTTCTTCTATATTTCCTAGTTGAATAATTTTTAGGGCTTCAAAGTCTTGTAGTAGGCTCCATGCTTGATACGAGTGCCACACTATACCCATGTGAATCCATGTGCCACCATGTGATTCCTTATCCATTCTAGCCAGTAGGATTGCATATTTTTAAGCTTTTATTGTATTTTACAATAAAATCTGCAAAAGTCTAAGGTTCCCTTAAATGTTTAAATTGGGTTTCAAGGGTCTAGATTCATTGAATTTCATATCAAAACATTTTTTTGTGAAGTAATGACCAACTTAATATTCTTAACATATCATACTTTACCCGATTAGGTCTCACCAATCTCAAAAAAAGTTAAAAACTTTTAAAACATCTTAAGTGCATGAGTAAATAGGCGAGTTTAGGAAATGAAAAGACTCATGAAAGTGGAAAGTCAAAAGACTTTTTGTGTCCATATAAATAGAGATGGTCAAGTGCACCTGGATATATTTGTGTTTTTCTTTGCTTATTTTCTCTTTAGGGTTTCTTCTCTTTAGAGTGTCCTTGCACTATGTAAGTAGTTAATATACTTTTTTGGAAACCATTAGGAGAACCATATGGTAAAATTTGAAGTTCCCTTTAGCAATTTATAATAAAATATTGCTAACTTTACTAGAGAAGAAAGTGGGTGCCTCTATTTAAACTGCCTCTTCAAAAGGAGATTTCTTTGAGTGCAAACAAAGCAAATCGATTTCTCTTGGCTATGTGGTGGTATATATTTTTTTGCATCTTGACTTGGTCTCTACTCCCAATGGAAATAGTATGAATGATACATACCTATCATTATATTATTAAGACCTCCATTGAAAATTTTCCTTATAGCCGGTCAATCACTTATGGTTCATCTACCGTGAATCCCTTTATTTGAGTCCTCTTGTAACCTTCTCGTCTATCATACAATTTAGTAGCTTCTCCCAAAATAAAATAGTAATTGACATTCATTGTAATGGAAACGGCCTAAGAACTTTGAGAATAGCGGAATAAAGAGAATTATAATGATCATTTTTATGAGACTACTTTGAGAACATAGAGGGTGAACTTATTTAGAGGTAGCAACATAACCATAATACTTAATTAACTTGGCATGAACAATAATTTTGCAAGAGAGAGAATTACAAAACATGAAAATAGTTGAGGACCCCTCTTCTAGATCATGGTGGAATCTCATTGGACCCCTTAAAGCCTAGCCAATCACATGTGGAGTTCATATCAAGAAACCATGCTAGCATTGGGACAAGTGTCCCCCTTTCCCCTTTGAGAGAGAGGACTGGATAAATTCATACACAATGAATTAAATTATCATTGGACCCCTTGAGAGGCCAACCAATAGGCTTTAGGCACCTTATGAGCGCAACATGGAGAGGAACATGACATGTGTCCCTGTTGCTTCATTAGGCAAGGCTTGACTTGTGTGAGGGTGTGTGTGTTCTCTCTCTAGCTCCTACAATGAGGGCTTCCCCCCCCCCCCCCCCCCCCCGCCCCCCCTTGAGTAGGTATCTTGTTTACTTCTGCGAGCACCTTGAACCCCTTAAGCACCTTAGTCATGGATCACCTTATCACCTTAGTCATTAAGCACCTCAAGCACCTTAGTCAGCAAGCACGAAAAGCACCTCAAGCATGGGATGGGGTCCCACCTCAAGCATAGCCCTAGCTTTCTTAGGGTCTAAGTACTTTTAGCACTAACCTTTGGAGGTATTTAATCAAGATAACTCTAAGGTCTTTAAGCTCCATTAGCTAGCATTTCTCTTTGACAAACCATCTCTCATTTGGACACCTTTAACTTTGGCCCCGTGTTGACATAGATCCATAATCACATGTTTATATTATAACCCTTGTTCCCATTTATTCTTCCACATTAAATGATCAGAATTTAATATGAGAAAATCATTTGGACTGGTTAGATATTAGATTTTATGACATTACCTCTCTCTTGAAATCATATTCGTCCTTAACGATGAGGTAGAAGAGATAAAGCCTTAGTCATTAGTCAATGTTTCTTAGTGGGTAGAAGATCCCTTTTTACCCTACGACATCATTCCAAGATGGATGACTAATCCATTTGGGGCTTGGGAGACTTAGCTGTCGCAAGCATTTCTGCTCTTTAGTCCATTTCATTCTCCCAAAGTAGAGTGACAAATTGTACTAGGTGTTTGAGAGATGTCGTCATCACAAACATGATTCTATGCATACATACTACTTAAATTTGTGCACATTAAAAAGAGAATTAGTATTCTAAGACAAAAACATTGGTCGTTTAAAAGAAACATGTACAATTGCTTACTCTAATGTAGCATTGTAAGCATTGACAAGGTTCACACTATCCTTAAGTTGTATTCCTTGCATCCATCTAGCTCTTCAAAAGGATAATTTTTGAACTTAATTAGATAACATCGAATAATCTTACCATGTGACAGTACCTTGTCTTCATGATGAAGGATAGCTTCGGGTTGTAGCACCTCTTCTTGGTCTTTGATTTCTGGAGGGTCTTCAATAATTGGTTCTCTTGGTGGCTCTCCTTTATAGGTCTTAAGTAGGCTCACATGAAAATCATTGTGTATGAGCTAATGGTTGGGAAACTTGAGTTGATAAGCCATGTCATTGATTGGCTTCAAGATTTGAAAGGACCATAGTATCTTTTTGCTAGTTTAGCATAATACTTTTGATGACCCGTAGGAATTTTGCCCTTCGTTTGCCTCAATCGACCCTTGGGAAACTTAAGTAAGACCCAATCAGTTTATTTGAATGCTAGGGACCTTTTGTGCTTATCAGCATCAGCTTTTTCCCTTTGTTGAGAGATGGATATATTCTCCTTAATATTTTGGAAAGATTCTTGTAGGTTACGGCTATACTCATCAACATCAAAGATCTTCCCTTGTAATTTAAGTAGCAAGAGACTTTTAGGTCTTCCCTCTATAATCTCAAAAGGTTCGTTTCTCATAATAGTATGGACAATAATATTGTACGCATACTCTACAAGGGGTAAGTTCTTTTCCCATTGTGAGTGTTGATCTAGTTCTGTAACATAAGTTTTTAGTCACTTTGGCCATCTAGTTGTGGGTGATAGGCCAAAGAGAAATTCAATCTTGTACCTAGATTTTCAAAGAGACCTTTCTAGAAATTACTTCTAGGATCTGTATTTGACACGATGGTAGAAATTAAATCTTGTACATAGATTTTCAAAGAAACCTTTCCAAAAATTAATGGTTATTCTAGGAACTCTATCTGACATGATGGATGTTGGTATTCCATAGTGTTTGAAAATCTGCGATATGAAGAGAGTTACCATTTGGTGTTCCTTAATAGTCTTTTTAACAGGATTAAATTGTGCTTGCTTGCTAAACCTGTCGACTATTGTCCATATTCCTATATTCCCATGCATAGACTTGGGTAATCCAAAGATAAACTACATGGATGTACTCTCCCATGGTGAATTAGAGATTAGCAATGACTAGAGTAATCCAGGTTGCTTCCCTCTATCATAGTTAGTCTTTTGGCATACCACACATTTTGAAACATACTCTTGTATGTCTACTTTCACGGTAGGCCAATAGAAGTACGTCTCTACTCCTCAAAGAGTAGCTTGAATGCATCTATGCCCCGCATAGGGAGGAGCATGGGTTTCATAAATGACTTTCTCACAAAGGGAGTGAGTAACACATTGCCTATTGGCATGGAGAAGATAACCATCCTGCAAGGTGAATGGTTCTTCTATCTTCCCCAAAGAAAAATCTAACATTATTTCATTAAAGTGAAGGTCAATATCATAGAAGATAGGTCATTGTCAGTTGCTATAGACACCGCATTGACTCTTGGTCGTCGTGAAAGTATATCGGCCACTTGATTGTGCTTACCAGCAATTTGAGCAATATGAAAATAAAATTGCAAAATAAAGTCTTTCAACCTCATTTTTTTGTCGAAAATCTTGGTTTGCGTCATGAAGTACTTGAGATTTTGGTGGTCTGTTCGCAAAATAAATTGGGAGTCCCCAATAGATATTGCTTCCATGTGTCTAGGGCATGTAGGACAGCTAAGAGCTCTTTTTTATATGTTCCCAAGACCCATTCAACCGTATTGAGCCTTCGGCTCTCATGCTCTCATATGCTATGGCATGCCCTTCTTGAAGCAAGACTGCTCCAAGGCAATCACCACAAGCATCACATTGGACCTCAAATGGCTTTGAAAGATTCAAAAGCATAAGGACTAGTTGGGAGGTAAGCTTCTCCTTGAGCTTGTCCAAAGGATTTTGCTCTTTAGGAGTTCATAATTACTTAACATTCTTCTTTTTTAATTCATGTAATGGTCCTGCTATTTGAGAGAATTTTTCTATGAAGCATCTATAGTATGCACACATACCAATAAAGCTTCTTAGCTCATGTAGATTCCTTGGATTAGGACATGCTTTCATTACCTCCAACTTTGATGGATCCATACGGATACCATCTTCAGAGATAATGTGACCTAAGTATTGAATCTCTTGAAGAAAAAATTCACTCTTGTTTTGATTTATAAACAGCCTGTTCTACCTCATAGATTGAAAAATTACATGGAGATGTTGCTTGTGCTCCTCCAAGGACTTGGAGTAGATGATGATATCATCAAAGAACACTCTAGTGAATTTGCGATAAGGTCTAAATATTTTCTCCATTAAATGATTGAATGTGGCTAGAGCATGATATTCATAAAGACCAAACTTGTATGGAACGTAGTCTTTACAATATCTTCATTCACTATCCTTATTTGATTATAGCCACTTTTAAGGTCAATTCTACTGAAGGAGGTAGAGCCTTGTAGCTTATCAAACAGATCTTCAACCCATGGTACGAGAAATATATTTTTGATAGTGATATGGTTTAGTGCTCAATAGCCCACATACATACGGTATGTACCATTTTTCTTTTTGCACTAAAAAGACTGGAGAACAAAAGGGAGAGGAGATAGGCCTCACCATCCCTTGTCTACAAATTTTTGTACTTGCCTCATGATCTCCTCTTGTTGAGCTTGGGAAACTCGATAAGAAGGTTTGTTAGTAAGGTTTTGAGCTTCCCTGTAGGAGCTCAATTTGATGGTCATCACCCCCTTGTTTTGGAGGTAAGTCCAAAGAGATATCATCGATAAAAACATCTTGGAATCCATTTAGAAAAGTAGACAAGTCTAACTCTTCTTGACTCCTACCATTTTCATTTGATAAAACATTGGCATCATTTAGAGACTCTTAAACAAAAATCATGTAAGCAAAACCTGAGCTTTTCATTGACTTATCAAAAGCAGGTGAATTTACAAGTGGTATAGTACGACCAGACTCACTAGCATCTATATACATACTCTTTTCCCTATAGATGAAGTAGATTCTCCTTTTAGGAAACTTCATGTTCGCAGACATGCGATTAAATCATGGTGCCCTAGGATAACATCCTCATGTTGGAGAGGAGAGATGGAAAAAGTCTTCTTTGTCAACGTAGCTTTGGACATGAAGCCTCAACTTCCCAATCAAGGGAGTGATGGAGGCTAGATATCCCTTGAAATCTCCATCGACAGTTACAATATCTCCCATCTTGACATGTCTTTGGGGCTTCTCTATTGACACGAAGGCTAGCCCCACCATTGACGAGCAGATTTCTAGAAGTGCATAGCTACATGACGTATCTTGGAGGACTCTATGAAGCCATTGTCTCCAAAGGCTGCATCAAATTGCTGCATGAAGGCTTATACTTTGTCGGTGGCACCAAAGGTGCCACCATAGGTGAGAAAAGAGATACTCTTTCCTCCCTCTTTGAACTTCTTGAGCTTTTGCGACCTTCGCCATGAGGGTAAGATTTGTGATGTCCTCTCCTCTTGTATTCTCTAGGAGAATAGATGTTGCTTTTGTCGGAAGAGGAGGAAGGTGAAGAAGAAGGAGGAGTGGGAGACCTCTTTCTTGCCTTTTTCTTCCTTTGGATCCTCTCTCCCCTTTAGGAGTGACGAGGAGAAGGACTATGGGTTGACTGTTTCTTCTTGGGAGGAGTTGGCGACCGTCTAGACCGCCATCTTCCTCGAGCCACATCTTTAGAGGAACTTAGGGATTTGCTTCTTTTTCCTTCTTTGGATTCCTCCTCTCGTATGGGAGAGAATCTTCTTTTGAGAGTCTCATCAAGAGGCCTCCTAAGCCCTCTCTCCTCTTGGAGAGGAAGGGAAATCCCATAAGCATGAAGTTATTGAGTAACTTTGGCTTGCAAAGCAGAGTTGCCCATAACTTGTTGCAACCTAGTATACAAGATAATTAATAAACATGGGGGCATCATCATTAACACCTTCATGTGCAAAATCAAAATTATCAAGTTAATTCTACTCTCTTGTTTATTGTCATCCATGCTAATTAAACTTAGATTACTTTGTGCTTTGGTACCCTCAAAAACCTTAGTCGCTACTCTTTTTTATCTTTGAAAATTAGCTCTCAAGCAGCCAGACCCATGGTTTAGAGTCTGTTGATTGCAAAGACTAGTTGCTCGGTTGATTATGGTTCCTGTTGAGCTTGTTCATAGCTAAATAATGGTTATGCGAAAGGGATCCATTATTAAGACTATAGTTCCCAACGGTGTACCTTAAACTACGTCCTTCTCAACCAAGATAATAGATCCCTGTCCCACTTACCCTATTGCAATGAACATGTCCAACCTTTCATGGACAACTTAAGGACCTCTCTTCTTAAGCAAGAAAAGAGAAACCAATAGCTTTGATACCAATGTAATGGAAATGGCCTAAGAACTTTGAGAATAGCGGAATAAAGAGAATTAGAGTGAGCATTTTCATGAGACCACTTTGAGAACATAGAGGGTGAATTTATTTAGTGGTAGCAACAAAAACATAATACTTAGTTAACTCGGCATGAAGAATACTTTTGCAAGAGAAAGAATTAGAGAACAAGACAACAAGTGAGGACCGGATTTATGTGGAGGTGGTCCCCCCTCCAATAGGCTTTTATATTATAGATTCTCCCATCAAGAAAAACTTGGTACAATACAATCTTTGTGTTCCTTGTGATCTAGGTGATGCAATGAAGATGGAAAGCTTCATGCATCCCGAGGATAACAAGTTTGTAAAAGCATTAACCATCCCCGAACTCAGTCCCAAGGCCTCAAACACCTTCAACGGTGGAGAGAGCTAGCGGGGAATGAGGGTAGGGAAGAGGAAGAAGAAGCAGCATACGAGAAAGAGATAGTTCCTTAGTTATCATCACTCTTCTTGTATAGCATAGCATAACATCACAATAATGATGAAGAAGATGGCACGATTAAGCATTGGAGCATGGATCTTGGTTGGATTTTCATTCCATAGCTAAGAATGTTGGTGTACGCTATCAATTCCTCAACAATCTTGGAGAAGGAGATGGAGATCTTGCACTTTGCACCTCACGCAATGTGTGTGTGTGTGTTGGGGGGGGGGGGGGGGGGGGGGGGGGAGAGTATACCCCCCAAGATAGTCCCCCTCCTTGCTTGGGTCGACCCCCTCTTCTAGCTCGTGGTGAAATCTCATTGGACCAATTCAAGCCTAGCCAATCACATGTAGAGTGCATATCAAGCAACCATGCTAGCCTTGGGACAAGTGTCCCCCTTTTCCCTTCGAGAGAGAGGACTTGATAAATGCATACATAGTTAATTAAATTATCACTGGAACCC
The DNA here is from genome assembly GCF_014529385.1 of Adiantum capillus-veneris. Taxonomy (NCBI): domain Eukaryota; kingdom Viridiplantae; phylum Streptophyta; class Polypodiopsida; order Polypodiales; family Pteridaceae; genus Adiantum; species Adiantum capillus-veneris. The sequence continues at coordinate 93,980,800 of NC_140946.1, forward strand.
TTGAGAGGCCAACCAATAGGCTTTAGGCACCTTATGAGGGCAACATGGAAAGGAACTTGACATGTGTCCATGTTTCTTCATTAGGCAAGGCTTGACTTGTGTGAGGGTGTGTGTGTTCTCTCTCTAGCACCTCCAATGAGGCCTCGCCCCCCTTGAGTAGGGATATTACTGACTTTTGGGAACAACTTGAACCCCTTAAGCATCTTAGTCATGGAGCACCGTAGAACCTTATTCATTAAGCACCTCAAGCACCTTAGTCAGCAAGCATGGCAAGCACCTCAAGAACCTTATCCCCAGCAAGCACGACAAGCACCTCAAGCTTGGGCCGGGTTCCCACCTTAAGCACAGTGCTAGCTTGCTTAGGGTCTAAGGACTTTTAACACTAACCTTTGGAGGTATTTAATCAAGATAACCCTAAGGTCTTTAAGCTCCATTAGCTAGCATTGCTTGTTGACAGACCATCTCTCATTTGGACCCCTTTAACTTTGGCGTTGTGTTGAGATAGCGAGAGCGGATTTTTTAGATGGGGCTCAAATCAAGGCTCCCACCAGACAACCACTCCGTGAGACCCTACACATGCATATTTCATAGGGGCACCACCCTCTTTTATGGAGAAAGAAGGAAACCAGAACAAACCATATACAACACACACACACACACACACACACACACACACACACACAGTCACACCTTCCTTATGTGATTCAACACAAAATGCCCTTCAACCATTCAACACACACTCCTTAAGCAATCCCTTTGAACACTGCACAAACTCACATGCAAAGAGTGACCTTCACCATATTAGTGCTCATATACTTCTAAGAAAAGCAAGCACACAACCTCTTAGCAAAGCTCGATGCACAAATACTTGACAAGTCCTTTCCTTTCCCAAAAGAATACACTACTTACACACATAAGGCGGCATGCATATAGAGCTCTTCTCCATCTATGCAGCCCCAAGACTTACATACACACAACATAAGGAGAGAAGCCAATCAAATAGACATCATGGTTCACAAAAACTTTCTCAACAAAACAATCAACCCAATGAGCACAAAATATGAGAAGCTGCCAAGATATGCTTACCAATTTTACACGCGTTTAGAGCAAAAGTGTGACGACGACACCCCAATTGCAGCAATTTGTTGATCAAACCATGAGATAGATCATTGAACTTGATATCCTTGCTCTCATATAGAAGCTAAAATCCTTATTTAGGGAAGAGTATGGTAAGAGAAATGTTTGCAAGAGAATGGTAGCAATAGCATATTGATGCTCTCTCTATGGCACCGCTTATGATAGTGAGCTTAGGAAATGGATAGGGACACAAGAGGAGAGAGAGATTAGGGATTCCCTAAACTTAGAGGAGCTTATTTGCAGCAATGGAGTAGGTGTGTATATTTTTGTGCTTGCCAAAGGGCCTTTTTATAGTTGTACAAGACCTTGGGTTAGGTTAAACTTGACTAGGGTAGGTAATTAACCATAGTTAGGTTCCCTTTTGACCATTCCTTCAATTATGCAAATAAGGGACTTATATTTTCATTAGAAATAGCCTTTTAATTCGTGGAGGCTTCATAAGGGTTGATAATGTATGTGGGCCCCACCATGATGTCCCTCGAGTGGCTCTTGTAGAGTGTCCCCATCCTGTTTGTTGTGTCTCTTGAAGCATCTTGAGCCAACCCCTCCACATGCAAGTGGTTTTTAACTCCCCATTGGTATTTTAGAATGTTGAAGAAGTCAAGAAAAATTTTCACCTTTGTGGTTTACCTGATTGTAACATTGACCTACAGTAACAGTGTCCACAATACCTTGTTTTCACCATAACTTTCAGTCTGTAACTCAGAATTGGGTGCTGTAAAAGGCAAAGTTGACCTTCTCAAAGTGTTTAAGATGATTTTGGAGTGTTCCTCAAGTATATCCATGAGCTAAGGCGTTCAAGATGCATCCAAAACACCTTTTGAACCAAGTCTCCTTGTAGGGGACCCTTTAGCATACATCCAAGGTGTAGCATGCTTTTTCAAAAGAGAATCGACCTTAAACAAATGAGGTAGGCTCCAATAAACTTGATTTATTGGGGATATACATAATATTTAAGATTTGTTGACCAACACAAGTAAATGATCCAAGAGTTGGGTCACATAGTGGTGGGGAAGGGAAGGCCTACAAGGTTAACCCTACCCTTGAGAGAAGATGGGATGCCCATAAATAACTTATCTACGAATTATGGGATGTAGATAGCTATTTAAATTAGTAAAGTTAATTAGTTAAAAAAATATGCAGTAAAAAAACTAGGAGAGTAGAATTAAGTTTACTATTTACATTTAGCATGAAGAGAGAAATATGATGTAAATGCATAAAGATCTAAGAAGGGTAAGGTGTTTGTATGGAAAAAGGCTATTACGGAAAGAGAGAATGAACACTAGGTTAAAAATTTGATATAAAATATATACATTTGAGTAGAAATGTAGTGCAAATGCAAGGTTACCATTTAATGCTACTCATATTAGCCCTCCCCCTTCATCTAGGATCATTCATGCTCCTAGATGAAACAAAAGAGTTTTTTCCTTTTTCTTTTCTTTCTTTTTTTTTTTCTTATTTTTCCAAAAAAAGGAGGAGTGATATACACTCTTTTACTCCATTAGACCTGCTTTTCATTACCTCAATCCCATAAATCGGAGATGGGAGGGTTGCCTTGGGTATGTTCAGATTCCAAGGCTGGTTCTTCTTTGCACATCAAAGCTTTAAAAATAGGTGGAGCATTTGCCAAGCCGAAGGGAGCCATGCCAATTTGGAGCTTAGACGATGTAGGTAGATGACTTCCTATCAACGGATTGATACGTTGAAAGTAGGGCTTTAATCTCCATCCATTGACTCTGGTCTTGTGGAGTTTTCCTAATAAATCTGCTAATCTGTAACTACCATTCCCAAACTTTGTTTTTATCATGAAAGGTCCCTCCCATCTTTGCAAAAAAATTTTGTCAAGTCGAGTATCAAGTCGGTTATCATAGCGAAGAACCAACGTACCTTCCTTCAATCCTTTCCCCTTGAGCTTCTTGTTGATTTTGTCCCTTTGGATTGTGGCTTGGGCAATGTAATAGTCGATGGACTCTTCTCTATCAAGCTCAAGTCGTTGAAGATCTAAAATTATTTCCTGCAAAGCTTCTTTTGGCCTCTTTGCTCCTCGTGAGAGAATGCGTAGGCTTGCAAGCTCCACTTCAATAGGAAGGAGTGCCTCCTGTCCACATACCAAATGAAAAGGAGTGAATTGAGTGGATACCTTGAAAGATGTTCTGTATGCCCATAGAGATGCAGTCAAATGAAGATCCCAGTCGTTTGGTCGATCTACAACCTGCTTAGAAATGATCTTACATATCATTCCATTCACCTTTTCAACCAACCCATTGCACTGAGGGTAGTAAGGTGTAGAATGAAAATGTTTGATGTTTAACTTTGCCAAAAGATTATCTAGGAGCTCTGCTCTAAACCCTGGACCACGATCTGACAAAATCTCTAATGGTGTACCAAATCTAGTGCATATGTGATCAAAGATAAATTTTGATACCTCCTCGGATGTAATTCATGTTGTACTTGATGCCTCCATCCATCGTGTCAAGTAATCTACTCCCACAATGATGAAGACCTGCCCGATAGATGTACGAGGTAATGGGCCTATTGCATCCACACCCCACATCTCAAAAGGAACATACGAAATTATTGGAACTTGAGGCTCGTAAGTGAGTCGTCGATCTCCAGCAATCTGACAACCTTTGCATGACTTACACCAATGCTGGACATCAGGATGTAGACTTGGCCAAACAAACCCTGCTTGCAAAATCTTCCTATTTGTAATATCATGAGAAACATGACCCCCATAGACATCATCATGGCATGAAAGGAGTATTCTCTCTATTTCTTGAACAGATGGGACCCTTCTTAGCACCAAATCTTTCCCTTTATGATACAAATCATCTCCTATGAGTTGGTAAGGAGTTGCCTTTTTTACCAACCTATGTATTTGCACTTTATCCATGTGTGTAGGGCACTCACCAATTTGGAGGAAAAATATGATGTCCTTCAATTCTTCTTGGCCTTGGTACTTTGGTTCGTAGAGCTTCACACCTCCCACCATGATCTGAAGTTTCTCATTGGCGAGATAATTTGCTTCGTTGTTGAGGGTTCTCACAACATGTTGTACCTGTGTAGCTTCAAAGTTCTTTATCAAAGCCTTCACCTGTCTAAGCCACTCCACTAGAGTAGGGTTCTTGCACTTCCATATCCCTTGGATTTTCCTAATAACTAGTAAGGAATCACCTCTTATTATAAGTCTTTCGATGCCAAGTTTTCTGCATTCTTCAAGCCCCAAATTTAAGCTGACATACTCAGCCTCATTATTAGAATGAACATTTTCCAAGGTGATACCTTTCTTAACAAGAACTTCCCTTTGTGGACTTAGAATAAGAACCCCCCCTACTGCCTTATCGTGTTGTCGCCGGTAAGCTCCATCAAAGCACAAATGGCTATTCGAAGTTGGGGGTGTAGTCTCTCTTGCTAAAAAATGAGCTCTCTGGAAAGTTTGCAAGTGTTGCAGCTATAAAATGGATCCCTTTTGATATTTTATTTCAAGAGATTTATTCTCTCTCCTCAACCGACAAGGCTATCTTGCAAGGCTCCATTTAATTGGTCCACTTTTGTCCTCATTTGGGTAGGAAATGGGCCACCCGGTGACTTTTGGGCCAAGGGAAGGGGTGGGGCTAGTGTCGAGGGTACCAAAAACGTGAATATGCGCTTGGGCATGTAATGGTAACTGAAAATGGCATCATCTTCTCCCCCATGAAGCCCACGAGCCCCCATAGCCAAGGCTTGAGAGAGTTCCTCTCTCCTTTTTTGATACACCCCAAATGGGTATAAAGGGGAGAATGGGCACCCAGTCCCCCCTTTATACCCTTTGCCTTGAGCCCACTTTCCCCTAGGTGGGATAAAGTGATTGACACATGGCTCCCTCCTCCTACCCTTCTCTAAATTCCTCCTCTCCCCATATGAAATTCTCATGCCACAACCTCCTTTCAGGACCAACTTCCCAGGAGTATGGTGCACCGCTCCGGCCATCAAATGCGACACCGAAAAGCACGGCTCGGAGCCCATCAATTTGGCTATTTTGAGAAATTTTAATCTCAGCATTTATAATTTAAATAATCAAGCTGGCCTAGTTTCCTTTGTCGCATGCATCTGCAACCACTTTCTAAGTCAAGAGTGGCCACTTTGGACGCACATAGCTCATGATGTACAAGTTTGATTCACAAGCTATAAAGCATGGCTGAAAAAAATTATTGAAAACCATGTTTTGGGGACTTGAGCAACCCAAAACATCAGTACACAAGCCCAAAAAAACCAAACCTTTGTACATGAAAAGTTTTACATGGTCTCTCCCAAGACTCAAAGCACTATGTACACATATACATGCAAGGCTAGTTGGCAAGCTTTTTGGCATGACCTACTGGCTTTATGCTCATCCAAAATATGATTGACATAGCTTGCCAACCCCCCAACCCCCCCCCCCCCCCCCCCTAGCCTGCTTGATCATTCATGAAAAGAAGAGGTTTCTAGGGTGAACAATTGTTGTAGCTCATTGCCAGAAACCTCATTTACATCCTTGAATATCTTTGGATTTTCTTCTTCCATTGATAGCATCTCATCTGTCACAATTTTCATCAAACTTGCAAGATACTTCTTCAACATGTGACCATTAACAAGGTATTCATGTTGTGCACCACCCAAATCTACCAAGTGATATATCTAATTGTCAAACTTATTCACAGCAGTAAAAGGACCTTCCCACTTAGTTTGATTTTTTTTCTAAGAGGTATTGTCCAAATTACTATTATATCGCAACACAAGATCACACTTTTTAATTCCTTATCCTTTACATGCTCATTAGATTTTATCTGAGCTTTCTTTGACACTTCCTCATAGTAGCTCAAAGGCAAAACTCTGTCCAATTGAAAACATTGTAAATCCAACAACCTTCTTTGCCAAGTATTTCTTTGTTCTTCATCTTCCCATGAAAACAATTTGAGTGCAGGAATCTCCACTTAAATCGGCAATAAAGCTTCTTTTCCATAAACCAAGTGGAAAGGAGAAAACCCTGTGCTTGTTTTGATAGCATTTCTATAGGCCCATAATGCACAAGGCAACTTTGAATCCCAAGTTTTCCCATGTGTCTGGGTCATCTTTTTCAATATTCTCACCAACTTTCCATTGAACCTTTCATTGAGACCATTGCATTGTAGATAATAAGGAGAATGTACATGTGCTGTATATTGAGATTTTCATAGAGGAAATCAAATAGTTCTCCTCTACATCCCGATCCTCTATCAGAAAGTAGTTCTAATGGCACACCAAATTTGCAGCAAATATGTTCATGTAAAAACTTTCCCATTTCCTTACAGGTAATCTATTTGACAGCTTTAGCTTCTGCCCAACATGACAAATAATCCACTGCTATCAGAATGTAAGCATTTCTTTTACTAGTCATGGGTAACGGTCCAATAGCATCAAGACCCCATTTTTCAAACACATCGAAAGCTAGAATTGTCTTCCGCAATTCAGGCTTTAAAATTCTCTTCCCCATTTTTTGACAAGATAAACAAGATTTTCACCAATGGTTAACATCCCGCTGAATACTTGGCCACACATAGCCTTCTTGCAAAAATTTATGCATCATGATCTTCTTGGAAAAATGGCCTCCACAAGATCCCTCATGATTTTCTTCCAATTTTTTGTAGATAGATTCCTCTTTCTAGGGCACATGATGCAATACTAAATCACTTCCTTTCATGTAAAGCAGATCATTAAGCATTTTATACTTTCTAGCTTTTCTTATAAAAGCATACTTTTTGGATGATGGTAGATCCTCAGATAAAACACCTGTCAAAGAGTAGCTAAATCTTATATTTCTCTTTGTAATGTAGATGTAAAACGGGAGACCGTCTAGTGGGGAGTAGCCATTTGATTCTTCTTTTGATTGGTTCACATCCAGGTGGGCTCTCTCCTTTGATAACACTTCTCTTCCATGATATAAAGGGGTATTATCCCTCAACACAAACACATAAGTGATCATTTCTTGGGCAGTATCATGAGCTTCTTCATTTTGAGACCTTTCAATATGCTACAAAATACATGCTTCAAACGTTTTGAGTAAGGATTTCACCTTGAAGCATAGAGTTTTTAATTTAGGATTCTTATTCTTCCATACTCTTAGTACTTGCTTCACAACTAACAAGGCATATCCTTTGATTTGTAGGCGTAGATTTTTGCATCAAGTTTCAGCCGTTGTTTCCTTACAAGTTTTCCTTGTGCATCATAAATGACAATGCCTCCCAAAGCAGCATCATGACTTCTTCAATAAGAGTCATCAAAATATAACAGAGAAGCATAGGATATGGCAAGAGTTATGAACTTCTTCCTTTGCACCACCTCTTCCTTAACCAAAGCAGGAGTATCTTTATAAGTGAGTAAATCTACCATGGTAGACCAAGTACTTTCTTCCACCAAGAAGGTGAACTGAAACTCCTGCAGCTCAATAACCCACTTCATCGTCATCTTCTATATATTTGAGTTATCAAACAACTAAAGAAGCAAATAATAATTGTTGAGGAAAGTGAACGACTTTTGTAGCAAGTAATGTCTGGATTGTCTACAAGCATAAACCATATTGGTCATCACCAATTCAATTTTTAAGTAATATTTTTCATGAGAAGTCTTCACTCTTCTAGCATAATGAACAGGTTTTATATACTGAGATTCCTTCCCCCTTTGCAAAAACATAGCCCCAATGGCATCATCTCCCACCGATGGGTTAACATAAAAGTCCTTTTCTCAGTCAGGAGCTTGCATAGTGGGTAGTGTACTCAAAACTTCTTTGACTCTATCAAAAAAATCTTCACAATCACATTAGAGAGGGAGAAAGGGGAACACACCAGTAGACAACACAATGCCTCACTATAGCCCAAGGTTTACAGAACGCCCCAATCCACAAGAGTTCATCTTCAAAACTAAACACTATCTGTGATCAAACCACCTTCTACACACGAACATATGCACACATGCATTGCAATGCATCAAATAGACCCGATCATTTTGCCCTACTTCACATCCTTCCACACGCATGCAGCCTCTCTCTATGTCTCTTTGCACGACAAACCTCGAGGGGGCACACAGGTCGATACACGCTTGGAAACACACGCACACAAGCAAAGAAGAGAAGGGGGAAGGGGGAATGACACCAAGAGACATCAATGATGGAATCTATTATCACCAAATCAATTATACAAAAAAAACCTGAGCCGGTACAATCCTCTACTAAAGAGCATAATGGCCAAAAAGCCCCGATGGCTCCGCTTGGAAACACACGCACACAAGCAAAGAAGAGAAGGGGGAAGGGGGAATGACACCAAGAGACATTAATGATGGACTCTATTATCACCAAATCAATTATACAAAAAAAAACTGAGCCGGTACAATCCTCGGCTAAAGAGCATAATGGCCAAAAAGCCCTGATGGCTCCGCTTGGAAACACACGCACACAAGCAAAGAAGAGAAGGGGGAAGGGGTAATGACACCAAGAGACATCAATGATGAACTCTATTATCACCAAATCAATTATACAAAAAAAAAATTAGCCAGTATAATCCTCAGCTAAAGAGCATAATGGCCAAAAAGCCCCGATGGCTCCGAAAAAATCCCATGAAAATTCACTTTTACCTCCTTTTATAGGGGTGCTAAGTCCAAAAAAAAGAAAAAAAGGAGTTCTCCAGCTCCTTATAATAATTTTTTTAATTTGCATACACTTGGTCTATTCCCTTTTAGGCATGATTGCATGGTGGACACTTCACATTGCTCTCTATCCATTTGGCTCGCCCTTTGGGCCCTTTCATTGCCTTGGAATTTCCCTCTTTCTCCCTCTCTGCGAGCTCTTTGACCTCGGATACCTCCCCTTGCATGCTTAGGACCACCCTCGAGACTCTCTCTCTGCCTCTCTTTTGACATGGGACACCCTTCCTAGCATCGAAAATTTTGTTTTGGCCCTGCTTCCCAACTGTTGCACAATGCTCCAATTACCAATCCTTCAAGGCCGCCAACCAAAACCCCTTGCCTTTAGCTTCAATCCCCATAAGCCCCACCTCATCTAGAATCTGGGAAGACCTCAACCCGAGGCCACAAAAACATGAGAAAACGAGCTGTAGCCAAACTTGAGCAACCATACCCAACCTTCCAACTGCTATAACATTTTGTTCCCGGCTTTGTTTCACGAGCATTCAATTCATGTTAGCTCGATACATCTCATAGAATACACATTATTCCTCACAAATCTCAAAAGTGACTAGATGGCACGTCTATCGATGCGACCAGCCTCCACAAAGTTGGCCTCCGACAAAATTTCAAATGGCCATATCCTGCAATCCATAGGTCTGATCTACAATCTGAAAAGAGAGGCATGCTCCATAATTCAAGCAATAAGCGTCTATACAATGACATCCATTTGGGCCACTTCTCCCCAGCTTCCATGTATGTTGAGGATCTGCAATGCACTAAATAGTTATAGAACTGCAATAGTCTACTGAGATGAGAGACAGACTGAACAACTGGAAAAGTGTTTGCAATTTCAAACACATAGTTCAGGAGCAACCAGTACAAGGTGTAACGGATCATTAGGAAATTTCGGAGGTCATTTGGAGGGCCTTCTAAGAAAATGTATTTTTTGCACTCTCTCTCTAGAAAAAATGACAAATAAAAGAGCTGGGTCTTTCATAGTAAAACTTCAAAAAGTGTACTTTAAGTAGATTCCTTACCCCTCTGAACATTCGTTCGTAGTGATTGAGGGATAATACTCTTTTTAGTTGTATTGAATGAACAACGTCAATACGGAGGGAATGAGGCTAACATGGAGGGACAAATCCGCAGCCGCTATTCACTTTCCATTAAACCTGCACATTTGGCTAATGGCGCACTCCTCAAATGGCACACATGTTACCCACAAACGAGCCAAATATCACCTTCACATTGATTTGGACAATGAGTACCAACCATTGATTAAGCGCAGTAAAACAAACACACATATATCTCCCACCTCCATAGACACGCTCAGAGCTCAAGGAGCTAAACACATAGATATCTGGACGAGAGGCTCTCTCTACCCTAAGAATCCAATAACTAATGCGTCTCCACCGTTTGTCAATCCTACAAGCTTATTGACCTTTGCTGGTGATGGAGAAAACGGCCTTCTGGGTTATTGTAAATCACTTACAAGAGAAGCTGGAACTTACAAGAGCATTTTCCAATCTCAACAATGTGAGATTGTTCGCCTTTCACATTTACATTCTACAGATCAGGTTACCATTTTGCAACATAAAACAGAGGTACAAGAACTGAAAGAAAAGGTGCGAAGTTGTCAAATGAAGGACACCATCTTGGGTGGTCGTATCCGAAAGAAGAAATTGCGCAATCTTGAAACATTGCAGGTTGCATCAGGAGGTCTCAAGAAAAGAATCCGAGCATTAAGGTGATGCTTCTTGGTTGGCTACATTGTCTTAGTTAAGTAATCTCTTTGTTTTTTCTTGTTATGCATTGTTTTCATGTGCCTAAATAGTGTTAGTGAAGCAAATTTTCTGTTATTTACTTATGCATTGTCTTCATGTAGAGACTCAATCTATCCTGACAAGGAAAACATTGACCCCAAAGCCAATATAGGAAAGAGATTGAAGCCACTTATAAGTAGAAGCCTGGCAGCAGATATAGTACATGACAAGAAGTTTAAGGTTCTACAAAGAAATGTAGTGGACCGCTTTATTTCAGAGAACTCAGTGCCTGCAAAAGAGATACAAGGCACACTTGATTCACTTGGTGTAAGCAAAAGAGGATATTCGGCTATCCAAAAGTCTGTCTCATCCATCTTTGTTAGGAAGGGTATAAAATCCAAACTTCTACCATCAGCCTCAAGTGTTTGGAAAGAGAGGCTTCAGCTTAACGAGGCACAGGGAGACTATCTTGGACAGCCCTTTCATATTAAAGCAACTTACAGTGGCCATGGAGCCAACACTGTGGCATATGATGAGTTCGACAATATTTTTATGGACCTGCGGATACTACAGAAGAGAATGGTGGAGTTTTACAACATCACATTTGAAGAGTCACGTGGACTATTACATTTTGTGTTAAAACTGGATGAGTGTGAGCTTGTTAAAGAGAAAAAGCTAGAGCGTGTTACTATTACTTTAATGAATAGAGCCCTCTCAAAGTGTCCCAGTGATGATCCTTTATATTTTAGTGTTCAATCAGAATCTAACATATGGTGGCTTGGTGCGTTTGAGGTAAGCGATATTCTCAAGTAAGCTCAAATATTCAGATCTACTTAAGTCTCATTTATTTTGTGTTGCAGGTAAAGAAAGAAGATCATGAGATTCTATATTGGGTGTTCCATCGAACTAATATTCCGGAGCTGATTGATCGACAGACTAACCAGGGAGAGGTACTACGTCTAGATGGAAGGGGAGACTTTCAAGTTCAGTGGCATCTTGCAGGTGACCTTAAAACATTAAAGTGCATGTATAATTGTGGAATGGGTGCAATGGCAAAGTCACCGTGTTTGTTCTGCATGGAGCCTGCAAAGGTCATGAACCCAAAGTGGTGGAGAAAAGCTCCAACACGTCACATTGAGGATCCTGCTTTTCGACCAGTTTTGAAAATACCACTTGTGAATGTTCACATTTGTACAATGCATGCCCTTTGTAGAATTGTAGAGAAATTGGTCTACTTATACATCGGGTTTGCTTGGAAGATTAAGAACTCTGCAGAACGACAAGTAGCCTTGCAGTGCTTAGAAATGGTACTGTCGGATATGGGGCTTCATGGTGGCAATGTGAAAATCCAGCGGGATGAAAAGAGATCAACTGCTGAGAAGGATGTCCCATGCAAACCATCCATCGGTGGGGTGAAGGCACGGAGGTTTTTATCTAAGCCCCAAGGTACAAGAGATCCAAAGCTAACAAAACATGGAAAAATATATAACACATCTTATGTTAGCAAGGTAGAGTATCAGAGCTGGAAAAAGCTACATATTGCAGTCAAAGACCACGAACCAACTACTCGTAACGCGAAGGCTGAGGTTTGGCGATCAATAGACATCCTATTTTTGATGTGCGACAAAGATGACTGGTCACAAGGTGATATGAACAAGTTCAAGGAAAATCTCAACCTTCTGAAAAAATCATTCAAGATAGCATGGACAGACACCCAGATTACTCACTACATGGTATTATCATGTATTTCTTTCTCTCTTATGTGCAAATATGTGAGTGTAAAACATTCTAACTAATCTGTTTTCATATCCAGCACATCATCTTCAATCATTTGCCATATTTTATACAGAAGTATGGGAACCCGGCAATATGGAATACCCAAGGGATGGAAAAGTCTCATTACATGGCGAGAAATGCTTATTTCAGGCACACACGACATGGTGGCTCTCGAATCAAGGCTAACAGTTTGAGAGAACTATTTGAATGGTTCTATCGTAGAATCATTCATCGAATGCAGGCAAAAGAAGTCTTGGCAAATTCAGCAACAGCACAAGCCATCAGACATTTACAACAACAAAAAGCTAAAAGATCAATGGCATACAACAACTCCGGAGCTCGTGAAAGTCAACGAAGGTGGAGAGAGACAATGGTGTATGTGAATCACAAGTGGAGAAAGATACTCTGAGTGGATGGCATTGTAAAAAATTTATGTAATACATGATCTTATACAATTGCTACTTGAAGTGTATCAAGATTTTGCAGGTTCAATTTTGTTTTTTGGCACGT
>NC_140946.1:93998659-94173659 GCF_014529385.1 Adiantum capillus-veneris
TGTTCAATTCAATAAAAGGAACCCACCCTGAAATTAGGCTGTAAGTGTTTTGTGTCAGAAAGTGTTTATTATAGATATCCATGTAAATTTGAAGCCTCATGCTAACATCTTGACATTGCCTAATGCAGTTGTATAAAGAGGTTGTTGCTTGCCTATGGCAAGCTATGTGGAAGGTATGAACTATACAAGGCCACAATCAAAGAAGTACCTGTCCCAAATCAAACCGATGGGAATTCTTGCGGCTGGAGATGTCTTCTCCATGCAGAATATGTCCTGCAAAGCTACTTTGCATTAAAACCTTTCATGACTAAGGTACCCATTTTGCAATGCATTCAGTTAGTTTTGGTTTAGTCTATAAAAGAATTCTCATCATGTGGTCTTTCAATTTTGCAGAGTGCTTTAAAAAACTACACATATGATTATTTGCAAAGATACCGGGTAAGTTTAATACAACACCTGCTTACTATGTCTAGCCCTAGAGAGCTTGAAGATAGCGGCTTGGATGAGCGCACTATTGATCTTACAAAACATGACGTGCCACCACGACAAACCCCTACATCCGATACAATGGAATCGCATCGGGCCGAGGGTGTCATATCAGCAGAAGATCAAAGAGTCGAGGATGAGGAAAGGACAAATGAGCATATGGAAGCAGCTAAGGTTCAACCGGAGGAGACAATAAAAGAGGCAAGTCAGCCTGTGGAACAGCCAAAAGAGCCTATGGCTGAAACCGAAGATGAGGAAAGCAGGCCTATAGATGAGCAAAAGGATATGGATGAGGAAAGCAGGCCTCGGGACGAGCAAAATGATATGGATCAGGAAAGGATGTATGAGGCAAGCCGATCAACCTTGAATCAGGCAGAAAGGGCCATGGGGGAGACCCCTGATGAAGCTTTGAATGATGACTATGAAGATAAAGCGGAGGAGAGCAACAATGACATGAACACTACAGAGACCCAGTATGGACCCTTGCTACCTGTAGATACGGTTGTTCCGGTAATGTCTATTCAAGTATGGCAAAATATGTTCAGCTTCTAACTACTTATATGTACTTGTCAACTTTTACAGAGGTTGATTATCTTGGACGTCAATGGATTGCTGCTGATGCGGGTGCCTCTCGGTGACAGAGGACCCTTTGATGATTTGCAAACGTTTCGGATGGGAACTTGTCGAGTCATGGTTCGTCCAGGAACCAAGGAGTTTATTGAGTTTCTTCTTCCGCGCTTCAGAGTTGGCATATGGTCTTCAATGCAAAGGCAAAACTTATCGCCACTAATTGCAATAGTTTGCAGTGTATGCCAAGCTCACACGTCAGATTTTGCCTTTTTGTATGATCAAAGAAAATGCGTTACTGTTGAGGGCCACTACCACCCTAAAAAACCAGGATTACCTCTTTTGTACAAACTGTTTAGCCAAATCGGTGTACCCTTTGATGCAACTAATACACTACTAATTGACGATACTCCCGAAAAGGGAGAACTAAATCCGCCGGGAACAACCATCTCACCACCTTCTTTCGAGGGGCATTCCTTCGATTTTTACCTTGAAGATATTCTGATTCCATACTTACAGAAATTGTATCTCAGTCCATTGTTCACGGACGAGTTTGTACTTTCTAATGAATTAAGATGATTCTTCTATCTGTCTTTTTCTAATATATAGACACAGAGAGAGAGAGAGAGAGAGAGAGAGAGAGAGAGAGAGAGAGAGAGAGAGAGAGAGAGAGATTTGACGTGGTAAACAAATGTATTTCAAGCACACTTTTTCACAGGGCACAATTGAAAAATGAGATCAATAAACTTCATGTCTTGAAAGTCATTTGTATACACTTGGGTTTACAAGAATATCTGTTACATTGACACTACTTCAACCCGACCATCCAACTCTTTGCACAAAATATCTTTTTCTCTTCGCCGCATCACCTTACGGCCAGCTAAGAAAAAGGAAAAATCTGATAGTTCCTTGTCCATTGACTCTTCAATGATGTCATTTCGCAAATGCTGAAGACTGCATAGCTCCCTTATTGTAACCACCAATAGTAGGCCATTCTCTTTATCAATCACTTCCACATCCACAGTAGGATTATCTTCCAAACCTGCAGAAACTTGGTCCATAGGAATGTACTTACCGTTTAGCATTTGTGATCGCATATACCAAAATGAGAGTAATAGTGATTGGCTTGCAATCATGTACTTGACAACTAGAGTATCAAGCGCGACCTCGCACCGTAAACCAATCTCTTCCTTTGCATACCATCCTTTGTCAAGAAGTTTGTCACAGGATGACTGCTGAAATGACTTGCACATGAACATAGTTTTTGTAACTCTGATGTTGTAGCTATGAAACAGCTCTATGAAGAGTGCAACAGGACAAAAGTTTGCAATTCGAACCAGTTTGGTAGGAACAGAGCTACGCAGAGACCTTTGTATATCCTTGTAGAGCTTACTTCGCATTGCCTCCACCATTGTTTCCTCGGGAACTGGCCAGTCCACAGTGTTCCAATCGGTCGGTAGAGGTAGTTTCACCAACATGCCATTCTTATTGCCTGAGCTGAGTTGGTAAAAGTGGTCATAAAAAAAGATTCCCTCATCAGCCAATCTTTTGCTGCTCCTCTCTGAATACTGTAGAGAACCAATATGGGCATGTACAACATGGAAGAGGCCTATTATGCACTCCACAGGCTCCCATTGCTCATAAGAAGAGGGATAAACATCTGCAATATATAAAAGAAGAGTTAAACTAAGAGTATCAATAAGTACAAATGACAAATCTAATGTAATTGAGTTGTGAAGAGTAGAGACATTACTCATAACAAGCGGGAGAAACATTGCAAAATATATAAGAAAAGTTATAATGAGAGTATCAGTAAGTTCACATGTCAAGAGTACTTACAATTGCAACGTGGTTGATGTATATTTGATACATTTCCACCGTTTGCTATCACCTCTGGATGGGTAAACACATGCTGAACAAGAACTTCCTTTACAGATCTTTTGCCGATCTCAACTTTGAAATCCAACACCCTGGCTTTCCATGCTGAGCGGTAAACGTTGATACCACTAAACCTCTTGGGTCTTCTTGGTTGCATGAGGACCCATGAACCTTTGTTTATCCTTTGTCCAACCCATTGGTTGTCTGCACTTATTGAAGCTGGTATTGTAATTGAGGATATGCTACTACTTGGCCTTCTAGGCAAAGTGCCGTTGTTGTTTGTTGGTGTGAGAGACAGTAAACACCTTGAGGCTCTTGGGCGAGAAGACGTGGATGCCATAACTCTCAGAGAAAAGCTTTAGTGGAGGGAGATTCACTTTGAAAGCATTCTAATGGAGGGAAAGTGTTTCAAAATTCCAATATCTTGTGCGGGCTTAATGGTCACCCTCCAGTACGTTAATGACCATGAGAGAATATCAGAAGTGGGACCACACGCAAGCACCTAAAAGCTCGGTAAAAGTAAGGAAATTACTATGCTACAATCCTAGTTTCGTGAAAGTTTTATGCTATTTTCCTATTTTTTGAGTTTTTCCAGGTACTTTTCTACGTAACGTAGCCTTCATGCTCATTGGACGCGCTCTATTTTTCTCTCTCTTCATATGGCCCTCCAAATGACCTCCAAAATTTCCTAATGTGAAGCTCAAATGATTACAACAATAATTAATGATTACAAGGTCAAGTTGAAGGCAAAGAGATTGCAGCTTGGAAATACTTGAAAGCTAAAGCCAAGAGAACTAAGAAGTAAGAAACCCAATTACAATGTAATGGGTCCTATTTATAGCCTTCTAGAGGTTACTGTAGTAACTTCCATGGTAATTACTGATGTGTGACTGATATCCACTCTTCCGCTTCCGAGGAGATAGTTCCCGCCTGATGGGACTGTCTTCGCCTTCTACATCCTTCCCTCCTTCCTTGAATTCCTAAGAGCCTTTTTCCATGTCAAAACCTTTTCTTCAAGCATCGAATCTCCACGCTCAAGCCTTCATAACCACATAAAACATACCATTTTTGGATCTCCCTGCTTGTAATATGCCTTTGTATCTGCTTTATCACCCATTTCTGCACCTATAAACATACACATCACTGCCTGTGCCCTTTGCTAGGGTCGACACACTTTGGCTGCACCAACGTCTAGACAAACATGTGTGATAGAGGCCTAAAGCATAGGCGAAAAGTACATATCACTACAAGTTTTAGGCTGTTTATGCATGCTTGAGTAGGAAAATCCCAACAAGGCTTAACTATTTGCAATAGGAAAAACGTGCAATTTCACATACAAAAAGTTGACTTTCCAATCTCTTTTGATAAATTCAACTTTTACACGAAATTGTTTTCTCTTAGCCTTGGAAAAAACACATCTATATTGTGGTGTGTGTGGGTGTGTAGCCGAACATGGAGTGGTGTGAACCTCTTATTTATGTGTCAAGAAGGTTATGCCATGTTGTTGTAGTGCTTGTGATATGTATATAAGGAGGTGTCCTCTTATGGAAGGAGCAAGCCTAGTTCACTATATTCTTGAGCACTTCACATTGGTGGAGGAGACGGGCACGTTTCTGTTTCTTTTCCTAGCCCTTGAGGTTTCTTGTCACTCTTGTATCTCTTCTTCATGACAACAGCGATGGCAATATTTATGATGTTGGCTAGAGAGACTCATTCCTAGATTTAAGAGACCATTCTTCCTTCAAGCATTGTATTCTGGTTCCTTGCCTTTGTTGGCCATAGTCTCTCTAGCCCTTGCCCTATTTTCAAAATCCGCAATCGCAACACAACCGCACTCGATATCTACTCTATTGATGATGGACACACCATCCCCATATGCCTTCCTTGACCTCCATGCTTTTCACATCATGAAGGTCTCACCAACGTCTCTCATTCATCATCACTCAAGCTTGTCATCATACCTACATGAAGCCATGCTGCGGCCTGCAATCTTCTCAAAACCTGTCTAAGCTGGCAATATGCTACCAGATTAGTGCCTCTTGCTAATTCTGCACTATGCCTCAATTAACATCAACCCAATCTAGAGTTTCCATGCATGTGAATGGCCTAGTCGCTTTGCAAGTGATGAGCGACATAACATCAATTTGCTTTTGACTAGCATCTAGTGATTCAAAGTTCTCGCCTCCATGGTGACCAACATCTAGCGATTCTAGCCCCTCGCACTAGCTGCTTGTCAAGTAATTCTACAGCTTGATTCAAACGTTCACAGAGCTTTTTTACTTGTTGTCATCACTAAAAACTCCTTACTATGCCTACATTTCATCCTCGATGCTGTCGCTACATTTTTTATTCTCAATCTTAAAGTCAATGCTTCTTCGATTGTCTTTTAGCTCAGTGATGTTGCAGCCTTTTTGGCCACTCTCAATGAGGTTATAGCCCTGCTCTTACTATTTCAAGTCGTCTTGGATTTTGTTGCTGCGATCACAAATAGCCCCCACCTGTCAAGTCCCCAATCTGCATATGCGTAACCATAAAGACAAAGCTTCCCATTCTTTTCATAAAACATTCCATAACTGACAGTGGCTTTCACATATCTCATAATCCGTCTCACTGCATCAAGATGACTTTTACATGGCTTTTGCATGAATTGACTCGCAACACCCACTGCATAACTCAAATCTGGCCTTGTTATTGTCAAGTAAACAAGGCTTCCAACCATCTTGCGAAACATAGTGACATCCTCAATGTAATTTCCATCATCAAACAACTTCACATTTTGATCAAGAGGTGTATCAACCAGTTTTCACGCTGTCATTCCATACTTCTCAAGCATATCCAGCACGTATTGTCTTTGTATCATCCAAATTCCTGATAAAGTATTGACAATTAAAATATCTCAACTCACCAAGGTCCTTCATGTTGAATTCTTGACATGCAAAATTTGCTCATCATGACTTCGAGTGAGAACCAAGTCATCAACATAGATAACAATAATGACGATCTCTCCATCAACATGCTTCAAAAACAATGAGTGATCAGCAGTAGACTGTTTAAAGCCAATCTTCTTCAAGAACCTGGTTATCTTTTCACACCAAGCTATAGATGCTTGCTTCAAACGATACAATGTGTTCTTCAACTTACACACATAATATGGAAACTCTGGATGTTGATAACCCTCTGGCTGTATCATATAAAGTTCTTCTTCCAAGTCACCATTCAAGAATGCATTCCAAAATACATTGACCGCATATCCATACATAACCACAAAGTATTCATTTTGACAATATAACCGCCTCAACTTCTTCCCACAACCTTTCTTACATAGGCGGTTGTCCATAACGGACCCACAACAACCAAACATAATCTTCGATAACACAATATCATGATGCAAAAGCTCTATGTCGCTCTCCAAAACCTGTGTAAATGCTGAATTCTTCACCTGTAACCTGTAAATCTACTGCCGAGTGCAAAACTAGACATCTCCTATGCTTGTGTGAGCTGGCTGTTTGCTGCAAAAAATTGAAGATTTTGGTAAATCTGAGTATGCCAATGCGTCGAGAATGCCCAAAAACATAAAGATAGACTCCTGGATCACTGTATTCCGAGTTCGGGTGAGGGAGTTATGACCAAAAAACCTCTCTTTTTTGCTGTTTTCCAGAGCTGTGGAAACTTGTGTATTGACTGTATCTCCTTAAACTGAGCTCTGATACCACTTTGTAGAGTTCACAGGTGATGGAGAAGGTAGAAAAGAAGACTACACACACACCAACACACATCGAGACACACACACACACAATCGTTACCCTGCAACAGCCATTCAACGAGCTGCTCTTCTCTTCTTTTCTTCCAACTATTATCCAAAGTATATTTACAACATAGTATAGTCAGTGTCCAGCCGCCCATAGCACAATGGACATATTCTTTAACATCATATTCTTTAACAGCAACCACTATGACAAACACTTAATCTGTTAACTTCAACACGCCCAACACCAGCTTCCACTTTATCTTTCTGCTCTTCATCTTGGCCAGATAGACCATGTCTTCATATGTATTCGCACCATATTTCACCTTTTCTCTAGTTTTTGGATGCAAGCACTCTGACAACTTTGACAACTTCAAATATTGATTGCCTTTTACCCCAGTAGCAACCTCTAATTGCCTCCAACTAGCTTCAAACTTTTCAAGAAAAATGGAAAAATTCCTACTCACATCCTACCGTACCGCCTTCAACTTTGCACTAGCTTCCTCCAGTGTAATCACTTCTTGAAGCTACTCCAAAAACCGACTTTGAAACTATTGCCATGATTATCAATCACTCTTTCTTTAAACCATCAAACAAAATCTTGGCCCGTCCGTGCATCAATAGCGGCACCGTCTACAGCTTTTCTGCATCCGCCAACATATGCATCGACAATAGCCACATAGGTTGAAATCTTCTAGCCAATACTTAGGATCTTCAATGTTCGTAAACATGGGGCCAATACTTGGCTCCACCATCTCTGCCAGCTTCAAACTCAACCAACAAACACTTCGACCATCAGACAACCACTTTGGCATCTACCAAACCTTGCTTTAAGCCTCAAATCGCAGCATCATCCATCTCCTCAGTGGGGGCACCAGAAGATGGAGAGGGGAAAAGGGGAACACACCCAACACACAACACAATGCCTCACTATGGATTCTTCTTCTTGCCTTGCACATGTTCTTGAACTTTCCCTGTATTCTTCCATTGGATTACTCTTTAAATTTATCTCCAATCGTTGTAGTGGTTGACCTTCAAACACTTGTAGATTCTTGGCATCTGCTTTAGAAACTCTTTGGTTGACATGGAGATTGATAGAATCTTTCTTAGTAGGATCGATGGCATGAGCATCCTCTATACCAATAATCTCGAGTAAATCTTTGCCAGCCGCAATATCTTGTTGAAGGATTGCCAGTTTAAAGAGCACCTAATTTTAGATTCCAATATATCTACAATTTTGATAAATCCTTTCTGTGACACTCTTATAAAAGACTAATCGCAAATAATAGATTTACTAAATGAAAACACATCTACAAAAAGTTTATTTTTATGCTCCTCACTGTCTAGGGATTCCTAATATTTATCTAGCTACAATAGTTCTTTGTCCATGATGGTGGTGTGTAGAAGTACAAGGTTTACAAAACACCCCAATCCACCAGGGTTCACCTTCAAAACTCGACACTATCCGCAAGAAGACCACTTCCTTCACATGACCATATGCACACACGCTCTACAATGCATCAAACAAACCCAATCATTTTAGCCTACTTAATTTATAGCCTTCCACACGCACATAGCCTCTGTCCATATCTCTTTGCACGACAAATCTCGGGGGGACACACATGTCAAAACACGGCCAAAAACACATGTACACAAGCAGAGAAGAGAAGGGGAAAGGGGGAATGACACTAAGAGACAGCACGATGGACTCTGTTATCACCAACTCAATCATATCAAAAAATATATGAGCCGGCACAATCCTCGGCTAAAGAGCATAATGGCCAAAAAGCCCCAATGGCTCCAAAAAAAGCCCATAATAAATTAACGTTTACCTCCTTTTATAGGGGCTAGCTAAGTCCAAGAAAATAAAGTAGGAGTTATTCAGCTCATGCACTTAGCTTCAGCTCCTTATATCATTTTTTTAAATTTGCTTACACTTGGTCTATTCCCTTTTAGGCATGATTCCAAGATGAACATTCACATTGCTCTCTGCCCGCTTGGCTCGCCCTTTGGGCCCTTTCATTGCCTTGAAAGTCCCCGCTTTCTCCGTCTCTGCCTGCTGTCTGCCATGGGTCACCTCCCCTTGCATGATTAGGACCACCCTTGAGACTCTCTCTTTGCCTCTCATTTGACACAGGACACCCCCCCCTAGCATTGCAATTGTTTTTTGCCTTTTGGTCCTGCTTGCCAACTGCTACACAATGCTCCGATTGCAGAGCCGTCAAGGCCTCCAATCAAAACCCCTTTCCTCTAGCTTCAAGCCCCATAACCCCCACCTCATCTCGAATCTAGGAAGAGCTCAAACCAAGGCCGCAAAAACATGACAAAAACCAGTTGTAGTAGCCGAACATGAGCAGCCACACCCAACCTTCCAACTGCTATAACTTTCCACTTCGGGCTTCATTTGACGAGCAATGAATTCCTTTTTGCTCCATACACTTCATAGAATGCACACTATTCATGGTGATCTTTAAAAATCATCAGATGGCACGTCTATAGATGAGAACAACCTGACACAAACATGGCCCCCGACAAAACTTCAAATGCCCATATCATGCAATCCATAGGTCTGATCTACAATCTGAAAAGATGGACATGCTCCATAATTCAAGCAATAAATTTCTATACACTAACATCCACATGGGCCACCTCTCCCCAGCTGCCGTGTTCGTGCTCTGTAGCTCTGTTTGATGAGCCATCTAGACCTGCTCCTTTAGCACCTCAAGATGTACATTTTTAGGCCCAGAGATTTCACCTTGAACACCCTTCATTTGCTACTCAAATTTGCCTCTTTCGGAGCCTTTCTTGGCCTATAAATTGCATCAGTCATACATATATGCTAGTACCTGTCTACCCATGATCTTTATAGCTGCTCTAGACCTTTGCCATGCTTCTGCTAACCTGCACATACCTGCCCATGCCATCTTCTATGGTTGGCCAACTTTGGCTGCACGATCATTGGCCACCCCCTAGTTGAACATTTATGTTCAACCCAAAAAGAGCTTTATTCCACTTCTAACTGCAAAATGTGGCACAGACTATGAGAAAACTAGAACCATATTCACATAGTCTAATTGCAGCCTACTGCCAAACCTTCAGGCGGTTTGCCCCACTCCCTGCATCACATAGCTTCCACATGGATCAAACACCTGCCATTAGTACTCTCCACCCATCTCATAGTGCTGCACGCGAGCGCATAGCCCATCAACTATATAGGCTACCCATAGCCTGTTGCCTTCAACTCTCCATGCATCCCTCAGTAAACAAGCATCCACTCCATACCAAGGAGCAACAATCTTATAAACATCCAAGAAACATGTACCTGACAACACGCTCAAACACATGTCTGACCCTCCCTCCCAGCCAAGTAAAGTGGAGGCCTAAACCATAGACCCTTGTACCTGATGAACCATCCACCACATAGGTATATTGACTATCGTATTCATCAACCATAGCTCACATACCTTCAATGGAAGCAAGATCATTGGATCCTCCTTTATATACCTCTTGACATGTCTATAGCATCAAAATCTCCACCATCATGGGCAACACAACCTTCTCTTTGGCAATACACTCAATTCTAGCTTCATCAATGGATCCCGCTAGAACTAGCTTCTCTTCATGGTCAATCAGCTCCCCTTGATTTTTAGCTTTGATTTTTTGTGCTTCAATCAACTCTTCTAGTGCTACATCATGATCTGCCAAGGCAGAGATAAAATCCTCCGGACACTGCATCCTCTTGGCCATCATCTATAGGTAAGGCCACTTCATCCCTTGTAGTAAGAATTTGAACCATCTCTATTTGCATAGCTCTATTTGTGGGCATAGACTCCTTGACTTGGTCTCCATTAAGCACATCGGCTTGCTTTGTTCCCTACTCTTCTTGAACATTGGCTATCACCATATCAAACACATAATAAGTTAGCTTTACCTTTCCTAGCTCAAGTTCGTGAGACTCCATTTCCTCTCCATAGGATGTGGACTCATCCACTCTATTCTCCTCGCTTGTCTCCCAGCAACTCGAGCTTGTATCTTCATCATCATCGACATTATATACCAAGTCCGCATTTGCATCTTCATCCGATTTCTGCTCCACAAAATTATGAGCACCTACATGGCTTTGCACACTTTCTCCATCGGCTTCTGAACCCTCGGTATATATGAGTTGATTGCATTCTGCTACCTTTTCATGCAATTTTTCCACAAGAATAGGCTTTATCTCTTTAATACACACTAGAACCTCCACATTTGCTACCACTTCTACACCTTGGTTCACCTCAACATGGAGCTTCTCCTCGCTGAAAAGTTCGTCCACCCTCGGCACATGCACACCACAAACTGAAAATCTCCTAGGAACATAACCAATCGTAGGCCTTACCCCAATAGGCTCTACATTTTGAACAAGTGGAACCACCTTTGGTCGGATCAAAGAACAGTCTGCAACTGCCACAACATGCACATAATCTATGGACTTCAACACGCCCAACTCCAGCTTCCACTTTACCTTTCTACTCTTCATCTTGGCCAGATAGACCATGTCTTCATATGTATCTGCACCGTCTTTCACTTTTTCTCTAATGCTTGGATACAAGAACTCTAACAACTTAGACAAATTAAAATATTGATTGTCTTTTATCCCAGCAGTAGCAACCTCTAATTTCGTCCAACTGGCTTCAAACTATTCAAGAAAAATGGAAAAATCGTTACATACATCCTGGTGTATCACCTTTAGCTTTGCACCAGCTTACTCTGGTGTAATCACTTCTTGAAACTGCTCTAGAAACCCACTTTTCAACTCTTGTCATGATCCTTGATAACTACTCTCTAAACCATCAAACCAAATCTTTGCCCGTCTGTGCATCAACAATCGCACCGTCTGCAGCTTTTTCAAACCCGCCAGGATATGCATCCACAGTAGCCACATAACTCGAAATTTGCTAACCAATCCTCAGGATGTTCAATGCTTGTAAATATGGGGCTAAAACTTGGCTCCACCATCTCTACCAGATTCAAACTCAACCACCGAACACTTTGAGCATCAGCCAACCGCTTTGGCGGCTACGAAACCTTGCTTTAAACCTCAAATCGTAGCATCAACCAGCTCCTGAGTAAGGCCATCAGAAGATGGAGAGGGGGAAAGTGGAACACACCAACACACAACACAATGCCTCACTATGGATTCTTCTTCTTTCTTTTCACATGTTCTCAAACTTTCTTTGTATTCTTCCATTGGATTACTCTTTAAATTTATCTCCAATCATTGTAGTGGTTGACCTTCAAACACTTGTAGATTCTTGTCATCTTCTTCAGAAACTCTTTGGTTGACATGGAGATTGATGTAATATTTCTCAATAGGTTCAATGGCATGAGCATCCTCTATACCAACAATCTCGAGTAAAACTTTGGCAAGCGCAATATCTTGTTGAAGGACTCCAAGTTTAAAGAACACCTAATTTTAGATTCTAATGTATCTACAATTTCAATACATATTTTATGTCCCACTCTTATAAAAAACTAATTGCCAATAACAAATTTACTAAATGAAAATACATCTACAACGAATTTATTTTTATGCTCCTCATAGTCTAGAGATTCCTAATATTTATCTAGCTACATTAGTTCTTTGTCCATGATGGTGGTGTCTAGAAGTGCATGGTTTACAAAACACCCCAATCCACTAGAGTTTTCACCTTCAAAACTCGACACTATCCGCAAGAGAACCACCACCTTCACACAACCATATTCACACATGCTCTTCAATGCATCAAACAGACCCAATCATTTTTCCCTTCTCAATTCACAGCCTTCCACACACACATAGCCTCTTTCCATATCTCTTTGCACGATAAATCTTGGGGGGGCACACACGCCGATACACGCCGGAAAACACACATACACAAGCAAAGAAGATAAGGGGAAAGTGGCAATGATGCCAAGACACATCAATGATGGACTCTGTTATCACCAACTCAATCATACCAAAAAAACTATGAGCTGGCACAATCCTTGGCTAAAGAGCATAATGGCCAAAAAGCCCAATGGCTCCCAAAAAACCCATAAAATTCACGGAGTTCTCCAAGTTGTGAACTTAACTTCAGCTCCTTATAGCATATATTTTTTTGCACATACTTGGTCTATTCCCTTTTATAGGGGTTAGCTAAGTCCAAAAAATAGAAAAAATGGAGTTCTCCAACTTGTGCATTTAACTTCAACTCCTTATAACATTTTTTTTTTCATACACTTGGTCTATTCCCTTTTAGGCATGATTGCATGGTGGACACTTCACATTGCTCTTTGCCCACCTGGCTTGCCCTTTGAACTCGCGGTTTCGGCCCTTTCATTGCCTTGGAAATGCCCTCTTTCTCCCTCTGTGCCAACTGTCTACCGTGGGATATGTAATGGAATTGGCCTATTTAACTTGAGAGTAGTGGAAATTAATGAGAGTACTTTTGTGAAATAACTTTGTGAGCATAACGGGTGAACATAATTGAGGATAGCAACATAATCATAGCAATTAGGTAACTTGGCATGAACAATACTTTTGCAAGAGAGAGAATTTAGAGAACATGACAACAATTGAGGACCAGAGTTATGTGGAGCCGGTCCTCCCTCCAATAGGCATTTGTATTATGATTTCTCCCATTAGGAGAGATTTGTTACAATACAATATTTGTGTTCCTTATGACCTAGGTGATGCGATGAAGATGGAAAGCTTCATCCATCAAAAACATAACATAAACTGGAAGAAAGATTTAACTATCCCAAGCCTCAGTCCCAAGACCTCAAACACCTTCGAAGGTGGAGAGAGCTAGTAGGGAATGAGGGTAGGGAAGAGAACGAAGAAAAATTTTGTAGGAGAAAGAATTAGTTCCTCACTTATCATACTCTTGTTGCTAGCATACATAATAGCATAGTAATGAAGAAGAAGGAGATGGCAAGCTTAATCATTGAAGCATGGCTCTTGGTTGGATTTGCACTCCATAGCCAAGAGTGTTGGTGTAGTCTCTCAACCTCTACTTGCTTGGAGAGGGAGCTCTTGCACTTTTCATAGCACACAATGAGAGTGTTTGTGAGTGTGTGTGGGTGAGTATACCCCCTAAGAAACCCCCTAGCTTGCTTGGGTGGCCCCCCCTTGTAGCTCATGCTTGAAGTGCATTGGACCCCTCCAGGACTAGCCAATCATGAGAAGGAGGCATTACAAGTAGTAGGGGTAGCCTTGAGACAAGTGTCCCCCTTTTCCCTTTGAGAGATAGGGCTAGATAAATGCTAAATAAATTATTTAAATCTCTAAATTACTATTGGACCCCTTGGGTGGCCAACCAATAGGTTTCAGGCATCTCATGAAGGTAACATAGGTAGGGGCCTAACATGTGTCCTTGATGACTCTTCAATCTTGGGCCTTCCTTGTGTGTGTGAGTGTGTGTTCTCTCTCTATCCCCTAGGAAAAGGGCTCACCCCCCCCTCTTGTAGGGATACTCTTGACTTTTGGTGCTCAAGCACCTTAGTCATCAAGCATGACAATGCAGTTGAACTAAGGGTGTTCCCACAAGCATCTCAGGCAAGCATGTCAAAGCACCTCGAGCACCTTAATCAAGTAGCAAGTCAAGAACCTCAAGCATGTATCAGGTCAAGCACCTCAAGCATGACAAGCACCTCGAGCATGACAAGCACCTCGAGCTTGGGCCGGGTTCCCGCCTCAAGCTCAGCCCTAGATTACCTAAGGTAAAAGGACTTTTACACACATTATTGGAGGTCTTCAATGAAGCTAACCCTAAGGTCTTATGCTCCATTGTTTAGCCTTGCTCTTTGATAGACCATCTCTCATTTGGGCCCCTTTACCATTGGCCCCATGTTGAGATAGATCTATAAGCACATATCTATATCTTAACACTTGTTCTCGTTTATTCTCCCACATTAAGTGATCAATTTAATATGAGAAAATCATTTGGTTTGGTTAGATATTAGATTTTATGACATTACCTCTCTGTTGAAATCATAGTTGTCCTCGGCTATGAGGTAGGAGAGATAAAGCCTTAGTCATTAGTCAATCTTACTTAGCGGGTAGAGGATCCCTTTTCACCCTACGACATCTTTCCAAGATGGATGACTAATCCATTTGGTGCTTGGGAGACATGGCTGCCGCAAGCATGTCTGCTCTTTAGTCCATTTCATTCTCCCAAAGTAGAGTGACAAATTCTACTTGGTGTTTGAGAGACGCCGTCATCACAAACATGATTCTAAGCATGCATACTAGTTAAATTTGTGCACAATTAAAAAGAGGACTAGTCTTATAAGACAAAAACATGAGTCATTTAAAAGAAATTTGTACATTTGCTTACTCTAATGTAGCATTGTAAGCATTGACAAGGTTCATACTATCCTTAAGCTGTACTCCTTGCATCCATCTAGCATCTTAAAAAGGATAATTTTTGAACTTAATAAGATACCGTCGGATAATCTTACCATGTCATAATACCTTGTCTTCATGCCGAAGGACAGCTTCGGGTTGTAGCACCTCTTCTTGGTCTTCAACTTCGGGAGGGTCTTCAATAATTGGTCCAGTTGGTGGCTCTCCTTTGTAGGGCTTAAGTAGGCTTACATGAAAGGCATTTTGTATGAGCCAATGGTTGGGCAACTTGAGTTGATAAGCCGTTTCATTGATGGGCTTCAAGATTTGGAAAGGACTATAGTATCTTTTTGCTAGTTTAGCATAATACTTTTGATGGCCCGTAGGATTTTTGCACGTCGTTTGCCCTAATCGAGCCTTAGGAAACTTGAGTAATACCCAATCATTTTCTTTGAAGTTTAAGGCTCTTTTGTGCTTATCAGCAGCAGCTTTTTTCCTTTGTTGAGAGATGGATATAGCCTTCCTAATCTTTTGAAAAGATTCTTGTAGGTCACGGCTATACTCATCGACGGCGAAGATCTTCCCATGTACTTTGAGTAGCAAGGGACTTTTAGGTCTTCCCTCAATGATCTCAAAAGGTGCTTTTCCCGTAGAAGTATGTACAGTATTATTGTAGGCATACTCTACAAGAGGTAAGTACTTTTCCCATTGTGAGTGTTGATCTACTTCGGTAACATAAGTCTTGAGTAGATCAAGTATCGTAAGATTGGCTATCTCACTTTGGCCATCCGTTTGTGGGTGACAGGCCGAAGAGAAATTCAATCTTATTCCTAGATTTTCAAAGAGACCTTTCCAGAAATTATTGGTCATTCTAGGATCTCTATCTGACACGATGGATGTGGGTAATCCATGGTGCTTGAAAATCTGAGATATGAAGAGAGTTGCCATTTGGTGTGCCTTAATAGTCTTTTTGACAAGAATAAAATGTGTTTTCTTGCTAAACCTGTCGACTATTGTCCATATTCCTATATTCCCATGGATAGACTTGGGTAATCCAAAGATGAAATCCATGGATATACTCTCCCATGGTGAATTTGGAATAGGCAATGGCTGGAGTAATCTAGGTTGCTTCCCTCTATCATACTTGGTCTTTTGGCATACTACACATTTTGATACATACTCTTGTATGTCCACTTTCATGGTAGGCCAATATAAGTACGTCTCTACTCCTCGGAGAGTAGGTTGAATACCTCTATGCCCCGCAAATGAAGGAGCATGGGATTCATACATAACTTTTTCAAGAAGGGAATGGGTAACACATAGCCTATTGCTGTGGAGAAGATAACCATCTTGCAAGGTGAATGGTTCCTCTTTCTTCCCCAAAGCAAGGGCTGACATTATGTCTTTAAAGTCAGGGTCAGTAGCATACTCATCTATCATAGAGGATAGATCATTGTGAGTAGCTATAGACACCGCATTAACTTTTGGTCGTCGTGAAAGTGCATTCGCAACTTGATTGTGCTTACCAACTATGTGAGCAATATGGAAATTAAATTGCGAAAGAAAATTTGCCCACCTCATTTGTTTGTCGGAAAGCTTGGTTTGCGTCATGAAATACTTGAGACTTTGGTGGTCGGTTCGTAGGATAAATGGAGTCCCCAATAGGTAGTGCTTCCATGTGTCTAGGGCATGTAGAACAGCTAAAATATCTTTTTCATAAATGCCCAAGACGCGTTCATCAGTATTGAGCCTTCGGCTCTCATATGCTATGGCATTCCCTTCTTGAAGCAAAACTACTCCAAGGCAATCACCACAAGCATCACATTGGACCTCAAATGGCTTTGAGAGATCCGGAAGCATGAGGATTGGTTGGGAAGTAAGTTTATCTTTGAGCTTTTCAAAAGAATTTTTCTCCTTAGCAGTCCATACAAACTTAACGCTCTTCTTAGTTAAGTCGTGTAGTGGTCCTGCTACTTGAGAGAATTTTGCTATGAAGCGTCTATAGTATGCACACATACCAACAAAGCTTCTTAGCTCATGTAGATTTCTTGGGTTAGGCCATGCTTTTATTACCTCTAACTTTGATGGATCCATTTGGATACCATCTTTAGAGATAATATGACCTAGGTATTGAATCTCTTGAAGGAAGAATTCGCTTTTCTTTTGGTTGAGATAAATCTTGTTCTCCCTCAATGCTTGAAAAATCACTTGGAGATGTTGCTTATGTTCCTCCAAAGACTTGGAGTAGATGATGATATCATCAAAGAACACTCCAGTGAATTTACGATATGGTGTAAAACTTTTCTCCATCAAACGATTGAACGTAGCTGGTGCATTAGTCAAGCCAAAAGGCATGACTAGATATTCATAAAGACCAAACGTTGTGCGAAACGCGGTCTTTAAGATATCTTCATCCACTATCCTTATTTGATGGTAGCCACTCTTAAGGTCAATCCTACTGAAGTAGGTAGATCCTTGTAGCTTATCAAACAGATCTTCTACCTGAGGTACGGGAAATCTGTTTTTGATAGTGATATGGTTTAGTGCTCGACAGTCCACACACATACGGTATGTACCATCTTTCTTTTGCACTAAAAGTACTAGAGAACAAAAGGGAGAGGAACTAGGACTCACCATCCCTTTGTCTACCAGCTCTTGTACTTGCCTCATGATCTCCTCTTGTTCAGCTTGTGAGACTCGATAAGGAGGCTTGTTAGGTGGTGAGCTTCCAAGAAGGAGCTCAATGAGATGGTCATCATCCCCTCGTTTTGGAGGTAAGTCCATAGGGATATCATCGATGAACACATCTTGGAATCCTTTTAGAAAATTAGACAAGTCTAACTCTTCTTGATTCCCATTATTTACATTTGATGAAACATTAATATCTTTTAGAGACTCTTTGACAAAAATCATGTACGCAGAAACCGAGCTCTTCATTGAATTATCAAAAGCAAGAGGATTTACAAGTGGAATAGTGCGACCACACTCACTAGAATCTATATACATGTTCTTTCCCCTGTAGGTGAAATAAATTCTCCTTTCAGGGAACTTCATGTTGGCAGCCATGCGATCAAACCATGGTGCCCCTAGGATAACATCCTGATGTTGGAGAGGAGAGATGAAGAAGTCTTCTTTGTCGACATAGCTTTGGACATGAAGCCTCAACTTCCCAATCAAGGGAGTAACGGAGGCTTGTTGTCCCTTGAAAGCTTCATCAACCACTACTATATCTCCCATCTCAAAAGATTTAATGCCCAACTTGGTGGCCAACTCTATTGATATGAAGTTGAGAGTAGAGCCAGGGTCAAACAAGATGAAAGCATCATGCTCTCTTACCTTTCTCCAAGCATAGGAGAGTGATGATCCTTTGCAATGGGCATCCTCTTTTGGAGCTTCGATGGTGGAAGCCCTAGGAGTCTCATTGCGAGTATTCTTCTTGGGGCAAGAACGATAGCCATGTCCTTGCTCCCCACACTTGAAACACTTATGGTCCTTGCAAAAAGCTTCAAGCTCTTCAGGAGAGATTTTGTTTTTACCTTTGTAAACTCCCTTCTCCTTGGACTGATTGTTGCTGTTGTTGTTGTTGTTGGAAGTGACTTGGGAATTATTTTGAGCATTGGTTTTCCCCTTTGCATCATTTTTGTCTTTGTTTTCCATGGGCTTGACATTACATCTAGCCCCTTGATGGAAATTGATGCGTGAAGCAACCATGGTGTGATGGATTACTTCGGTAATAGTAGCAAGCCGTTGAGAGATGATGTATTCGGCCATCTCTTCAGATAATCCCGCACAGAATTGTTGCCTTTGCTCGGCAAAGTCTATCTTTTGAAAGACAGTAGCCTTGAGATGTAAATCCCAAAACTTGTCTACATATTTGTGGATAGACTCATGGGAGAGGAGCTTTAACACTAGGTTGGTAATGGGACACTTTTATGTCCTGTGAAGTGACCATTTTCCTTGAATTATGTCAAGAGTTTCAAAATGGATTTTGAGGTGCTATCTATCTAGAAAGTTGTCTCATGAGCTGTCCTTGCACAACATTTCACAACCTAAACTCTGTGAAAAAACGGGTCCTGTTTTTGGCTTTTTTCAACTTTTGGCAACTATACCACTCAAGAATTCATGTTTGTGAGGTCTATAATGCTAGAGAACTATCTTTAGTAGTCCTCAACATGTCCTGATGCTTCTAGGGAGAAATAAATATTAAAGTTGTAAGTTATGACCAAATTACAAAAATTGTCAAATCCTGTTTTTTAGCCAATTTTAGCTCTTCTATGATTTCTTTGGTGGATTTCATGATATCCAAATTCATTTTTGATTTTCTATGTCGCATATTGTAACATAAAGCTAACATTCCTTGAGTTTTGGGGCACCTAATACCCTATTTTGCATAGTACACAACGATGGTTGATTTTTTCAATTATGGAAGAAAACGAAACATTCTAGTATATCAAGTAGATCTTTTTCAACATTGTTAGTTTCTTGTGACAACTACATGCATTTTGTAGGTAGTAACCATATCTAGTCATAAGGATCAAATTTGGCTAGATATTGAATAGTTTCTATGGGATTCTACAACTCATAATGTTCAACCCAGTTTTTTCATGTTTGTTGTATTTAACACTTCATCTTTGTCCCCAAGATTCCCCTTGGTAAGAGATGTATTATTCTTTTGACATGCTCCATGGCTCCTTATGAACATAAAGAACAATAGAGAACTAAGAAAACATGCATATATTATTTGTATTGAACGTGGCTATAGAAACTTTGATGATAGGTTTGCAGAATGGTAAAAATTCAACTTTTTTGTACCTATTTATTTTGGAAAAACAAACAATAGTGAGTGAGAAGCAATCATATGTTCTCATCACCAACCCATTGAAGTTAACTAGGGAATTTATCTCAAGTCCTACAAAAATTCCCAATCTTATTTTTATGCAACAAAACGTAAGAAATGACTGTTTTGATGAAAATTCACTGGTCCATCAACTTTGGAGGCTTGGTGTGACCAAAAGATGAGAAATTTTACAAGTTTCTTATTTTTTCCATGTTTAGTAGGCCTTGAACTATAACCTCATGAAAGGATTTTACAAAATGAGTGGATCTACTATGGTTTTGGAGGTTTTTTTCAAAACCCTGAAAGGACACTTTTATGTCTTGTTAGGTTACCAACTTAGTGTTAAGCTACGCCATTCGGTAAGCACTTTGTCCTTTGCATCGCTTGCAAGGAATTTCTTCATGATGGAAACTCGTAGAGTTTTCCATGTCTTTGGGGCTTCACCATTTCCATGAAGGCTAGCCCACCATTGATGAGCTGATTTTTGGAAGTGCATAGCTACATGGCGTAGCTTGGAGGACTCTATGAAGCCCTCATCTCCAAAGGCCGCATCAAATTGCTGGATGAATGCCAACACTTTGTCGGTAGCACCGAAGGTGCCATCATAGGTGACAAAAGAGATACTCTTTCCTCCCTCCTTGAACTTCTTTAGCTTTTGTGACCTTCGCCATGCAGGAAATGATTTGAGATGTCCTCCCCTCTTGTATTCTCTAGGAGAATAGCCATAAATTTCGTCAGAAGAGAAGGAAGGTGAAGAAGAAGGAGAAGAGGGTGACCTCTTCCTAGCCCTTTTCTTCCTTTGTTTCCTCTCTTGCCTTTCAGAGTGATGAGGAGAAGGACTATGTGTTGATATTTTCCTCTTGGGAGGAGTAGGCGATCGTCTAGACCGCCGTCTTCGTGGAGCCACATCTTCAGAGGAACTTAAAATTTCATTGCTTTCTTGCTCTTTGGATTCCTCCTCTCAAATGGGAGAGAGTATTCTTTTGGGGTCCTCTTCAAGAGGCCTCCTAAGCTCTCTCTTCTCTTGGAGAGGAAGGGAAATTCCATAACCACGAAGTTGTTTAGTAACTTCAGCTTGCAAAGCAGGGTTGCCAATAGCTTGCTGCAACCTAGTGACGAGATAATTCACAAACATGGGAGAATCATCATTAGCACCTTCATGTGCAAAATCAAAGCTATCAATGTTCATTCTACTCTCTTGATTATTGTCAGCCATGTTATCAAAATTTATGTATGTACTTAGTGTATTCTTTGGCAATTCAAAACCTTAGTTGCCACTCCTCTTAGCCTTTGAAAATTGGCTCTTAAGTATCTACACCCACGGCTCGAAGTGGTTAATTATAGAAAGTAGAGGAGTAGGTCTATCATAGCACAGTTGCCAAGGGCTAGCTCCTTTCGGACTTCTTATGGCTCAATAATGGTAAAGCCGTAGGCAAGTCTAAAAAGACTCCATTATTAAGTCCAAAGCTCCTGAGGTGTGCACCATCCCCCACATAGTGGACTCAACAAAACCGATAATAGATCCCAGTTCCACTTACCCTAATATAATTACCAACATCAACCATTTATAGGCTACTTAAGGACCTCTCTTCTTAAGCAAGAAAAGAGAAACCAAATGCTCTGATACCAATGTAATGGAATTGGCCTATTTAACTTGAGAGTAGCGGAAATTAATGAGAGTACTTTTGTGAAATAACTTTGTGAGCATAACATGTGAACATAATTGAGGATAGCAACATAATCATAGCAAATAGTTAAATTGGCATGAGCAATACTTCTGCAAGAGAGAGAATTTAGAGAACATGACAACAGTTGAGGACCGGATTTATGTGGAGCCGGTCCCCCCTCCAATAGGCATTTGTATTATGATTTCTCCCATTAAGAGAGACTTGTTACAATACAATCTTTGTGTTCCTTATGACCTAGGTGATGCAATGAATATGGAAACCTTCATGCATCACAAACATAACATAAACTTGAAGAAAGCTTTAACTATCCCAAGCCTCAGTCCCAAGACCTCAAACACCTTCGAAGGTGGAGAGAGCTAGTAGGGAATGCGGGTAGGGAAGAGGAAGAAGAAACATTTCGTAGGAGAAAGAATTAGTTCCTCCCTTATCATACTCTTTTTGCTAGCATACATAATAGCATAGTAATGAAGAAGAAGGAGATGGCAAGCTTAATCATTGAAGCATGGCTCTTGGTTGGATTTGTACTCCATAGCCAAGAGTGTTGGTGTAGGCTCTCAACCTCTACTGGCTTGGAGAGGGAGCTCTTGCACTTTGCATAAAACACAATGAGAGTGTTTGTGAGTGTGTGTGGGTGAGTATACCCCCTAATAAAACCCCTAGCTTGCTTGGGTCGACCCCCCTTTGTAGCTCATGCTTGAAGCTCATTGGACCCCTCCAGGCCTAGCCAATCATGAGCAAGAGGCATTACAAGCAGTAGGGGTAGCCTTGAGACAAGTGTCCCCCTTTTCCCTTTGAGAGATAGGGCTAGATAAATTCTAAATAAATTAATCAAATCTCCTAAATTACTATTGGACCCCTTGGGTGGCCAACCAATAGGTTTCAGGCATCTCATGAAGATAACATAGGTAGGGGCCTGACATGTGTCCTTGATGACTCTTCAAGCTTGGGCCTTCCTTGTGTGTGTGAGTGTGTGTTCTCTCTCTATCCCCTAGGAGAAGGGATCTCCCTCCCTCTTATAGGGATACTCTTGACTTTTGGTGCTCAAGCACCTTAGTCATCAAGCATGACAATGCAGTTGAGCTAGGGGTGTTCCCACAAGCATCTCAAGCAAGCATGTCAAAGCACCTCGAGCACCTTAATCAAGTAGCAAGTCAAGCACCTCAAGCATGTAGCAGTTCAAGCACCTCAAGCACCTTAATCAAGCACCTCAAGCACGACAAGCACCTCAAGCACGACAAGCACCTCGAGCACGACGAGCACCTCGAGCTTGGGCCGGGTTCCCGCCTCAAGCTCAGCCCTAGCTTACCTAAGGTCAAAGGACTTTTACACACATTATTGGAGGTCTTCAATGAAGCTAACCCTAAGGTCTTATGCTCGATTGGTTAGCCTTGCTCTTTGATAGACCATCTCTCATTTGGGCCCCTTTACCATTGGCCCCGTGTTGAGATAGATCTATAAGCACATATCTATATCTTAACACTTGTTCCCGTTTATTCTCCCACATTAAGTGATCAATTTAATATGAGAAAATCATTTGGGCTGGTTAGATATTGGATTTTATGATAGGATACGTCTTCTTGCATGCTTAGGACCGCCCTTGAAACTCTCTCTCTGCATCTCATTTGACACGAGGCACCCCCCTGTTGCATTGATTCTTTTTTCCTTTTAGCCCTACTTGCCAACTACCCCACAATGCTCCGATTATCAATCCATCAAGGCCGCCGACCAAAACCCCTTGCCTCTGGCTTCAAGCCGCTAAACCCCCAACTCATCTGGAATCTGGGAAGACCTCAAACTGAGGCTGCAAAAACATGAGAAACCAGCTGTATCCAAACTTCACGAGCCACACCCAACCTTCCAATAGCTATAACTTTTCGCTCCAAGCTCCGTTTGATGAGGAGTCAATTTTTGTTAGCTCCATACATTGCAAAGAATGCACACTATCTCTGGCAAAGCTCAAAAATCATTAGATGGCACGTCTATCGATGCGACCAACTGGCACAAACCTGGCACTCTGTAGAACTTCAAATGGCCATATCCTACAATCCATAGCTCTGATTTGCAATCTAAAAAGACAGGCATGATACATAGTTCAAGCACTAGCGTCTATACACTGACATGCACTTAGGCCACCTATCCCCAGCAGTCCTGTCCTTCGACTGCACCTTCAAACTCCAATATCTTGGGCTTCGTGGCTCTGGTTGATGATCCGTTTAGACCTGCTCCTTCAACACTTCAAGCTCTACATTTCTAGGCCCACATACTGCACCTTGAACCTCCTCAATCTGCTACCCAAATTAGCCCCTTTTGGAGCCTTTCTTAGCCTATAAACTGCATCATCCATACATATTTTTTGCTACCTATCTTCCCATGATCTTTATAGCTTGTCTAGCCCTTTTCCATGCTTCTGCTAGCTTGCACATACCTCTATGTTTGACCAAATTTGGCTGCACCGACATGTCCACTCTAATGAATCATTCTTAACCGCTTGCTACAATGGATACAATAATTGTGATACCAGAGGTATGAATCCAGACAAATATTTAACCTCCTGTATGAAAGTGGAAAATTGTCTTGTATCCTTTGGAGCTGACAGCAATAACAAGGCTTCTACTTTCTGTGGATCTGCCTCAATCCCATTTTTTTGAAATTACATGTCCAAGGAGCTTCACTCTTGGCTGTGCCAAATGACATTTCTTAGGGTTTAACTGACCCAGGCATTCATCCTAACTTGAAAATTTCATTTCAAGCTTCCAAACATACTCTTTTCTTGAACTGTATACAGAGAAATCATCTACAAACCCTTTGACAAACTTCCCAAGGAACAGGGTAAGGATCCAATCCACTTTTCTTTCAAAATCTCCAGGTCCATTTGTCAACCCAAAAGGAAGAGAGAAAAACAATAAACAACCCCATGGAGCTATAAAATTAGTCTTTTTTTAATCTTCAAGGAAAGGATAAGTTGGAAATACCCTTAACAACCATCACAGATGCTCTTTCTTTCAAAGAAAACCACTCCATCTTAAAGTTGATCAATGAAAGGTAAGGGATAATGATATTTATTGGTCAGTGCATTTAATGGCTTATAATCAATGCAAACTCTCCAACGCCCATCTTTCTTTGGAGTGACCACAAGAGGGCTCACCCATTCAACATTATCAACTGGTGCAAAGAACCTTGCATCCAAAAGTTTATCTATTTCTTCCTTTAAAGCATTCGTTTGCTCCTTACCCATCCTCGCATATTTCTGTTTACTGGCTTTTCCCCTTCAACTAGTTCAATCTTTACAGGGTCTCCACCAAAACCTCTTATTTCTTGATATGAAGAGATGAAAAGATTTGGAAACCTTTCCAACATTGTTAAGTACTCCCTTCTTTTTCCTCGTGTCAACTCAGTACTCAGCATGTTTTGAATCAACCCCTTCTTCACTGGCAATTCCTGTTTAGGTTGCATCAACTCCTCAAGTTGTTCTAAATGACTTGAAGCATTTATATCCCCTGACACTTGCAATACTTCGCCAATTTCTCTCTTCTTCTTTTCCAATAGCAAGAATGACACTTCACCCATATCACTGGAACTAGAAGTAGTGCCACTTTCTAAATCTTTGAAACTGTCTTCACTAATAACTTTGAATTCATCATTTTCACCCACATCTTCTAGTGCCAAAGGTTTCTTGGTAGTCATGTCAAACAAACTATTTTCACCGTTCTTGACATACACACAGATTGTGCCCTTGCCCCAATCTTGCACAACACCCACAACTCTCAACCAAGATCATTCCAAAAAGAGAGGAAAAGCTCCCAAGATAGCTCGCATAACATGAAAGTTTACTATAACTTTCATGTTGAAGACTTCACCTTACAAATTGTTAATGAGCCCCAAAAACTTCACTTTGGTTTGCTTTTCTAGTTGTATCCTAACCCCACATCTTGCACATGTAATGAGATCTAGTCTCTCAACATATGACTATGTGATCGCACAAACTTGAGCACGTCCATCAATGTAGGCCTCTCCCATGCCCACACATTTGTGCCAAGCGTTCACCACATGACAAATGTCATTTAATCTTACACATCCAACACTCTGACTTGTCCATGCTTCGGCTCTTTCTTTGGATTCACTACTGACTTCCACCTCCTCTTAAGTTTGGTCACCATATTCATCTTCTTCTAGTTGATTCTAGTACACCAGTGGCTTCTGAACAAGAACACTCTGGAGAAGTTACCAAAAATTAGAATAGCAGTTCAGAGCTCAGAGGACTGTCTTGGGATTATGATGAGGAATCAACCAAAAGAAAGGGTGGTGGGTCTAACTGGTTACTTCCAAATGATCAAGAAATAGAGGAATGGAATTTGGGTTCTGAGAAAAATCCTAGATTGATCAAAGTCAACAAACATCTAAATCCAGTAATGAAAGAGAAGGCCCGACATATGTTCCAGAAGTACAAAGATGTGTTCGCATGGGAACATTCTGATCTCAAGGGAGTAGATCTAGAGGTATGTCAACATCAAATACCATTGAAGCCAGATGCCATACCAGTGAGGTTGCAAAGATACAAAATGAATCTAGATTATGCTAAGGAGGTCAAGGAAGAGATCAATAACCTTCTAAAGGCTGGGTTCATTACTGAAGTGTCCCATAGTGACTGGTATTTCCTATTGTGGTGGTTCCCAAGAAGAATGGAAAACTTAGTGTTTGTGTGGATTATCAAAATAAGGACAAAGAGACTTATAGGGATAATGATACTGGTGTTTTGAGCACTGAAGGCCAGGAAAATTCAGAATCATTTATTTTAAGCCTTTTCCATGTACAACCAGTACTAGAGCCAGTCAAAGAGCCAAAAAAGTCTCATCACGATGTCGGGGGATATGTATTCGAAACGTGATCCGGGTAGGCGCCGGGCCTCTGGCTGTGGGAGGCGTGAAAGAGAGAGAACAAGAGACACTAATGCAACTAACTCTGGCAATCATCGATTAATCGATTAATATGTTTGAGTACAACTTAATCTTTAACCAAGGCGGGCTGTTAATAGCACCGTCACTTGGATCATCTGTTAACTAGGAGTTTAAGCTCTCACTTTACAAAATTAAACGGGCCATTAACGACACCGAGGCTTAACAATTTTTTAATCAATCTCTAGTCAATGACAGTGATGGTAATTATCTCTTGTCACTTCATGTTCTTTGAGTTCCCTTAGATTCCGCAAGCTTCAATTTTGTCAATTATTCCGCAGCTTCCTGCTCCTTATGCT
Organism: Adiantum capillus-veneris; assembly: GCF_014529385.1. NCBI lineage: Eukaryota > Viridiplantae > Streptophyta > Polypodiopsida > Polypodiales > Pteridaceae > Adiantum > Adiantum capillus-veneris. Next base: position 94,025,459 of record NC_140946.1, read on the forward strand.
TTGCACTGGCTTAAATGCCGCTCACAGCTTTTAACTTCTTCATGCTCTTCAATTGTTAGCCAAAACTTAATCCCTTGCTTGGTTGCCTCGACCAAGCTCGTCCTGTGCTCCTTCTACTTCTACCGAGTTCTCCTTCTCAAGCTTGATTTTGCTTACCTTAAATTTCCCGCCTTAGTTACTTCGGAAAAGCTTCAATCTCCTTCCCTATTTTGCTTGCCCTTCTCCTTGCTATCCTCCTTGCTCGATGCCCTTCTTCATCTCCCTTTTCTTCTCAAGGTCCGAGAGAGAGAGTGTCTCCTTGTTTTCCTCGGTTACTAAGCCCTTGCGTAAGCCGAAAGAGCAAGTATCCCCTTGGTTCCTTCCTTAGCAAAGGCCGGGAGCGAGCCCTGTGCTTTGGTTAGCGAAGGCCGAGAGTGAGAAAGAGAGAGAACCTCCTCCTTGAGACCTCGTTGGCTTCCTTGCCAAGACCTATCGAGAGAGAGATAGAAAAAAAATGGTCCTTCCTTTCTCGACCAAGCTTCCCTCCTTCCTTGACCAAGCTTTCCATTGCAATTCCCTTCCTGCCTCCTTTCTCTCTCCCCTTGCTCTATTCTTCTTTTTCTTCTTCGAACAACTAACTCCCCTCTTTGTTGATGCCTTCCCTTATAATAGCCCCTTTTGTTTTTTTGCCCCACCATGCAGTCATGGCGCCGTGACTGACGTGGCATGGGAGCAACTGCCATGACGTGGCAAGCCTGGATTTTGAGCTTCGCCAAACGTGTCGCAACCGGCCCCAAAATGAATCACCTTCATCTGCTATGCAATATTTGTTTCATTGACATGCACATCTGATGCTCAAGGCTCCCCACGCGAGCTGTTTTCTTCTGCCTACGCTCGTTCTAGTTTTTTCACGCCATGGCCTCCATGTCTTTCTCTTTTCTTTTCCCATTTGCCTTTATTAAAACCCTATTGGACGGCCATTGAAGAGGCGTTTGGGCGGCTAGATAAAACTTTTTGAATATGGGAGGCGTTACGCCCTTGGGCGGCCATGCCATAAGGCTTTGGGCTCTGGGCACCACACTTGGCATACATAGCGACCAAAGCATTGCCAAGCACAACTTATGTCTCCCCGCAGTCCTTGGCTAACAATATCATCATGATTTTCAATGTCGTAAAAGTCTTGAATAGTGTTACATGCCTGCAAGAAGCAAGTATAAGTGATTGCATTTGACGTAAGGTCTTCCCATCACATTCAATCAAAGATGCCAGACTAGCCAGGCATTGCCAATTACAACTACCGCCGGCCAACATTGAACGGGCTTTGGTGTATATACCGATGAAAGCACTGCTATCTCAAACACTTATTCTGTTGTATTCAAAACCCTTGCTGTAACTCAAAACTCCTAGATGGAACGCCGATCAAGCGGACTAGACTGGTACGGAACTGGCCCCCGGTGAATCTTTATCGGGCAATATCTTGGCGACTGGGTCTCAGATCATTGATATGAAAAGACCGACGCGCTCTACAATGTGAGCACTTCAGGCCCATGCATTCATTTCATTTCTGTCCCCTCAGCTACAGTTTCCCAATCTGGTACGGATCTGCAATCGACTCAAACTTCGAACTGTCATAACTTCTTCACCGTAGCTCCAATCGACAAGCCGTAAAAATAGGCCTGTAGAGCACTTCAAGCACTGCAGTTCTAGATCATAATCTCCCATTTGTGCTCACTCCAAACATAATCATTTTTGGAATCATTAAGGCATCTGTTGGCCCTTTTAAGCCGTGTCTGGCATACATTAATCATTAAACTTGTCCTGTTAAAAAGCCGTGGTCACTGACCATTAATCAAGTAAGCTTTAAATCAGCTGGATATCTATTTTCCTGACATCTTTCTTAGCATGGGAGCGTAGCTGCACGACAATGACAAAACCATGTGACAAGCAGATTAGTAAAGTGTCAGAGCCAGTATCAGTTTTTATGGGGTAAAGGGTCAGTTTGTCTGTCTGTGATAATCATTTCAAGGACCATGGAGAGTATTAGACAATGCATGTATGCCACATCATTGGCGGTGCACAGAACTCTAGGAATGGTAAGTACTAAAACTTTTATGGTACGAATGCGTATAATAGTAAGGCGAGTAGGAGTTTTTTCTCATAAGTCTCCTGCATGACGTCTGCCTGCTGTTACACATTCACCATCTCCATGTTCTGAAGTCTCTTCACTACAACCACAAACTTCTTCATCAGAAGCAACTGTCGATTGTTTTCTCTCTTTACCAGGTACACCTCAATACGGATTTGAATATTTGGGTAAGTCTTCTTCTTCTTCTACAGTCAACGTCTTCACCTTGTATGGGAAAAGTAAAAATGTTGGAGAAGATTCACGACACTATCAATGAAACTTCGGCACTTATCACCTCTATCAAAGCTTCTCTACCACTTATTCCCCATAGTAAGATACAACGGTGTCGTGTTGTGACACAAACATAGTGTGAAGTAAAAACATTCACCTCACTTTTCAAACTTCTCGATGCATGGAAATAAAAGTAATCATGTACATATTGTGGTATATGTTGAAGCGGCTACTGCGGTCGCTATCATGTACATGCCTATCCGGGAATTCGTGGCCCTGGATGTGGCACCTTTGCGTGCTTTTCCACTTGATAAAATGATTAATTTAGTTTGGAAATGTACATAGTCCAAGTGTTTCATGGTGGCACACTCATCTCGCCTATAAAGACTGATGCGAGCAAAAACTACCAAAAATAGCAGCTAAAAGGCACCATTGTAAAATTGCATGGAAAGTGATCCAAAATGATATATTGATGCAAAATGATGCTTATTTATGCTTTTTATGCTTGTGCAAGTGATCCCACAAATTTAGGGATTTTCCTGACTCTGTTTAGGATTTTTCGCATAAAAAATGAAATTTTTGGGTCAAAAATGAGCTGCAAATGACCTAGTTTTGGTCCAAAGTGGCAAAATAGCCCAGCAATTGACACATCAACTCATATTTCCTTGGGTAAGAGAGAGAGGACTTCTTTTTACAGAAAGGACCAGAAATTTTTCTCTACTGTGCAATAGCTTCCATGGTTGCCCAATCTATGTGTGTTGTAGTCCCGCTTCTTCGCAATCTTGTATCTGGGCCTGTGAGGGAGTGAATTAGGGTTTCCCTTATCAAAATGGTGTGTGGGATTCAATATAGAAGCTCTTAAATCTCTTCAAAATCATAAAATGGTCGCCAAAAAGGTGGAAGCTCGAGTATTCCTGTCAATTGTTTGAAGTGATGCCTATGTAACAAGGGGCGAGGCTAAATGATACCATGAAAGAGGTTTGGGTTTTGATTGATATTTGTGCTTGTATGAGAATTGGGGTTTTATGGATGAAACTTTGTTGTTTATCAATGGTCTTTTTAAGTGAAATTGAATGTGATTTGGTGATCCTCTCATCATAATCTCAACTACGAAAGCAAGCAATTTCTAAGCACGGTAAGAAAAGGGTTTGTGACTTGGCTATCACGAATGCTCTTAGATATTTACTCACCCTTAGAAAGAGGGTTAATGATTCTCCACAAACGCTTCTTCACAATGTTTTTGTGACTCTCATCACAAACTCTCACAGCCAGAGGTTTTGCACCTTCTTAGCTAGACCGCACACATTCTGACATTTTTGGTGAGCCTGATGCGAAGTGGCTAGGGTGATAATTTGTGATGATGTAAAGCTATATGTACATGATGTTATTCTAGCAACGGATTGCAGATATAGAGTCAAATAAAATTTTGTTAATCAAAATGATGGAGATGGAAGAAGTAGTGGGGATTGCATTAAGTGAAGTGTATGAGAAATGTACTGTCTTTGATGGTTATGACCCAAGAGGCTTTCTTGAGTGCTATGCAATGCAGATCAAGGTCCAAGGGGTTCCTAAAATATTGATGATTATGTCCTTTCAACACTTAGTGGCTCCAAATTTCTAATAGCAAGTACAAGAGATTGCAAAGGAATGTGGAGACAACTGGGATGATTTTTCAAATGCTTTTACACAAGAAACCTTGGGCTTTATGGAATGGGAAATGGAGTGCATTGCTTCTACAAAAGTAGACGTTTTGCAGGATGTTGGAAGTAGAAAATTGATACAAGTACCATGCCATATAATTTATTACAATCAAATTCATGAAAAAACGAGAATCTATAATAGATGAGTGCCTTCAACAGGAAAAAAACATTGTTACATGCAAAAGATGAGGATGTAGTCAAAGCTATTTATGCAAAACTTGGTGTTTCAGTTTTGGCACATGAGAATTGTGCTTCCTTGTGTGATTCCATGCAGTTTTCACATAGATCTATGGTCAAAGATACTATGGATGGCATTCAATCTGCAAAAAGATGCTTATGTGAGCTCAATTTATGTTGGGGATTCACTGGAAGGGACTTTTTTTGGTGATGCTTACAGTGATTTGATGAATTGCTTATGAAAAAATTGGCATGTTGTGAAGATAAGGATGATAAAGATGTTGTAAAGCATGTGGTAGAGCATGGATTTATCCAAGGACATGTAAATGTGCAAAACGATATGACCCGGGATGACATAGAGTATTGTGATTTGGAAGCCAGTTCATGCTTCAAAGAGGTTCACAAATCTCCAAATGAATTTAATACTTCCTGTGATGTCAATGCTCTTTGATGTGATACATATGCTTGTGGATTGGTGGATGAGATGTATTTCAAAGTTGTAGGCTCTTGTTTGGAGGGGGTGCAATTTGACATTCAGCCACCCACTCCTACCAATGACTGGAAGGGTTACGATGATGAAATGGAAAAAGAGTTGACTTCTATCTTTGTGAAGCACGCTGATATTTGTGAGATTGAAGTACAAAGGTACTTGAAAGAAGGTGTGATGGTAGAGAAAAAATGTGAAGAAAATATGGCCTAAATGCATACCACATGTGATGAGGATCCACTGCATCATGGGATATGCTCTCAAGAGGGTCCCATTGAAGAGGATCTTATGTATCTTTTGGATGAAGCTTTGGATGATTTCCATGCCGCATACAACAAGGGTTCTAAAAGATATCACTCGTGTCATAAATTGGGACAAGTCAATAAATGGCCTCCTTCTCAATCTGATCCTGCCTTGCAGTAGACATCTCCAATTCATAAGGCATGAGAGGATTATAGGTTATTGGTGTCAAGATCATACAGCGTGCGTCTACCCTTTGTTAGACGGCATCTGGCTACTTTATGAAAATGCAGAGCTGTGTAGATCCATCCTTCTCGGAGAGGCTGATTTGTTTTAATCCTATCTTCAAAGAGGATCTTAGCCATTTCTATGTACTGTGGCCCCATACCTGGTTTAGCCATAATATCCTTTTCAGGGATCTTAGAGGACTCCATAGTAGTTTGAAGTACCTGATTTGTGATCTTGGTGAGACCTTTGAGCTGGATCTTTCGTTGTCCCATACATAGCTTGACCCTCTGCATTTCTCATTTAGCTGGAGAGCATCATTGATCATTCTTTTCCAGGTTTTCTATTCTACAGTGGCTTGCTCATACCTATCTTGAAGATCATCAGTGATGTTATAGTATGTGAGCCGATTCACTAGTTTTTAGATGTTGCGTATACAAAGCTGGGAAAAACCTAGGCAGCTCAGTCTCTAGCAGGTAATACATACGGGAGAGCTTGGAAATTAGTTACAAACTCTAGAAAATTGAGAACAAACTGGTTCTCCTGCTGCATCATCTTCCTAGTGACTCAAACGAGTTGAAACAGTCTTCAGAGAGCAATTTCTTGTTTCCCTATTGTCATTTGAGTTTGTGATCCTTTATTGCTGGAAGTCTGATCTTTAGTAATAGCTTGTACCCTATGGTCCAAAACTCCTCTAGCAATTTTCAGTTGAAGTAGAACTTCTTTCAGTTGATTCCTGACTTCTTTCATACATTTATATGTAGGCCTGTTCCCAAGTAGGAGCTCTAATTTAATGGCTAGGGAATGATAGTCTATAGTAGACTACCACTGCCAATGTGGATTGACGAGCTTATCATTAGAGGTAAGTGCCCATTCAAGTACTCTCTCTAGCAACTAAATTTTGCTAGGATGATCAGGTAATTGGCACAACTCTTGATCATGAAAAGCAGCTGGTTTCCAATGTTGGATCATTTCTTTGGCGCCAACATATAGTCTTTGAAAATGTTCTAGATCAGAAAGAAGAAAATCATCCTCCAGATACATCCTAGTAATAGGAGATTGCTGATGTCTTAGCCTCTTGTTCAGTTTGATGAGCTGTAATGAATGTTGCTCATCACCCTTCAAAGTCTCATTCACAGCTTTAGCTTTTCCTTTCACATCTGAACTGTGTTGTGAATGGTGTATTGGGGAATCTTCAGTGTTGCTTGGTTGCTGATCATCAGCCCCCTGGTCTCCTGATTGTTGATCCTTATACTAGTTTGGCTGGTCTGTGTTGGGCGGATTGCCTCCTGGCAGCTGATCCACTAGCACCAGATCCTGAAGGTGGAGATGGAGGAGAGTCATTATCATCATCCTCTTTATCTATTGGTTCATCCTCCCTCTCTTCATACTTCTCTTCTTATTTCTCCAAATCCTCAACGAGATTATTGTTCTTATCAATGTAGTCCAGAATATCTTGATTCGCCAAAGCACTGTTGTATTCAGACAGCTTATCCTGCAAATCACTTTGTATTGTTTCCATGAGTGCCTTCCGCTTATCCATATCAAAAATGGTGTTGCCTTCTGGATTCAAAATATCAACCAAGTTATTGAATATGTATCTTTCTGTTAACAGAGATTTTAATGCAGTGTCGATGGTCAGCAATGTGTTGAAATCAACTCTCTTCATCCTCAGCATAGTCTTAAATCTGTCAGTAGCTCTCTCAGCCTCTAGCTTTTCTTCATTTAACTGCCTTATGTCAAACTCAAGCATTAACAACTTTCTTTTCAATGTATTAATTGTCCTAGCTGATTGATTTTCAAGAACACTATGCCGCAATGATTGTGCCCCTATATCATGTTTCAACTTCTCGACTTGCTACTCATTGTTCCTCAGTTCTGCTTTTAACTTGTTCACTTCACTAGTAGATGTTGATCCATCCATCATTTGTCCCAAAGAATTGACAATCGTATTTGAGGATGATTGGATAAGCACCGAGCAGCCATCCATGATTGTCACTGGGTCAGAGGAAACTGGCTCATAAACTGTAATAATAGTCCAGCCATATATGGTAATGTGGTAAAGTCAGGCTTGTTCTAAACTTGTGAGTGGGTGACTCTGTAGCTGTTGTAATATGTCCTTTTTAGTTAAGGCTAAAGCCAATTTGTTGAAAGGGATAGGAAATTTACTAACTGGACTAGCAAGTGCTGAACCTTTTTCCTTATTAGTATGGACACCCACCTGATCAGCATTGGTCCTGTCTAGTTGGTCTTTTCCAGGAGTGGTGTTTGCTAGACTCTGCCTCGCTTGCTAGATAGTCCCAACAGTAATCTTTTTTGGAAGCTGTTCTACCTGACCAACTGAAATCTGGCATGCTGACGATTTTTTAGTAAGCACGATTTTAACCTGACTTTCTAGTTGCTTCAAGAAAGCACTTCTCTTGGCCAATGTAGTTTTTGGTCTTTTGGAACTACTAGCTTCCACCTCCATGGCCTTTCTCTTTTGTATTGTGAGATCCAAATGAGTACGTGGGGTTTCTTCATCTGGAAATAAATCAACATTGTTAGTCGTTGAGATGGGTTTCTGACTCCAAGCCATTCGTACCTGGTCATGAGCATCAAGAGAAGTTGCCCAGTAAAGAAACTACCAGACATACCAGGCTTTAAAAACAGTCTGAGACTTTATCTTGGTGGTCTACTGAAACACATTGTGAGAAAGAATCTGCCATAGGTTGATCGAAGCTATGGCATCTAGTCTCTTTGCAAGAGACATAGAAAAAAGATTTTATGAGACATATGTGGGATTGTTTTTCAGACTCACAGATTCAACCACAAACTAGTAAGCAATGGGGACGTCCAGAACCGCTACTAGAACCCCTTGTGTATTGGCCTTGTGCTTTTTCTTGGCTGCATCATTTTCCTTTAGAGCTGCACTTATCTGCTCTAGAGTGGCAATGGTCGGCTTCGGCTCATTTGGCATCTTGAAAGCATAATCAATGTCGTCCGGAGTTTCTGACACTTTTCTACCATACACTACAGCGCCGTCTTCATTAACATTGAAGGAATCAAGAACCTGTTTAATTATGGCTCTGTCAAACTTGATTCTTGTGGCTTACACAACCACATGCAAATCCCACAGTGGTAGCAACGCTTCTGCTTGCTCGATAAACACATACCGCTATCGGAATGTGTGTGGTCTAGCTGGGAAGGTGCAAAACCTGTGGGTGTGAGAAATCGTGATGAGAGTCACAAACACTTTGTGAAAAGCATCTGTCGCCAACCCTCTTTGTAAGGGTGACTAAAAATCTAAGAGCGTTCATGACAGCAAAGTCACAAACCCTCTCATTAGGAGAAAGCTGGACTCACTTTTGGGGATTTCAGTTCTAGAGAGAGAGTGGCGCTCAACCAATGAGGAAGAGGCTAACGTTACATTGAAAATCGACATTTTGGAGTCAAGCTCTTTTTAAAAAAGGAGGAAATATTATTTTGGTTCATCAAATTGCACAATTTCACGCTTTCAAGGCATAAATGCCGTAAGTCGTACTAACTATGTACCGAGGAATTTCAGAACTTTCATTGAAGACTTTATCTAGTATCTTTGTCACCGCCCAAATATGACTTTGAGTAGCTCTACTTCCCTCTCAAAACTTTTTCCCTTTTTTATATTTGCACTAACCTTTCTGTGTATTCATTCTACTGCACACCATGTATACTTCTCAAAGGCCTAGCACTACCATTGACTCTGCTAGCATTTTTAACAATTATACTACAGACGATCAAGCATGGATTCCATCTCGAATAACTATCAGAAGTTGGGTTCTACTGCAAACTAGGAGGAGGAAGAGGAGGAAATGCAATGATTTCGTGGAGGCTTTCAAGGGTCAAGTTAAAGAGTTTAAAGTGTGTGCACAAAGCAAGCAGGTGAAAGAGGTCCTCATACAACATGCTTTCTAGCATGCAGACTTAAGGTTGCAAACATCTCCTTAAAGTTTTCCAAGGCATCGATCCAACTGTAAGTTACTTCAGCATCTCGCTTAGTGCATGATTATATTCGAATATTAAGTGGTGGATATCATCTTTGGTATGTCTCAGATATCTATCCATCGAATAGGACAGATTGGCAAACAAATTGAGAGTATAGTTGGGATTTTTGATCCTTTCCATGCATTTATTGGTGAGCAAATGTACCAAGGAAGACAACATAAGGACCTTGCAGATAATGGAATTTTCTTTTATGATATGTCATATGTGGAACCGATAAATTCCATTGGTTGGGGTCGTGAGGCTCCTTTGTCACTTCCATCCTTTGATAGCAACAATGTTCATTTGCAAGTCTGAGAGTTGTTTGGACATTTTAGATGATAGCTGGGATAGGAAACAATCACAGAAAAAAATCTGTATTTCGCAAAAGAAGTCCATAATTTGCAAGTTCATTATAAGCTCTCAAAATTTCTTAGCATCATTTTACTATATTAGATATCACCTTCTTAGTGGGCAACTTATTCCACTTGACCAAGATACAGAGAGCAGCCTTGAGAACAAACCTTTATCAATGGAGCTCTACTTTCGAGACAACCTACTTACTGTGATGGAGACAATGGCAAGCACAACTCTGGCACAGCTTAGGATAGATCTTACATGTGAAGAACTTCCACTTTTGTCGGAATTGTATGCATTCAGTCTCAACAATAGAAAGGTGCTTACTAAATCGATAAATTTTGATTGTCTTTAATACACTATGACTAAATCTAACTTTTTCTTCTTTTCAGATTCCAAGGTGCAAGGAGAAAACAACATTGTGCAAGGAGTCACTAACAAATACACTTCACTTAATTGCTTCCACCGGAAGCTAGGTCACATACCTTGTGCACACAAAGAGCGTTGATGCCATGCAAACCATGATGTACTTTTCAAAATGACTAATAGAGAGATTTTTTTGGCGGTCAAACAATGTTTCAAAAATATACATTTTCAATGTTTCAAAACTTTACATATTGTGTTGTTTCTGTCAAGATTTATACAAGTAATTTTCTCCCTTTCCCTGCTATTGTCCTCTCCCCCGGTTTGTGCCACTCGTCCCGTGTCCTCTCCCGCGGTTTGTGCCACTCGTCCCTTGCCCTCTGCTCCGGTTTCTCCCCTGCCCTCTGCTCTGGTTGCTACTACCTCTGCCTCTGGGGACGCTATTCTCGGGCATCCTTTCGCGTCGCTCGAAATCATGGGCCTCTTCCATGGCTTCCCATGCTTCTTGCACCTGTGAAGCTTCCCGTTGTTCTTGCTCTTGCCGTCAGCGTGTAGCCCATTCCTCTACTTGTGTGGCGTCCGCATAATATTGGTTTATTACTTCTTGCATATTTCTAACTTCTTCTTGAGTTTGATTGTGGTGTTGCGTCATTTCGTTAATGCGAGCCTCTTCGAACTCATCAGCTCTCGCCGCTTCCTCTCTCGTGCATCTGTTTACCGAGATTATAATATGCTGGATGGCCATTACAGAAAAATTTCACACATCGTTGTTGGTGTAGTTATGTAATCGAAGTTCCTGTAGAAGCGTGATACAGACATCTGTTGCTTCATACATACGTTGTAGCAAACAATAAAACAGCAGATTACTTACGTTCGGTATATCCATAATTTGACTGATGAGAAACACGGCATTCAAACAGGTTCTCCAGCCACAGCTATAGTCATCAGGTTGCGTGGGCACAATTACCCGTTCGTGCCAGACTACATTTCCTAGATCATGTTCTAACAAAAGTTTCTCTACACAGTATACAAGTTTTTTCGCGGCACTACATACATAACCACTTGAGTCAGCAACACATTACAAAGACACACTGCTTTCCAAATGTACCCAAATGGACCTTACGTTTTTACACGACCGTGAAACACCCTGCTTTGCCCGGAGTTTGCGTAGTAAACAATCTTAGCTTCATGTCAAATAACATCAGACTCCAATGATCACTACAAAGACACCATCCAAGATGAGGAGAGATTCTCAAAAAAAGATGTTTTTTACAAGGCAAGAAAATACTCATGATTGATTGTACGCAGTGACCAGAAAGCGTGCTATATCAAAGTTGACTCTGCTAAACCAGTTCAGCAGACTCAAAAAGGAAACTGAGTTGTTCTGCAGATAAGGCGATATCAGCGGATCTATAACGTATACTTTCTCTTGAACCTCAGGGGGAAGAAGCAAGACAACGTGGCTAACATGAACAAATGGCAGAGATTAGACTTGAACACCAAGTGAGTCAATACCGAGCGAGTAAGACAGCTATCGAATTCCATCAGCCGCTGATTTGCTTGGTATTGACCCATGTGTTGGCTGAAATGAGCAATTATAAAGAACTTAACGACTGCCGCAAAGACATGGGTCAATACCGAGCGACTCAGAGGCGGATTCCAATTCCATAAGCAACAGTCTCACTTGGTATTGACCCATGTCTTTAAGGTAGTGAACCATTATAAACAAAAACTTGGCAACTGCCGCAAATACATGGGTCAATACCGAGCGAGTAGTACCAAAATCCAATTTCATTAGCCACTGTTTCGCTTGGTATTGAACCATGTCTCGGTAGAGACCCATTTAATGAGCATGAGAATTACCACAAAGCAACAGTGACAATCTCATTCCTTGCGAGCGAGTCAGTGAAACTACGCATGCACATGAAGTCTACATTATCGAGGTTGGTAATGCAGGCCTCCTCTGACCTTGTAGGCAGCTGTATGTGCGCATGCAGAGGCGCTGAGCTCAACAAAAATCTCAACTCCTCTTCATTCTCTTCGTTGATTTCTCTAAAATAATTGACTCATATGATACGTTGGATGGACCTTCTAATGCAGAGCCTTGCCCTTGCCTTTCTTGACCTAGCTCCTGAGCTGCCTCAGGCTCCTCCATAACAGCCTCAGGCTCCTCAGGCTCCGGATCATTTTACTTCAAATGGTTGCTCCATAGATGCCTCAGGCTCCACCCTGACCTGCTCTTGTCCCTCATCGTCTATGATGGGCTGCGGATCCTCCATGACTTGCTCATTTTGGTGTCTAGCTGGCTCCTCGATAACTGTCTTCGTTTCTTCCATGACTGCCTCGAGCTCCACTCTGGCTTGCTCTTGGCCCTCTGCGGCTATCTCAGCCTGCCCATCTATATCATTTCTCTCGATCCGTGATCGGGTCCTTCTGCTGTTTGTTTCAGCCCTAGGTGGCTCTGTCTGTCGTGCACAAAAATGGAGAGGGGGGATGTTGAGAATATCCATGGTTCTACTATCTCGGATAGGCACTCGCTGAAGCATCCCATCGTAGCGGAAACGAAGCCTACGAAGAGTATCAAAATCCCGCGGCAGGATAGTGACGCGGTGTGCATGGGCCACCAAGATATATCCATCGCTGAAGAATTTCACGAGGTAGTCTTTAGCAATTTCTTGAAGGCAGAGGAGTGTACTTTTGGCCCATCGCATGTCGACTCTCCACTGCTCGAAAATCTCCCACACTACTCGCTGGAAAGGGATACGTGGAATAGCAGGTTGAACGTGTCCTTCTATCCTCCGCAGCTCTTGCAGTACACCTCTGTGCGCCTCATATCGGCGTCTTCTTGCTTGAGCATTCAAAGATTCACCTGTTGCCCTCCTAGCGCAGGCCTTTACACGAGGCATCTCTACAAATACAATAACACCAAAGACAATTCATTTGTCAGCACAAGGGACTTCAGATTTCAAAAATGGTCAGTACCAAGCGAATAGGTGAATAGGAAAGAGTTGCCTTACCTTATTCGCTTGGTACTGAGCTCAAAAAAATATTCATAGGAGGCATGAATTATATTTTCTGAGGTCACTACCTAGCGAATAGGTGCATAGGATAGAGTTGCCTTCGCTTATTCACTCCGAAGTGACCTAAGAAAATAGTAATAGCAGGCATGACTTATATTTTCTGAGGTCACTACCAAGCGAATAGGTGCATAGGAAATAGTTTACCTTGCATTATTTTCTTGGTAGTGACCTCAGAAAATAGTAACGGCAGACATGACTTATATTTTCTTAGGTCACTAACGAGCAAATAGGTGCATAGGAAAGAGTTGCCTTGCCCTATTCGCTCGGTAGTGACCTCAAAAAGTAGTACTAGTAGACATGAATTATATTTTTTGAGGTCACTATAGAGCGAATAGGCGCATAGGAAAGAGTTTGTTTTGCCTTATTCGCTCGGTAGTGGCTTCAGAAAATAGTAATAGCAGACCACTTACATTTTCTGACGTCACTACCAAGCGAATAGGTTTGCATCGCCTGCAACAAAATACCTTATTCGCTGGGTAGTGACCTCAGAAAAGTGTACAAGCAAGGAACAGGTAAGCATCCTCTGCAACAAAGTACCAATGACAGGACGTCCTAGATGTCATTTCATTCCCTCCCATCACCTCCCCTAATATCGGGGGGGTGGTGCCATTGATTCTGTCTCCCACGTCCACCTCTCATTAAACCGCATGGCGGTACCACCCCTCACAAACCACTCACTCATATGCTAGAACCCAGGCTCTTCTTTTTAGGCATGTCTGAAAGTCTATTTAAGAAGCAGTTGTTTTAGAACCTCCCTCAGGCTTTCGCAGAACAACTAAAGGAAGCCTAGGATAGTGGTGATGCCTTTCCAAGGTATACTCCCGCAGCGCCAGCAACACCGCATTCGGGCGCTTCTCATGAGGTCCCCCCTTGGCCCTCCCCCGATGTTACTTTAATTTTCTCTACTGACACAGCTCGGGAGTGACTACTGTCAACATGGGAGTCAATTCTTGAGGTAAGCCGCTGGTAATTCTTTGCTTTCTGCTCCCAATTTCCAAGCTCCTAGTTTGAAGAGCTTACTTGCTAAATGCTCTGTGCAGGATGCTAGCCTGAAGCTGCAGTAAATGCTGATCGTCAGGCAGAGGGTCTCAATCCTAAAAGACTCTCTGGAAGCAAGAAGGCCTGAAGACATGCAGCGATTGCTCGCCGAGAATGGCTCTATGGAGGCTATCATTAATTGGATTCAAGAAATGAAGGATGAAGTGCTTGAACTAGCCAGTAAATATGAGGAAGCCATTAACTTTGCCAACAAGCTTTGCAAAGAGATAACATGGCTATGAAGGAAAAGGACTACATGGTTATTGCAAACCCTAAACCCCCGAAAATTAATAGTTCACTCTTTGTAAAGTTTGAAGTGTTTTCTAACTCAAAACCCTGTTTTCAGTGGTAATTTTGTTTCTTTCTTAAAAAATCAAAACGCGTATTTGGCAAACGAAAACCCTAAATCCGCAACAAGCAGGGGTTACCTTCCCCTTATTTGCTTAGTATTGACCTCTGTACTAGCACACATCACTTAACTTTTCCTTTGGTCAGTACCAAGCGAATAGGGCCCTTTGGACTAGGTGACCTTACCTTATTCGCTTTGTATTGACCAAGGATGATGACCTGTACCAAGCGAACAGGTGCAGCAAACAGGGTTTACCTTCCCTTATTCGCGTGGTACTAACTACACAAAATACAAGTGCACAGAAGGGTAGTAAGTAGCCTACCTCTTCATTGTGTGTAGAGTTCCGCGTCACTGAAGCACTGCAGAACAAGAGTAAGAGAAGGAGGATGCGCGAGAGTAAGATGTGATGGAGTTTGCTTACCGCATAGCGTCGATGGGGGTAGAGTTGATTAGAATGATGCGTAGTAGAGGACGTGAAAATAGGCAGAATAGTTGAAACTTGAGATGTTTGGTGGGGGTAATGCCTCAACTTAGAATGCTTACCTCGGGGAGGGTGACAACTTCACTTATGCGCGAGATTGCGGTTGGTAAATCGTACTGCATGGGAATCTGAGACCTTTTAATACTGGTTTTCCTTGAGAGCGCAGCCCACGTGCCTTTTTGAGTGACTGTTTAGGGTCAAACAGACGCCAATCGCCCTTGCAGTCGCCATCTCCGTCTCCATCTCCATCTCTGAGTGGAACAAATAGATCGCCGCTTCCTTTTCCTTTTCTGAGCCCTTCCCCTTGGCCAGCTCTCATGATCCTACGTTTAGAGTTAGACACCAATCGCCCTTGCATTCGCCATCTCCATCTCCATTTCCCTTGCATTCGCCATCTCCATCTCCATCGCCATCGCCTTTGCATTTTTTGCGCTCTTCCCCTTGGCCAGCTCTCGTGATCCTGCGTTGAGTGACCTCCTCTAGTTCTTGCTGTCGGTGGCCTGCGACATCACCATCCAACTTGGCGCCATTGGATATTGCAGAGACAAGTTCTTTCTCCTTGCCTCTCCCCTTCCTGTGTGTTGTTAATTGTGTGCACATTGAAGCCACTCCGTTAGGGTAAAAACGCATGCATGGTTGGAATAATTACTCCTTTTGTGACCGTACCGCATTCATGGTTGGAATAATTACTCCTTATGTGACCGTGACTGATTTTGGGCATAGTGAGTGAGTAGGACTATAAATCTATCACTGATAACATAATATGATCTGTTCTTATCCACCTGTTCTGAATGCTTAGGTCACAAGACAAAACCAAGCGAATAGGGCCCTTCGGAGATTCTTGGGGCCCCTACTCATGTGGTTCTGACTCAAATAACCTCAACTCTTAAGACATTAGCACGCGGGATAGAACCAAGCGAATAGGGTCCTTCGGAAATTCTTGGGGGCCCTACTTTCTTGGTTCTGACTCAACTAACGTCACCTCTTATGACCTTAACGCACGGGACATAACCCGTCGATAGGGCCCTTCGGTGTTTCTTGGGGCCCCTACTCGCTTGGTTCTGACTTAACTAACATCAACTCTTATGACATTAGCACACGGGACAGAATCAAGCGAATAGGGTCCTTCGGAAATTTTTGGGGGCCCTACTCGCTTGGTTCTGACTCAACTAACGTCACCTCTCATGACATTAGTGCACGGGACAAAACCAAGCAAAAAAGGACATTGAGGGATACTCGAGGCTCAACATTCGCTTGGTTATGACACCAAATAGTTTTGGCTTGCTTTTTCTTTCAGTCATGGGGATCATAGTCCTGGAGACAGACGTGAGCGAGGATACATGTGAAGAAAAACTATTTGCATTCTTATATAATGCCCGTGCTCATCACCGTGCACCAGAACTATCAGGAATGTTCAATGCAGAGTTTTCTATACAGAGGATTATACATTGCTCCTTTGAGTACCTACAAAAAAATTTGCAACAGTATGAGAAAGTCACTTGTGACAATTCCATGACATTTGATGGCATGAGATATGTGCACCCTGCCGACCTTGACCCTGACAAGAGTGCTTCAAGGAGACTGAACCGCTGTCTAGAAAAGTGTCCCTCCAATGCACTGCTTGTACCAGACAGGTGTATAAAGCTCTTCAAAAAGTGTCGCTTATTGGAATTCTACCATGGGTTTGTCTATTACTTATACTTGCAGACGGATGGTGAGTCAGAGACTTCGCAGTCAACAACTTTCGGTAGTTGTCCATTGGAGCCAGAGGAAGAGGTAGAGGATGTGGAAGTGAAACTCAACCCAGAAGAAGAGTGGGTAGAGGTACTAAAGGAAACATTTGATGCGGGCTTAACTCTTGTTTCTCTTGCGGATGCAGCAATAGGGTGCAAGCAAGAAATCCCAAGTAAGGAAATGTCTTTGCCTCTGAATTGTGCTCCCAGCTTTGCTATGGCGGGTGACACCCACTATGGTCTGCTCACAGATATCATGTATGAGCTCAATATACGGGAGGACTACTGCCTAGCGGCAATTGCAAATTATTGTGAGGCAGACATGGGGTTTGTGGATGATGATGGAGTGGACCAACATCTTATTGCTGACACAGCTGTCCGTGACTCAGAGTTCACTTTAGGGTGACAACTGATCAAAGATACATTCAATGAAGCGAAGTCCAGAGAGGCCAATTTGCCAATATATGAGCAGTTTGAATTGACAACAAAACAACTCGTCGTGGAAAACATGGGTAGGCACGTGGCACCCAAAGATCAGGTAATGAATAGTCAGTCTATTCACTTGTGGGGGAGGTCGATGCTGGAAATGGACGAGAATCAGATGGTAACTTTTGTCATGCATTCAGATGGTATTAGAAATGGCCTAGTATTAAAATATCATGATCATTTTTCTTTTGCTGCGAGGTGCTAGTGTATAACGATAGTTTTCTTAGAAGAGCGGGAGGCTCACGGCAAGGGCTTGTCCACTGGAGTCCAAGGCAAGGATGCGGCGTTGTCTCACTACATCGGGCGTTTCAACCACAAAATGGTTTTTAGAAACAATTCAAGTACTTGGCAATGGCACTCATCTCACTTATGGCATATAATTCATTGCAATTTTTATGTAGATCATAATATACCACAAGGAATACTCCGATGACAATGCAAAGTTCCCACTGTTTGCAATGAAAGTTATTACAAGATTGTGTGGTGGGCACCCCCTCCCACTAAAAGCAGAAAGACTAATTCTGATTGAGAAACAGTTTGCTCTATGCGTATTTGGCATTGGGTATGGGTGCCAAGCACTCAGAGCCCCCTATTTCATGTCCTACACAGCTCAGGTTTTGGCTGCAGGAGTTGAAGACCCGGAAAGCTTAGATCCATACAACAAGCGGCTTTTTCTGAGGGAAAGAAGACGCCTGATGCCCGTGGGGATGCTGCCATCAACAGAGGAAGGAGCTCGTCTACAGAGCTTGCACATCGAAGAGGTACAAAGTGAGGAAGAAGGAGGTGCATCGAAGAGGATAAAAACGACAGGCTCAGGTCCATCTTCTCCCGCTCCTGACTCATGACCGGCGACACCTCGCATGGCGCTCCGCCGCATTTGAAGCTCCCCAAGACATCTGTTTCTTCTCTTTGCGGATGTGTTGTAAAGACCGTGTAATTTCTGAACTCTTAAGAAGTTCTTTCTGCCCTTCTCTATGAATTAGTCATCTATAAGTCCATTGGTGTAACTCTAATAGGCTATTGGCCTTTTCTTTTCCTCCCCCATGTTGAGTCTGCTTAAAATAACCTATTCTTTCCATGTAGTGGGTTTTTTCCATGCCTTGCATGGACCATATTGATAGTGAGCCATATGTCTTGGCAAAATATGGACCATGGTTGAACAGTATGTGCTGCATTGAAATAAAACAAAATGGTCAGTAGATTACAATTTAAAATTTTGTTTTGTATACGTAGAATGCCAACCCACCATGTAATGTGTGATATGTTGCCTACCCCACCCTTTAAGGTAAGCCTTTTTCCAATCCAGCAAGGCTGCTTGAAATAATGTGAGCTTACTTTGGTCCCAAGAATGCTGCTCAACGTAATGGAAAATTTTATATAGTGATTTCTAAACGTTCGCCTTGTGATTCTAGATTGCCCCACCACCAGCATTGTTTTTAACCACTTTATGTAACTGTTTCCATTTGTTGAACAAGTTTCTCCTTTCTTCTCTATCTGAATCTTTGAGGCTAAACCCAAGAAACCTTCTTGCCTTCACTCCGCCTATCGATGCTTTCCCTGGGTACCTTGTACCAACTTTGAGACATCTTAGGGTCCTCTTTAATTTTGACATTGCCTCCATGCAAACCAATGTCTGAGAGCACTCCCTCTAATGCTTTGATCACTCTTTTCGACTCACTCTCTGGCTTTAATGTCCATGCAAAACATATGTACAAATGAACCACCTTTTCAATTATTCGACATAGTGCATTCTAACTCTAGGATCGTTTCAAGTATGCTTCGTTCAATCTTTGATAACAAAAATATTGATTATTTGGTTGTTGACTTTGTGTTTTCATTTTTCACGGCAGGTTGATAAGGAAAATTTTGAAATTCTCGATTGGGTTTTTAGTCAAACCTAAATTCCTTCTATCATTAGTGAACAAAGAAACGGAGCCGTTCTTTCAGTGGAAGGATTTGGTGACTACACAGTGGAATGGCACATGGCAGGTGACTTAAAGACTCTTAAGTGTATGTACAACATAACACATGGAGCAGTTGTGAAAAATCCATGCTTATATTGCATGGCTAATGCACAATCACTTGAGAGTGTGCAATGGATTAGAGCTCCCAACAGACATCTTCAAGATAAAACTTTTAAACCAGTGCTTGATATTCCTCTGAGTAGAGTTCACGTCTGTACACTTCATTAAAGCATGAGACAAAAATTTGATTACTATAGCATATTATAGAATATGCATATACATGAGTGCCTTAATGTTGCACTATATAGAGAAAACTATGGAATATATACATGTACAAGTGCCTTATTTTTTATGCATATAGATATTTATTGTGACATAATAAATGGCTTACTGGGCCATTGTACCTGAAGCCCAAATGGGCTCCCCTGTGTCATGTAGGTAAAGGACAAGATTCCCATCATCTTGTACAGCAAGGTAGGTTCTAGACCAACAACCTGGTCCACTTGAGCATTGAGTAGGGGTCCACCATAGCGGCACACCATTACTATTATACACAGCAAAAGTCCCATCTAGGTTGATGCGGGCGAAACAAGATTGTCTGGTCTGATAGCATGCAGAATTTGGACATGCCCATATTGGTCTATATATATTTTCATCCTCTATGTATTGATATAGCACCAAGTTGCAATCATTTTGCATTTGCAAGTAGTATCTCTTGTTGGGTGAATGTATGTTGTCTGGAAAATCAGGGCCAGAACTTGCACTTGTAAGAACATTGAGGTCATAATTAGACGTAAAGAGAGCATTATTCCATGGAGAGCAATCCCATGTAATATCATCTCGTGAAATGTTTTGCAAAACGTTGCTGGTTGTATTGCTATGACGAATATGTCGAGGTTGAGGAGGTTGGCTTTGATATGTGGCGTTGATTGGTAATGAATCAATATTTCCATTCATTGAAGAGTTTCTTTTTCTTGTCGGAACACCTAAATGTACATCAAAACATATGATGAAGTTGTCAAAATGATTTTCTAGCTAAAGAATAGTTAATTTTAGAAACATATCTTTAATCCAATAGATATGTATTGATCAATGATATCTGTAGTTTCCATCTCCTCTCCCTCTCTCTCTCTCTCTCTCTCTCTCTCTCTCTCACACACACACACACACACACACACACACACACACACATCGTGAGTATGGGTTTCTCCTATAGCTGCCCATGTTTACTCTTATAAAGAATCTTAGTCTCTTCTTTGTATTTCTTCATGAAAAAAGCATTGGGTGATTTCCTAAAAACGTATTAATAAGGCAAGGGTTATGTGTGTGTGTGTGTGTGTGTGTGTGTGTGTGTGTGTGTCACACACATACATACACACATACCTCTCTCTCCCTCTCACATGTGTGCATGCACACATGTGCCACACACAAGTGGTAGCTCTCTCTCTCTCTCTCTCTCTCTCTCTCTCTCTCTCTCTCTCTCTCTCTCTCTCTCTCTCTCTCTCTCCTTCTATATATATATATATATATATATATATATATCTTTGTTCATGGATTTTTATGCATATCAAGATTCACCTATGTAAAGAGTTACTATATAAAAAACACAATAGATAGTAGTACCCGAAATAGCAAAAAGTTCATCATGACGATTGGAATTGTTATCTGAGTCACCCCCAGCCTCTTGTGTGTTAGGAGTAGATCCTCCATTATCAGAGCCACCTATCCTCTCCACCCAATAAAAGAATACTGCAGAGAGTCCTTCTTCACGCAAGTTTTGATCATCTGCACCCTCAACCACAACTCCAAATCCAAATCCATTTCTAACTTGATTTAGTATGGTGTTAAGCATGTTGTTCGTAAATACCTATATATAGAAAGGATAGAAATAGGAATTAGTCGAATAAAGTGTCTCGCTTCCTTACCAACAATTGCTATAATTGTTTTATGTATCTAAAAGCGAAATTTCTAGGTCTTGCTCATCATAAAGTAAGGTTACAAGATGAAGAAAATTGAAGATTTTTTCCATACCAAAATGAATCTTAACTTAAAAGATTGATAATTATTTTGTGCAACTATAAACAAAATCATGCGCTATATTCTTAAAATTATTTTGTGCAACTATAAACAAAATCATGCGCTATATTCTTAAAATTTACATAAAATGCACATAGCTTTCTTTCAAAGAAATAGTATTTTTTATGTTTATAAATCCTTGCTAACAGGAAAAAAAAACTTAGTTTTCATGTGTCATATAAATAGCAATCAAACAAGTGAAATTTCAAAAATGTTTAAAGGAGGCAAATTTTGGCCCTTGAAAGATCTTTTTTGGAGAGTTGATGTTTTTTCAATGAAAATTTATGATACAAAGTGAGTATATGGGTTAACAACAAGAGTTTCTATCTATTAAGGAGTTATATATTAAAGAGAATTTCTTCCATGTGTAATTTATGCAAAATATAGACTTGTCAGCAAAGAGCCATGCTAATGAAATTGTAGACGATTTATGATTGATCAATATTACTTGTTATTTTTATAATCATCAATAGAATACATGTGTAGACATTGAAATGACAAAAAAATACTACATACTTTGTATACGAGACCCACACGACTTACAAAAATCTATATAAACTTACACCATTTTTTTTCAAGTAAACCTATAAGAGCATATATCAATAGCATAAAAAATTAGTCTCTTTATTCATTTCTAAGCTTATGGTAGTACCTATTATTGAGAACATCTCATGAAGTTTTGTAACCGTACTTTCTATGGGTCCAATTATTTAGCATAATAAGTTAAATGAGGAGCCAATTTGAAAAATTCTATGATTAGTGTATAGAGAATCCTTAAAAGGATTTTTAGATATTCTTATCATTTGAATAAAGAAAGGAATATTAAAAAAAGGACACTTAAGTGTCCTATTTTCGGACCAAACTAGCGTTGAAGCTGTTTAAAAGTAATTAAAGTTTAAAACTATCCAAAAGTACTTAACTTTAAACAGAGGATTTGGTTTTGGTGCCTTGGTTGGAAAGTGATTGTAAGGTATCTTGTAAAGATTATCTTTCATAAGGTGATTTTAAGGTTTATGACAGACAAACTTTAAGATCATTGGCATACCTGGGTCTATTCCCAAGTGTATTAAATAATTAATTGCTGAGATTCTTGCCCACTCCCGCTTCAAAAGGAAAAGTCTGTGTCTTTTCCTCCGTTCCCACGCACCAACTGTCCTTCCCCTAGACCTTCTCTGTGCTCGCAGCTTTGCTATCCTCCCAAACACAGCCCACAATCGCGCCATCCTTTCCCCCTCACTTTGGAACGCCGATGCCCAATAGGAACACATGTAATCCCCATGCTATGTGCTGCACTTAGGAGGCGTGCCATGCGATCCCTCATCCTCGTCTCTGTCTACTGCACACGGGGCCTCCCTATACACAACCGAGACATAGAGAGAGAGAGAGAGCCCTTGACTGAGCGATGGCCCAAGAGAGAGAGGCCTTCACTGCGCCAACGCGCCCACTGGTAGAGAGAGAGAGAAATAAAGGGAGAGATATCTATGTCTCCCTGCATCGTCGCCACCCTCCCCTCGTGTACCAGTCTTCATCATGCTCATAACGCCATGTCTCCAACCTCCTCGTGCGAGTCGCTACACCATTCAGCTCGTGTTCCTCGCCCTTGCGATAGAAATGTGGCTGCATTCCTATCTCATTGACCCCCATGCCAAAAATCTACCCCCTCTCTTATCCTCTCTCATCCACGTGCCACATTTCTCTTTCTTTGCTTGGTAGACATGAGATCATCTCCCTCAGATTCCTATTAATTCTTCTGCTTCCCAAAATTAGAGGGACATAATATTGTCCATGATGATAATAAGGTTTCTGTACAATATACGAGTTTGAGTGTATGTATGATAACATATGAGAGAAGAAAATAGTGACCATGCCTCAACAAGGTCAAAGCCAATGATTTCTCCAAGACCTTGTCCATAGCATTGACCAATATTATAAAGTGTTAAAGTGGTATGAAGGCGTATTGTATCCGAGATCTGGATGTCTTCGGATTTTGCAAATCCTTGTGAGTAGTAAGTATCACTTTCAATAGATTCGGTCGTAAAGCTCTCAATTTGATCAATTGCATTTTCCTGTGCCTGCACATAAAAAGTATAAAACATTAGAAATTGTTACCATCACAATGTTAAGTTACATTCATTTTCTCTTGAAACCTCGCATAGAGATGTAATTCTTTTCTCATTTATATGAATGGCTTTATTACATACAACATCATTGAGAAGCTTAAGTGTATAATGCAAATGGCACATTAAAAGGTTTTGATCTTTTGATCTATTGACTTTTAGGTTGCTTTTCGATTGCACGCATATCCTTGTAGACATTTAATGCACTTTCTCACGCAAAAATTGAGTGATTTATAAGCTTTGCACCAATTGTGTTCGCATAGCCACACAAAATATGAAGCAACTTTTGACATCCAAGACCTACCTTAATGACATGAATGGCTCAAAATGAAGCAAGCATATTGTGGGTGGGTAGGTGGGTGGTTGGGTGGGCTGGAACATCTTTTGGGGGGGCGGTTGGGGCATGAGTCACCATGTGAGGTAGTTGGGACTGGTAGATTGCCTTTTTCAAAATCTTAACGAAATCTTCTTGGGCGACTTATGGCTCAATCGCTTGTAGGCTGAGCAGTTTGAACCCAACCTTATTTTTGTCAAAAGAACTCGTTCACATATTGGTCCTAGTTTATTGACCTTGGTTTATTCTTCCTTTACAAAAATTGACCAAGTTCAAGGGTTGATTCTATGTAAACTAGTTCAATTCTAATAAGGTACACTTCTATAGAAAGTACTCCCTATAGAAGATTGTTTTCCTTCCCTTTGAAATTGACAATTTTGAAAGTGTCACGAATCATGGGGGGTTGTGATATGTGTAACCCACAAAGGCCGATGAGTATAGAGGCGACCATTAGGAAGAGAGTGGAGTGAAGGAGGGCCTCTTTATTTGGTAGTTTAAGGGAAATCAATCAAAGGTAAACTTTTGAATTCAAACAAGAAAAACGGCTAGTTTGTTTGAATTCAAATTTTCTCCAAAATTAAATTTGAAATCTAGCAGAAAAAATCATACCATGTAGCATATCTATGGAAAGAGATCTAAGTGTGGATTTTAGATCTATAATCTCCACTCAAATTGGAGATCATATATAGAATTTATAGAAGGCCTGTAATCTCCACTCAAATTGGAGATCATACATAGAATTTATAGAAGGCCTAAAATCATAAATTATCCACTCCCTTTTTTGGGGAGAAAGTGCATCCTTTGACTACCTGAACACACCCACCATTCTTGCACACATGGCATGCATCTATTTCTCATGGCAAATAAAGAGGCCCTCCTAGACCCCATCCTCTTCCTAATGACCCTTGGAGTAATGGGTGAATCACGAAGGAGGATCCTAGGCTGCTCCTCCCTTTGCATGTTGTATCCCTCTTGTGTCCTAGCTCATTTCACCCCTCTCTCTTTTAAGATGGTGGAGGGTACCACTCCATGATTTGGCTAAAATGACGTCTGAGATTCTTTATGCAGTGCTCCGTGAGCTTGGCGGACAAGCCAGGGACACAAGGGAGATGGCTTCTTGCTTGTTGGAAACCAACAACATTCTGTGGTTCAGCTAGCTTCTTGGATGGCTTTTCTTTTTGGTGGATGGCTCTTGAGAGACTGGTAATGGAGCTTCGGGATCCCTCTCTTTTGCGGTTCACTCCGTGTATGGTTGACTTGCAACCTTTTTTATGTTGAGTCATCTTGTCCTCGTAGGGAGATGATGGACCTTATGCAGAAGGCTTGCGGCCAGTGGCAACAGAATTGGAGATTCTCAATGGTTTCAATGTTGTTAATGGTCAAGGTGCATGTACGTCATTTGATTTTTGTGGGGTGGCTCCCTTGTTCTCCATTACAGTGTGTATCATTATTTTTGGTCACCCTTGTCCTCAATGGGTCCATATGAGCATGGAGTTATCATATCCATGGTTTCCTTTTAATCTATTATCACCCAAAGAGTACTCCTAAAAAGGAAGAAGAAGGAAGTAGTCGGTGTGTTCAATTTTATTTCAGGGTTTGATTAGAGGTTATCTTAGAAGATATCTTGTTTGATATCAAAAGGAAAGTGGAATGGGCTTGGCAGTACTAAAGGCAGTGAGAACCCCTTAACAAAGTATCTTTGAAGATACCTTGTTTGACAAGTGAAATGGGATTGGAAGTGGAGGATGCGTGGCAAAGAGAACCCCATGGCAAAATTTTAGGAAGGGAGACTAACGAGCATGTAAATGGCTCTTCTCATCTCCTACAACTAAGTAGACTGTTGATTCGGCTTGTGGGTGAAGACTTAAGGAAAGAGAGATGTGGGAGAAGGTGTAAGGAATGGTCCCTACGGACCATTCCTTGTTTTCAGGGAGATCACATGGCAATTGGAGGATGTCGGGAGCCATTGGTGGGAGCATTGAAAACAGCGAATGGTCAGCACGGAACCATTCCCGACCGTCAAAAGTCCAAGGCGAGGGGGCACCACCTTGAGACTAAGTGACACCCATATTAAATGCAAGGTGGAGTAATGGGATCGACGGTCAGGGTTGTAGGGCGGGATCTCGAGGCACACTAAACTTGGCCAATGAGAAAAACGAGGCGTATTAAACATGGCCAGCAGGAAAAACGAGGTGCAATGGGGCGATTTGAACCCGAGACCTGGCCATCCGGGTTTAGGGTCACACAGGGTAGCCACGTCACCCGTGCACGCATTGTGTACACACAACCGTTTTTACAACATTATATTATAAGTTAACATGCATTTTTCAGGCTGTCCAAGTTTAGTGCCCGTTCAGATGTAGTTTTTAATTTGACTGTTGCGGTTGCAATCCCCTCTGCTTTTGCGCGTGAGCTTCTCCGCCTTTGATCCCATTGCCCCCCCTCTTAAATATGGATGTTACTTAGTCCTGAGGGGAGCACCAGACAGTGTCGTGCAAGCATACTTCGGGCACTGAAAGTGACCCATTGGCTGATTACGTGCGGTGAGTGCCGTGAAAGCGACGTTGCAAGTTATGTGCAATGATGTGCATGCCAATGATTGGCTTTCAAAAAAAATTGTTCCGCCTGCTGATGTGTTAATTATCCTGTTCATGTGTCAATTATCCAACAGGGATGTATTCATGAGTAGATGTACGATGGAGATGACCTGCCCCTTCCGGCCCTGGACTTTGACGACATGAGAATTAGCAGCTAGCAAAACAAAAAAGAAAATTACTCATGCGGGTAATGGCTTACGTCAGCGTCGGACAGATCGCCCTGCCGGCCTTGCTGGCTGGTAATAGCATGGGCGTGATATATCAACGCAAGGAACGTGATGATGAGGAAACAGCGTCTTGTAGATGATGGGACCGCCATGGATCGGATCGCCAAGTCCTGCCAGCTACTACTACGTCTGGATGGGCCGACGCAGCTGCTGCTGCATACAGGTGATCTCTCCATGCAGGCGCGATGCATAAATATGCCTCGGCCATGCAAAATGCCAACCGCATCGGCCGCCGGCACCGATAATAACAAGGTCTCTTTCCCTGCGTTTGTCTTGGCCCTTCTATACTTACAAGTGAGAGCTAGAATCTATACTACAGATAATGGGGGAGGGAATTCCGGCTCCCCCCCCCCACCACGTGGCTGAAGCTGCTTAGTCCGGCGACCTTGCGGCTTGCACAGGAAACAGCCAAGTGTGTTCTCTGCAGCTCTGTGCTCGCGTGAAGAGAGAGAGAGAGAGAGAAACGCTTCTTCCCAAACACTGTGAGAGAGAGAGAGAGAGTATTATACCGCCCCTATTTGCAAAAGTGCCGCCTGATCAAGCCTTCCCCGGCTACGCCTGAGAGTGTGTGTGAGAGAGAGAGAGAGGCCGCCCTGAATCTGATGGCGGGTGGGCACGGAGAAAGAGAGAGAGACGCCACCTTCCAGCTCCGCCTGAGAGTGTGTGTGTGAGAGAGAGAGAGAGAGACCGCTTTGAATCTGATGGCGGGTGGGCACGGAGAAAGAGAGAGAGACGTCGCCTATTGCCGGTTTGAATGTGAGAATCTTCTCTGTGATTTTCAATCCGCTTCCCTCTCTATCACCGGCCCCCCCACCCAGTCCTCATTCGAGTGTGTAGGCTGCAGCACCTGGCCCGCCATCTGGCACTACTCCCAGAATTTCTCCAGCCGGCCCTTGCTTCGAAGTTTAGGCAGCATTTGGGAAAAAATCGTTTTCCCATACATACAAAATTCATTTTCTTGATTTTGTCAAGAGAAAATTTTGGAAAATTAGGTCATTTTTTGGATTTTTACACTATTTTTCTCTATTTTGGCACGGAATTTCTCCTTTTTCCCTTGCTCTCAATCAGCATTTATGGGATTGAAAACGGCACGATATTAAGCTGAGACACATTTTTCCGAACACTGTGGCTACGCAACAAACCATGCTTAACAATGAGCTAGGTCAAGTGGTAGGGTCACGACCCCCTGGCTGCAAGTGGCGTTACAACCTGACGTGCCTACAATCAGAGAAGCTACTCGCCTCTACTTTGCAAACTCATCTGCCCCCATAACTCTTCCCTTCCTCTTGCTATATGCTAGGTCACGACTCCTAGGCCGCAAGTGGCGTTACAACCGGCTGATGTGGCCTGCGGTGAGAGATTTCTAGCCTCTACTCATGTGAAATCTCATCCACCCCCATAACCCTTCTTTTCCTCCTGCACTCGACCTGCAAGCTCATCCACCTGCCAAGCTTCTGTAGCTCCTTGCATCTGTAAGCTCCTCTAACTGCAGACCCCTCCCCACTTCTAGCTATGCTTGGCACTGCATTGATCGACATGTATGCCAAATGGAGTGCACTTCATAAAGTGTGAAAAGTGCTTGAGGAGCTTCATGACGTGAGGGGCATCGTCTCTTGGAATGCACTGATTGCGGGATATGTCCAATTTGGGTAGGGCCAAGAAGCTTTGAGTTGTTCTTAGTGAATGCAAAGTGAGGGTGTCTCTCTAGACGCAATCACATATGCTTGCATCTTGGAGGCATGTGGCACGATGCGAGGTGCTCCCGCTGGTGGTGGTGAGGAGTGGTTTTCAGGACCAACTCTCTTGGGCATTCATATTGAACGGCTGGCTATTGTTGGCCTCGCGTACACTTGCACCTTCAAGGCATGTGGCATTACACAAGAAATCAATTGACATGGGCAAAAGAACTCACGATGGTATTGTTAGCCAGGGGTTGTTGAAAGAAAACGTGCTCGGCACTGCCTTGGTAGACATGATGCCAAATGTGGTGCACTTCATTAAGCACATAAAGTACATAAGGATCTTTTTTTTTGGGGACATCGTCGTCTTTTGAATGCACTGATTTGTGGGATATGCCTAACTTGGGCAGGGCTAAGAAGCTCTAAGCTGTTTTCGGTGGATGTGAAGTGAGGGTGTCACTCCATATGCAATCACATACACTTGCATCTTGAAGGTAAGGGTCAGCAATCCCTTGGCTGTTTTTAGCAGATGCAAAGAGATGGCATCTCTCTAAATGCAATCACATACACTTGCACCTTCAAGGCATGTGGCAGTACACAAGATGTTGATATGTGCAAAAGAATTTATGATGATTGTTGAAAGAAAATGGGGAATAGTGACTATGATCGCCCATTGCGTCAATATAGAACCTGCTACTCTTAAATGCTTCTACTTCTCATATCACAATTTGATGACCCTTAAAGTAATCTCTCTCTCTCTCTCTCTCTCTCTCTCTCTCTCTCTCTCTCTCTCTCTCTCTCTCTCTCTCTCTGATGTGTTGGAAGTCGGCGCTGCTCCTCCACATGAAATTATATCTGTACTATAATAAAAGGGGGACACACGAGATCACCTCGACGCATGATAACCAACAAGAGACACGGTCCATATATTGTAGTGTAGGACCCTAAAATTATAAGGGGAGCTACCAAGCTGAGCACCATGGCCACCATAATAGGAAATGGGAGCCCCTTTCAACGTGATTGTTGCCTTAAGGTCTTCTTGCTCTCTCTCTTATTCCTTCCCTCAATAGTCGTAAGCAATCACATACACTTGCACCTTAAGGGCATTTGGAATTACATTTGAAATAAATGCATTGTCTATTGACCAATAGGCAAAAGACAAGCATGATAACCAACAAGAGGCACGGTCCTACTATTGTAGTGTAGGAGCCTAAAACTATAAGGGGAGCTGCCAAGCTGAGCATCATGGCCACCATAATAGAAAATGGGAGCCCCTTTCAACGTGATTGTTGCCTTAAGGTCTCCTTGCTCTCTCTCTTATTTCTCCTCTCAGTGACCGTGAGCAATCACGTACACTTGCACCTTGAAGGCATTTGGAATTACACAAGATGCGGATATGGACAATGGAATTCACGATGATATGGTTCACCAGGGGTTATTGAAAGAAAACAGTGTGCTTGGCATAGCCTTGGTCGACATGCATGACCAGGAAGCTCTGGGTTGTTTTTAGCATTTGCAAAGAGAAGGCATCTCTCCAAATGGAAATCGTGATGATATGGTTGGTCAAGGGGTTGATGAAAGAAAATGGTCTGCTTGGCTCTGCCTTGCTCGACATGTATGCCAGATGTGGTGCACTTCATTAAGCACAAAAAGTTCTTGAGGAGCTTCCTGTCCGAGATGTCGGGGGTTACTTGGCTCTGCCTTGCTAGACATGTATGCCAAATGTGGTGCACTTCATTAAGCACAAAAAGTGCTTGAGGATATTCCTGCCCGAGATGTCAAGCGGAGAGAGAGAGAGAGAGAGAGAGAGAGAGAGAGAGAGAGAGAGAGAGAGAGAGAGAGAGAGAGGAATCTCTGGACTGTTTTTTGTTGCGATGGGGCCTCACAAGAGTGCATTGATCGCAAGATATGTCCAACCGCAGGGTCAGGAAGCTTTGGGCTATTTTAAGGAGATGCAAAGTGAGGGCATCTCTCCAAATGAAATGATGTACACTAGCACCTTTTGATATGTGAGAGAGAGAGGGAGAGAGGGAGAGGCAATATGTACGACAAGTACATGGATACACAGGGGTTTGACCATGCAAAAAAACGTATAGGGGTGCAAAGCCTCAATCATGTAATAATACAAACATGCACAAGGTTGGGCATTGGTCAACATAGAAAAAAGAGGAGGCATAAGCACATACATGCATAGGGCTGGGCAGCCTTTGGAAACCAAGCAAAGCCATAGGCTTTGTGCAACTGAGGGGCTGACTAAGGAACAATGCACAGAGAGAGAGAGAGAGAGAGAGAGAGAGAGAGAGAGAGAGAGAGAGAGAGAGAGAGAGAGATGCTAAATAAGAGCAAGATGTTTGAGGGTAAGAGAGGCCATGCGCGGCGCCAATTTACTAGTTTACAAGTGGAATCCTACTCAAACTGACCGGCCTGGTTATCTTTATTTCAGAAAATCCAACCAACGATAGACTACATTAACTGACTCAGGAGGAGGTCACCTGAGTGACGCGAGGTGCACGACTACCACAGGCGGCAAGCCCTTTGCAGAGAGCGAGACACCTCCCACACCTATAGCATAACTATAGGTTCCAACACAACAATAAAGTACATGTGCAAATACATAATCACCAGCTGCCTAGGAGCAACCACAAAAAAGATTTCACTAGTAGAGACAAAGGAGGAAAAGTTCTCAACCCTATGTTACCTCTAAAGTACTCTTGGTCTTTTAAAATCCATTGTGATACTATCCATCCCATGTAGTTTTCCTCTTGTGTTGATATTTCATCTTCAATCCACACTGGATCAGTGACTTTTGCTAAACTCCTCAGAGAAAAATCCTTGCTTGACTTTCATTTTCTAAAATGAGTACTTGGGTTAATATAACTTTGCATTCTTGCGTGGCTCCCTAGAGGTTTTGTTGGGGTCATCAATTGAATGGAATTTTTTAAATCTTGACTTTCTTGAAGAAGCTGATCCATGAGTGTTTTTGGATGTAGAGGTATATGATTTCACATCTTTTGTGCTCATTGGTTGTAGGTCCACTTTAGCTTTACCTTTGTCTCTAAGTTGTGGTAATTCTTGTGACATTTATAACTGTGAATTCAACATTAGCAGTACTTGTAATTGTTGCTTACTACCACTTGGGAAAGAGAATATTAGCAATGCATTTTCTCTTTGGCCTTGTGTTGGTCTAACCATTGATGTCCAAGGATGACATCTGCAGGCATGTCTTTTGAAAGATTTACTTGAAACTTTACCTGCTCTTCATGCTTCTGGATGCTAAGAGTAGAAACAATTTCTCCTTGACTTGAAGCCATACCTAGCATTGCTTTATTGTTGTCATGCTTGCATGGAGTGATCTCAAGGAATCTCTAGATGCTATCTAGAACCATATTGTACATTTCTTATTTATCAAAAAGAGCATTTCATTGGACACTTCCTCCATTTGCACTACCGAGGACTATAGATACCCTCATTGGTGGTTCTCTAGAAGATCCTTGTCCTTCTTTTGCCATAGTCTTGTCCTAATCTAGGTTAGTCTATATGGAAGGTGACTTGAGACTTTATATTCCACTTTGACTTATATTTATTGACTTTGTTGGCAATGAATGATAGATATTTAATCTTCTTGCTGCTTCCTAGTTGTTTGCAACCTCATCTATGCTCAATAGATTTTGTGGTTGTTGTTTGCCCTTTTGAAACGCACTTCTTGATGCCAAATTTGTTTCAAGATCTTTTGAGGTTCTATTGGGCTGCAAAAACGCAGCATACTCTGCCTTCTTTCCTTTTTTAGGCGCCAGTTATTACTGCGACTATTATCGCGTCTATTACCACCTGTATTACCGCAGCCAGTCATTTCAAACGGATACATGTGAATCCGAGGTTGTAGGGGGGGGTGCAAACCACCCCCTCTACCCTTAGCTATACATTATTTCATTTTTTAGCCTTTTGAACTTTTTGATGAAGATTTTTATTTTATTATGGATACTTTATTTTGTAGTACTTTAATATGTTTATTAATTGAATGTTTTAAAATCTCTTTTAGTTAAAAAATAATTTTAACACTCATTGTTATTTATTCCCTTTGGCTTTAACGATATGTAGTTTTTCTAATGGAATTAAGTGTTTTTCTAATTATTTATTTTTTAGAACACATGACTAAATAAACAACCTTTCGCGTGTGCAGGACATTAACTGGGATGATCGTGGTCCTCCTGGAGGCCCAGAGCGAGATCGTTGGCTCAAGGAAAAACTACCTTGTCATTACGTCAAGAACAAAAGGGAAATTCTTTGTGAGATGCATTGCTTTGGAGCACGTGGAGAACGAAGGGCTTTGGCATCCTCGGAAAAGCGCTTGGAGAGATGATAGCGCGACTCACCCATCGCTAGAGGAGGTGCCCCATTGTTGTGTGTTCGGTGGTGGTGTACCGGCGCACAAGGCCGAACGACATAGCCAAGAACGTCTAGGCAATTTGGGTGCACCGCATGGTGATCCTCCCATTGGCTCTACATTGGCAGCTCCTATGGCATCTTTGTCGCACTTTGAAGTAGAGGATGAGTACATGTTCAACATGTGTGATGAGTTACTAGCTCATGAGTGCGACATGTGAGAAGAGGATTGTCTGCCCTGCATTAAACGGGCTACTGAAACAAAGCATA
Source organism: Adiantum capillus-veneris (assembly GCF_014529385.1). Classification (NCBI taxonomy): domain Eukaryota; kingdom Viridiplantae; phylum Streptophyta; class Polypodiopsida; order Polypodiales; family Pteridaceae; genus Adiantum; species Adiantum capillus-veneris. The sequence goes on from NC_140946.1 coordinate 94,058,156, forward strand.
GATTGATGACGAGTGCCCGAACACCTCTTTACGATGGTGCACGGTACTTGGTGCTCTGAGCATCGTTGGAAGTACTCAGCTTGCAAGAAAAGTTCGTTTGGAGTAATGCAAGTGTCAATGCACTACTTCTGTAAGTATGGAAAGTGGCTTTTATAAACTCTCTCCCTCTCTCTTTATGGTATCGTCTTCTAGGAATTAAACTAATATGCATGTTTGTTGTAATTTGATGGGAAAAATTTTGCCAGAAGATCACCACATGCCTCCAGATCGTCGACGAGCTAGATCGTATGTCACTGCACTTGGAATGGAGTATAAGCGCATCCATGCATGCGTGAACGATTGCATGCTATACTGCAATGAGCATGCACATGCTACCTCATGTCCCGTGTGCGGGGAGGCATGATACAAGATAGGTGTGAGCGGGGCACACCTACCGCGCAAGGTATTAAGACATTTTCCATTAATTCCTCGCATCCAACACATGTTTAAGAGCAGGTCTATCGTGGAGCTTCCGCTTGGCATGCAAACCATCACTCAAATGATCGAATGATGCGGTCCTTGCCGATTCACCTGAACGGAGGCACATCAAAACTCAATTGCCAGAGTTTGCGTTGGAGCCTCAACACTTGAGGCTTGCGTTAGCAAGTGATTGTGTCATCCCCTTCGACACGAAGTCTACTTCATGGAGCACTTGGCCTGTGGTGATCGTCAACTACAATATTCCACCATGGGAGACAACCAAGAAGGGCAATATATTTTTTTCCTTGTTTGTGCCAGGGAAATAGAAAGTGTCAAATATTGACATTTACCTCAAGCCCCTCATCGAGGAGTTGGAGTAGTTATGGAGAGGCATTCCTGTTGTCGATGTCTCACTTGCAAAGGGGGGGAGAGAGGCTCAAGTGAGGGGAATCCTTATGTGGACTATGCACGACTATCCTAGGCTTGGAGAGATTTCTAGTAACCCCTATCCTCTATCTCTCTTTCCCTCATTCCCTTTCTCCCTTTATCTCACTTTAGTTAACTGATCTCTCTAACCATATGATATGTATGCAGGGTTGTCCACATCGGGGCACAATGCATGTCCTACTTGCGGGCCATCGTTGGTGACAGAGAGGCCAAAGTCCTTGCACAAGGTAATCTATCCAAACAACAATCGTTTCTTACCCCAAGGGCATAACAAGCACAAGGCTCCAACAAATGGGAAGGCTCCTCTAAAGCTCACAATGGCAGATTGGGCAGCCATTTGGGAGGAACACCACAACAACAATCTGGCTCTGTATCCTCCACCAAAAGGTATGTCAACGTGTTCCATATTTGTAAGGCTTCCATATTGGAAGTACTTAAAAATACAACACCTCTTGGATCCCACGCACATATTCAAGAATGTAGCCCAAACACTATGGGACCACATTATTGGCAAGAAGGACTCTTTGGGTGCGAGGGAGGATTTGAGGCTTTTAAAACGTCTCCTCGTCTCTGCCACTCCATGGCGTGTCCCAAATGAAAAGATTGTGCTTCCTAAAGCACCATGGATGCTAGCAAAAGAAGAATTAGATAAGGTGAAGGGTACCATCGCCTCTATTCGCACACCAATAAGATACATGAGGTCGCTAAAGTGAGATTTCACGAAAGCGAAGAAGGGTGGAAGCGTTCAATTGTATGGATTGAAGTCCCACGATTGGCACAAAATGCTTCAGGTAATCTTCATACTCCCTATTCTATCTATAGTTTGTGTGTATGACTATCACTCACTTTCCCTTTCCTTGATTCACATTGTAGCTCATTCTACCGGTGATTATGTGTATATGTCGGGACAAGAAAGTCAGGGATGCTATTTTCGAATTAGGAGAGCTAGTAAGGTACACCACAAGAATCCACTCAACTACACCTTTTTTATGTACACAATAATTTTAACTAGCACTTAGTGTATCCTTGTGTGTTTTCTTGCAGATTTGTGAGCTCCAAGGAAATCAAAATAGATACTATCCTTGCCTCTCAAACACTTGCAACAGAAACTGTGTGTGCCATTGAAGGTGCATTTCCTCGATCGGTCCTTCTTAGTGAAATTCACCTCTTGGTTCACGTGGTGGAGGAGATAGCTATGTGTGGAGTAGTGCACGCACGATGGATGTTCTTTGTAGACAGGTTTTTAAAGACTCTCAAAGATTTTGTGCGGCTACGGTCTCAACTAGAGGCATGTATGGCCAAAGGGTGGATTGTTCAAGAGGTATTTGTTTACATATCAGATTATTTGTCACAAGTTGATCCTTCAATGCTTTGCATGGTCAGACAAAGAAGATGCAAGGATGACTTCACACTTAACAAGTGGAAAGGGGAAACTACTTAACATGGATATGAATCTATCCCGAGTGGTCGATAAATTTTGCATTCTCAATGCAAAGATTATGCCCAAGTGGGTGGACTTGTGGACAGTGGCAAAGGCCAAGCGTTTGCAAGAGAGGGAAGCATGGAAACAAGCACATGGAGGAAGGAGGGCACCCCTAGTGCCTAGACACCTTGCATGTTTTCCATATCTCATTAGTGTGGAGTGGATTCATGAGAGAATGACCGAGGCAAAAGCGCACGGAGAAGACATCACCAACAAAGAATGGGACTATGCACGAGGCTGCGTACCAAAGGTAGAGTACTCATATACCTAAACCATATTGTCTTGCTATTTCTTGAAATTATATTTAATATGTATTTGATAAATTAATATATTTTTCTATTTTGTAGTGCCTTTCCTTTAACTCTATGTGGTCAAAGGGTCGTCACTTTCGTAAGTGCCACATTGACGAGCGTAGAACCACCATGGATTGTGTCATCATGGGAAACTTTGACACAGATGATGATGAAGCTAGGTAATCCAAAACTATTGAAAGGATACTAAAGGTTAATTTTAGAACCTTTCATAGCTTCATCTTCGAATGCAAGTGGTTTGCAAATGTGTCTATACGACATGAGAATGGCCTCTACATGGTGGACTCTAGTGTGCATCACACAGGGAGGTATGACAATTTAGTTTTATTGTGCAATTGTGAGCAGGTGAGTGACATGTACCTTTTTTATTCTTATTTACTTGTAGCATTAGTTATACCAATGTTACTCACTTTGAGCTTCTCTTTATAGGTCATCTATATCCCAACAATACACCAACCAAAACTTTGGTTCGTAATTCCCGTAACACCTCGGGGGAGAACCATTTTTCCACTAATGAAGTGGAGACTATCTTCGACCCTCTTCCACCTCCGACTTTGGATGATCTGGAAATAGAGGAGAGGGAAGTCGATGAATCAAGTCCGGTGGCAGCAAGTCTTAGTGAGGATGATTGTCATGATGATGAATATGATGAGATAGAGGATGACGAACTCAAAGATGATGAAGTTGGCAATGCATCCACCAACGACAATTTGGTTTCTCTCTTTATTGATTTAGGAGCCATGGGCTTAGAATTTAATGATGCTTCATGTAGAGATCTTTTGGAAGATGATTCATTAACATTTTGCAGTTATGAAGTGTTTTGGTCGTGTAATCCATTCACCTCTCTCTCCTTCCTCTTCCTCTCTTTAGATATGAGAATATGCTCAATTATGTTAATCAATTGACAACGATTATTTTAGTTGTAAGCAAGTGTGATCTTAGGCTGGGTTCAGATGAGGCTGGAGAAAGGAAGGCTTTTTGTAGGTCTACCGCCACCTCGTCTAATTGGTGTTGGAGGAAGAAGAGCGAAAAATAGAGAGAGGTGGAGGGAGGCCAGCAGCTCTTCCGAGGGGGGGTTCCAGAAGAAAAATGGCGGGCTTGGAGGAATATGATATATGTTGGAGCAAATAGGCTTTTGCCACCCAGCTTAGACGCCCCTGTGGGAAGCATTTCCTTCGCAGTGTCTGAACCGGGCCTTATATCCCCCTCCTCCTTCTCCGTCCTCTTTCTCTCTCTCTCTCTCTCTCTCTCTCTCTCTCTCTCTCTCTCTCTCTCTCTCTCTCTCTCTCTCTCTCTCTCTCTCTTTCTTTCTCTTCTTTTTTATATTTAAAAACTATATACAATACTCTTTAATTTCACTACAAGAGGTTGTGTGCTCTTGTGACGCTGTTAGCGACGGAAATACACTGGGTTTTTATAACCCCCGGCGTCGCTAAAACCGTCGCTAATAGCATCGCTACGAGAGCGTCGCTATAACCGTCGCTATGACCGTCGCTATAAGCGTCGCTATATAGAGACGCTCATAGCAACGGTCATAGCGACGTTTACACAGAAGTTTATAGCGACGCTCATAGTGACGCTACAGAGCCATAAATAGCGACGGTTATAGCGACGCCCGAGAGAAATTTTTTTTGGTGACAGGACATTGAATGCCCTGCCACCCATCAACCATATTGTACTTGATTCACTTTTTAAAAAAAGTGCAAGGGTAGATAATAGACCCAAAATAGTCACCCACAAGACGCATTGTTTGCAAAATTGACAAGCGTAAAATTGACAATTGTACACATCATAGGCAAAATGAATTGATTGGCAAATGTAATAATGACAATTGTACAACATCATAGGCATAAAGAATTGATTGGCAAAATGAACTGCGGTGACAAATGTAATAATATACATGGTTCAAAAAGACGTATAAAATCCGTCTCATGATACATAAGCTATGAGAAACCCTAAACTAATGCTATCTAGCTACGGCTAAACTGACGTCGTCTAGTCAGACGTCTCATCGCGTCCAAGCGGCGTATCTGTCGGATTCTGCAAAAAAAGACAATAAGACAGCTTTCAGTAAGTATAAACATATAACGACATTTATAAAAGAATACAAAAAATAGAAAAGAGTAAACCCTAATACTAACCATGCCGCCGCGAGAACTGAGAATGTCCATCAGGGCGTTTAAGCCCTTCCTGCCTGCGTACTCGCGCTCGTACGGTGTGTGATCACGTCCTGTCATCGAGCACTGTCAAAACATACAAAGAATTCATTATGTTAGAATTAAAAAACTCATAAACCCTAAACTATCGAACATAAAGAGCAATGCAAAAACACTTACAAAATCGGCCTCAAATGATGCCCATCCACCGCTCCCCAAGTGGTGCGAGCTCCCTGCCTCTACTCGCGCTCTGGCTGCATCCTTTTGTTGCTTCCACTTGTCGGGATTCTCGCGCGCTGCTTTCTTCGCATTCTTCCAATCTTCTTTGGCCAGCCAATCTGGCATGTACCACCCATGATTGATTGCTTTTTGCACTTTGGAACACTTGTGTTTGCAGTATTCGCGCATTCGAATCTTCATCAGGTCTTCATTGAAGCGCTGATCCCGTGTTGGAACGGGAAACTCATCATGAAGTATGCTCATGACTCTATTTTTTAAATCACTTGGTACTTCACTCCATTTGTTTAGTATGTAGTGTCTAAACAGCTGAGAGCAAAGACCACGCATGCGCGAGATCACCTTCTTGCTGTCATCATCCATGATGATGCCGCCGCTGAAGTCGACGGAGTAAGGCAAGCCCTCTGGCCGGTGACGCGTGAACCTGGGTGTCCCGGCAGGGGTCTCTAGCGGCGTGTCGATGGGGGTACGGACGTCAGGTGTCTCCACCGGCGTCTAGACCCCGAAGCGAGGAGTGTCAAGTGGGGTGGCCCGTGGCGGAGTAGGTAGAGGTGTGTAGCTGCTAGGAACAGTCAGCCGTGCAAAACCTGGCATAGATGGCGATACTGTGGCTGGTGTGGGGGCGGGCAAAGAAGGGGAGGGTAAAGAGCCTCGTCGAACACGAGGCGGTGTGGAGGCATCGGTGGCGGAATCCCCACAACAACCGCCACCGCCACCACTAGAGCACCGGTGTCTAGACGAGTGTGAAGCTCGTCTCGTCGACGCCGAAGCTTCGGAGCGCGCCGAATGCTCCGAAATAGAGGGAGATGCGGATGGAGTAGGAACGCGCGATGATGCGCCAGAGCGATGACGCTCCACGTATCGTTGTCTCTGCTGCGGTGACAAAGAAGAAAGAAACTCCTCATCATCCATACCTGCATTAAACACACGAATATTTAAACTTAATATTGAATGAATAGAGTAGACAATGACGCAAAGACCATTAAATACAATGACGTAATGACGCATATAAATACAATGACGCAATGAATTGAGTGATAGAAGAGGCAAGTCGAAAACTCAAAATTTTCAATCAAAAGATGTGAGCGCGAGTAGAAAAGAGCGTTATACACCATGGAAGGTACTTAGAGAGCCAGAGCTTTTACAACACGGAGCAAAATTGTTCAAATACAATATTTGTGACTTTAAGAGATCTCTCTCTCATCCTCGCATAACTCAGCATAACTTCCTATATCTATATAGAGCTCTCCGTTTAAACACATATCCTCTGTTTCATTTTGTAGCTCCTCTGCATGCACGCCATATAGAGTAGTAGCATCTTGATGCTCATCTGGCACCAGCGCAGCGGCTTCTGATTGAGCATCTTCTCTGATCTCCTCCATTGATGCCGTTGTGATTGGCACATGGTAGCCTTCATACGTCCTTGCACTACGAGGGGCTACCTCTATGACGTACCACCAGTTTGATGTAGACTTTGTAGGATGAAATATTACCTGCCAGAGCCACATAACTTACAGGAGAGCTTTCAAGCACATAGCTTGTAAAAGGGGGATGTTAACTATTTACATACTTACTTAATCACAATGCTCTGTTAGTACGAAAGTGTCTCTTAGGTTAGTCCATTTCTTAGTAGAATCCACCTCAAGAAAACCAGACTCTCCTCTACGCACAGTAGCGTTGCGACCCTCCATGATTATCTTGAACCATTGCACGTCGAACAAGTCGACAAAAAATCCTCTGTAATTGATCCTCAAAATCTCTTGCAGTGTGCCGAAGTAAGTGAGTTCCGCTACCACAGGATCTGCATCAGAGGAACGTCGTCGACTAGACTGTTCAAATTTTGCCATGATTCCACAATCTTGAGTAAAACGCTTTTTGTCGATTCATTCCACCCTAAAATGTCGACCTTTACACCATGCTGCTGTGTATGACTTATACTACAACGAACAAAGATTATGAGTGGCCGTTCAAACGTTTAGAAATAAAGTCACTAGCTAGTCGTACATTGCAAACTTACCTTGGTCGCGCAACCCCGAGAGTACTCCCACTCTTCCTCAGTCACTTCGTCACCGCATTGTTGTGCGCTTTTCAATTGGTTGTGCAACCATCTTAAGCTCATGAAGGTTGGTAGGCTCTCCAGAACCGTCAGATAGTGCATCGGTGGTCGTCTTCCCCGTCTCCACTCGATTCGTGCCCTTTGTCGCTCTTGCTTTGCATCCTCATATTGTGAAATCCACTTTTGCATCACTGGATTGTGAAGCATGCAAAATCGGTTGGTTTTAGCCTCTAGATCTTCCGTCATCTTCTTCTCAACACCGAGATTGCACATGACAATCCCAGATATGCGCTCATCATCTATGGTTCGCCATAGCGTGTCCCGGGCTTTATCAAATCCGTCTAGCCACTCTCCAATGTACACTACGGACTCTGATACAAACCAACCTTCTGCCATGCTACCCTCCGGACATGCCTTTTGACGCACATATCCCTTAAGCATTTTCATGAAACGTTCTAAGAAGAACATCCATCTGGAATGAACTATGCCAGCTATTTCCACCTCATCAACTATGTGAACAAGAAGATGCACTTGAATGGTTAGCATGGTAGTAGGAAAATGTTTCTCAAACATGCACACAAGCTCCGCAGCATTTAGTTTGGCGAATGGTATGGATTCTATGTTGATCTCCTTTTGTGAGATCCATTGCACCAGCTTTGCAAGTTTGTAGATTGTGTTACGGATGTCGAGAGACAAACATCCCTCAATGGCAACCGGTAAAATAAACTGTAAAGTATGTGCAGCAATGATATTAAAGTCCACATTTTATGCAATGATATTAAAGTCCACTATGAACGTACCTGACACATTTTATGCCAATCGTGTGACTTCAAACCGGTAAGCTTTCCTTCTTTAGTAAAACACGTTCGGAGCGAGTGCATTACACCAGTGGGGGTCCGCAAAGATCGAATGGTCTCTTTTACTTTGCGTTCTTGGGCTCCTGTGAAAATCCATGGTGCTTTAGGGAGTTTTATTGATCCATCAGACGCTGTTTGCGGCCAATATTGCTCCATACGATCCACATTTCTAAGGTCAACTCTGGCTCCCAAAGTATCTTTCTTGCCGGTCAGATGGTCCCATAGTAGATTACCCACATTCTTGAATATGTGCATTGGATCGAGCAAGTGATTGATCATGAGTCGGGGCCAGTATGGTAACTCGTACCATAGAGATAGTCTCTTCATCCCTGGAGGCAATCCGTCATCGCACATCTCCTTCTGCTCTAACCATGCTTGTGCAGACATCCTTGGTGGCTCTCTTCCCAAAAAGCTGTTGCGTAACACATGACTCTCTGGAAGATACGCTTGATGACCTTCGTAGATTTGCTTCGTCAGTGAGGGCGCCCTACGTGCATTCAGTCTAGGTCCACATGTGACACATGCGCTGTATCCGCTTGTTTGAAGCCCTGCATGTATACACATGATAATAGATCAACTATGGGAAAAAACAAGATTTACAGTGTCTGAGTGAGGAGTGTCAATAGATCACCTGAGCATTCTGTTAGCCCGGGATAGTCATGCATGGTCCACATTAGAATGCCTCTGATCAAAGCATTCCGTCGTCCTGTGTGTCGGCTCATATCCACCACCTCTATGCCAATCCACAATTGTTGTAGCTCTTCCAATAGTGAACGAAGATACACATCCATATTCCCCACTTTATATCGCCCTGGCACAATCAAGCTTAGCCATAGGTGCCCCTTCTTCGTAGTCAACCACGGGGGAATGTTGTAGTTGACAATGACAACACTGTAAGATGTTGATCTTTGACCAAATGGATTTACGTCATCCATAGCCAGGCCTAAGCGCAAATTTCGAGCTTCCCTGGCAAAATCCGACCATGTTCCATCTATATGTTTCCAGGCTACGCAATCTGCAGGAATTCGTAGCACACCATCCGAAGATTTATTCTCCTCATGCCATGATGCTAGGGCGGCCATGGACTTACATTCGAAGAAATGCTTGATGCGAGGAAGCAGAGGAAAATGTCGCAAAACCTTTTGTGGAATTTTTGTCCCGTGGAGATCTACTCGATATCTTTCGGAATCACATTTCGGACACTTCTCCATGTCTATGTATTCCCCTCTGAAAAGAATGCAGTCATTAGGACAAGCATGGATAGAATTGTAATCCATTTCCAAGTTTCGCAAAATCTTTCTTGCTTCATCTCGGGAATCTGGCATCACATTGTCAGCTGGTAGTATGTGCTCTTTAAGCAATCTACACAACATAAAAATACGATACAGTCGTGTAAAAATCTATCAGATCATTATACATTTAGAGTTTTATTAAAGTAAACTAATTGTAATAGATCACCTGAAAAGCGCTGTGACGCTAGTGTCACTCCATCCAAACTTTGCCTGCATGTTGAGAAGAACTAGGAGTGCTTTCAATCTAGACATACGTGCTCCATTATACAATGGCGTATCGGCTTCACTTTTCATATCATCATAGATAAGCCTTTCTGAATCCATGATCGTCTCGATCATTTCATCAATCTCGGGCTCAAACATTGCCTCGTTGGGAATGTGCTCTGCATGATCATCCCCCGAGCTGTCAGAGGCTACATCTTGTGGCCTCACATATGCTGCTTGACCAAAGCGCCTGCGAACACGTCTATTGGGTTGGAAGATTGCTGCTTGTTGGCCAGCGTCAGAGTCCGACGAGTTATAATTGGCAACAAATCGATCTATAATAGATGGATCGAACTCGCCAAATTCGCGAACGTGCTGCAAAGAAACACGTCTTGTCCGTCGCACAGCATGCTTGCATTGATTACAAGGACATAAGACACTCGTTGAGAGATAGGTGTGTCGGTTGGACAGTCCCACATCCTCGTCACTACTCATAATGAGGATAAAGATCTTACAACCTGGACAAAAAATTTAATATGCTATTGGCATTTTTTGTCTTATCTCTCTCTCTCTCTCTCTCTCTCTCTCTCTCTCTCTCTCTCTCTCTCTCTCTCTCTTTACCTCACATTCTCTAGTCATGTCCAATCCCCACACACCTCGGTCTAGAGGTGCACGGAGATCAGAACCACTGGGTTATAATCTCGTCTTTATTGGTCAATACCTATATTTGTGGGTACAAGAAATCTACAGACCCACGTCTACATGATACTGCATGTAGTGGACAAAACCCCTTTGCCTCTTCTCTAGCTGTAGCACTTCACAGCATCTTAACATCTTTTCACAGTAGATCTTTTCACTGTTCGTCTAACTCTAAACCCTAAACCGTAAGTAATTCTTGCGTGGACTCGATCTAACGTAAATAAGCGTAAATCTAAATAAACGTAAATCTAACTAAAAATAAACCTAAATCTAATTTAACGTAAGTCTACATCTAACCTAATCTTTAACGTCTTTTGGGATAGTTTCCTACGACATTAAAACTCTCTTCTTCTTGTGTGTGTGTGTGTGTGTGTGTGTGTGTGTGGGTAAACCTAAATAAACCTAAGTCTAATCTAATATAACATAAATCTAAATCTAACGTAAATTATGTTATATTAAAAACAAAGAACTAAACTAACAGGGATTATAAGAACCTTAAAACTGATTTAACACATAATTTTTCACATAACTCGGCAAGAGTTGGCATTCTCATCACTAAAGACGTGAGAGTTAACTTCTGGCGGTGACGCTGCCTCATCTCCATCCACATCTGACGACAGCAATTGGCCCTTTGGACCGTTCTTGCTCTTGTTACTAACTTTGAATATAACGTAAATCTAAATCTAGCGTAAATAAACATAAATCTAGTTAAAAATAAACCTAAATCTAATCTAATTTAACTTAAATAAACCAAAATCTAATTTAACGTAAGTCTACATCTAACCTAATCTTTAATGTCTTTTAGGATAGTTTCCTACGACGTTATAACTCTCTTCTTCTTGTGTGTGTGCGCGTGTGTGGATGTGTGTGCCAATAAAAAGAGATAAATGGTATAACCTTTCTATCACCCATGCCAAGTATGATAGATTGGTTATGCCATTTCCCTCTTGAATAATAGGTCTTGAGTTCAACTCCTCGTTGGCTAGATCTTTAGGTCTTTTAATTTTAATTAGTTTCCTACGACGTTAAATTAGTTTCTCTTTCTTTCTCTCTCAATGTGTGTGCGTTTTTTTGTTTATGCATGTTTTCTCTCTCTTTTCCTCTCTCAATGTGTGCGTTTTTTGTTTATGCATGTTCTCTCTCTCTTTTCCTCTCTCAATGTGTGCGTTTTTTGTTTATGCATGCTCTCTCTCTCTTTTCCTCTCTCAATGTGTGTGTGCATTCTTTGTTTATGTATGTGTGTGTGCGTTTTTGTTTATGTTTGTACTCTCTCTCTCTCTCTCTCTCTCTCTCTCTCTCTCTCTCTCTCTCTCTCTCAAAAACACTATGTGTGTGTGTGTATGTGTGTGTGTGAGAGAGAGAGAGAGGGAGAGAGAAAGAGGGGAAGGGAACATGAGAGTGAGGAGAGGGAAGGAGCATACCTGGCTCTCCTTCCTCTCCTCATGTGTGTGTGTGTGTGTGTGGAGAAGAAAGAGAGAGAGAGAGAGAGAGAGAGAGAGAGAGAGAGGGAGAGCGTTACCTGCTCCTTGCTTGAGGGCGCCGAAAAACTCAGATCTGAGATCTGAGTTTTTGGGCGCTCTCTGTTATTTTTTTAGCCCAGTCGACGTCGCTATGAGCGTCGCAAATTCACAAAGAAATTTGCGACGCTCATAGCGACGCCGGGATTTTTTTTTTGAGCGTCGTTGTGTGAGCATCGCTAATATGAATAGCCTCTTGTAGTGTTTTTATTGAGAGGAGGGAAACACCAAAATTTCAATGGGGGGAGGGGGGGAAAGGGGTTAAGCCAGAATTCGAAAGTTTAAGCGCTTAATTTGGGCAACAGATATAACGACGGTAATGACCGCGGTAATAACAATGGTAATAACAGTGGTAATAATAGCAGATAAGGTCCCGGTAATACTTTAAACACAAAAAAAACCCCGCCCTCATTTCTCTTCTTTCTCTCATTGAATTTACACCTTCTCTCTACAAAACGCAGTAAAACAGCGTGGTAAACACTTGGAGATTTTCAGAGTGTCTTATAGCCTCCCCCTAGTATACACACTGTTCGGCCGTGCCGGTGGAATTTCCCGTAGGACCCGTGTCCTTACATTACTCCCCTTAGAGAATCAATTTGTCGTAAAAAACAAACATAGGAAAATGTTTTTTAAGTGCGATACTGTGGGACGGGTGTCTAATCTCATTCCTATTTTATTGCAGATTTAACGAGAACCGCAATTAAATTGTTAATCCATGGGACGAAGCTGATGCGACTAATGCATAGAGGCTACAAGAGGTTTTCAATCTCTCGAAAAATAACAAACAACTCGCATCTAGCTCAATCTACACTCAAGTGATTGAAATCACCAAAAGCCGATCGCTCACATCGGCAAACAAATCACATTCGTTACATCATCAAATGAGATCCAAACGTGCGAAACTTCTAGAAAATGTAGATAAGACCTAAGCACACATGCTTACGGTCTTAAATTCCACTTTAGGCCAAGTTTCAAAATCACGATTATTAACAACTGTGGATTTTTGACCTACTCGTTTTTTACCCAGAATGCACCTAAATGCTTAGCAATGATGCCCCAATACCATGCCTATGCTTAGTTTTTTATTTTGAATTGTAAATTCCTACTTTTGATAAAATTAGTCCGCAGGTCGGCCACGCCAAAAGCTACAAAATATTGTGAAGTGTTTACGTCAATGCGTAGAGCTCTTACCTGCCGTTGCAATGCAACAAACGCAGCTGTAATGTGAGAATCGGACAGGGAGTACGAAGCATGAGAAGGAAAGAAGTGAGCGTCGTTAGCTCACGCTGTGTATTTCATTATCCAAAACTTATTAATAACTTACAAAAATTGGCTTTTATACCTTAGCCAAGGTTTTTGGTGGTCAAAACTAATAATCTGAGAGCTCTAACTAAAGATGTGTATTGATAGGTTGATATAATCTGGAAGCTTGTAGCCTCCGCTCATCAATTATGAGGTTTACACAAAAAATACGAGTTACAATATTCTCGATTTATAAAAAATAATAAACGTTTTTACAATGAGAGCTCTAAAAAATGGTATCCGAGTTAGCTTGCTGCTAACATTCTCCCCTCCTCGCCTGTGTCGTCCCTTGACACAACCCTGTCTTTAGGTTGACAGCTGGCAAGGTGATATGTAAGTGCATTTAGGGCCTTCTCGAATCTGATTTTTCTCTCTTTATCTGGGACCTGCAAAAATTCCATTGTTACTCTGTTTTTAAGCTCCACTACTGAGTAGCCTACAAATATTGATGTCAGGTTGCTGATCACTGGCCCAAATACCTTCATTCTCCAAGTGAAGAACCCTATGTAAAACGCTTCCTCAAACACCAACATATTATGTGAAGGTAATAACATACATCTGGCGTAGAAGCCATGGGGACTTCTTCGGAAGATTGGCCACTGAGATCGTAGCATAAACCTTTATTACCCTCGAGGAATGACATCCACGGGGCATGTGCTTGCTCTGGCTCATGGAAAACTTCAATTTAGGTGAGAAATATTCGATAGATTTTATATAGCATTGCACATGATGGATCAGGTAGACTTTTGAAGAATGATATGGTGCCCGTTAGGGTTTTCACCATTTACTCTTATGTCGACGGTCCCTTTTCTGGAGCAGGCAATCTTGGGTAGTTCAACCAGGTTGGCTGCTTCTCGTCATGTGCTTGCTAGTTCCTTACTCTTGGTACATGACAAAAAGTAGGATCCTTTTGTAGAACTGCAGGTGCTCTTGTGAACCAAATCAAATACCTTGGATTCTTGTTCAACCATCTCAGTCACTTTGGGTGGTCTTGATCTGCACCTTCTACTTGCATGTCTTTGTACAGCCTCTCTTTGACTTGGAGCAACTCCACCTTTATCAAAGCGTATGGCAAGGATTGTTGATGCCATTGCGCATTGATTTGATTGGAAGTGATTTGTGTAACGTTGATGGATTGAAGAACTCTCAACTCCCAATCCATCGCTGCTTTCCACTGCTCATCCACCTCTTGTGTAATCTTTTCTTTCAGTGCGTCTTCTTTAGCTTTTAACAGTTGGACCATTGGCACTGTATCAGTTTCTGCTATTTGTACATGAAATTCCTCCTCGCCACCTAGTCCTTCTGTTGGCTGTGTCTCCATCTTAGCGAAAGAAAATGAGGGGATATCTATCTGTGACTATTTTGAAGTTCCCGCCTCTTCTTGAGTTTCTGGTCGGCCATCTCTCAACAGCTGGTTAACTTTTTTAAGCTTAGCTATTTCTTTTAGAAGCTCTTCCTCTTGTTGCACCCACATTAAAGCCAAGTCTCGGCATTGAGACTACTCCAGTTTAAGCTCTAGCTTGAGGTCCTTGTTCTTTTTCTCTAATGCTTTGTAAACCTCGTTTGTTCCTTTGATCGAGGCCACTGCGGGATTTTCTCGTATTTTCCATAAGAAAGTTGCCTCATCATTTATTATCTGCTCTGAATATTGCAAAAAGTCATTTGCTACATCTAACTGTACTATAATTTTTTGAATTGACAAGGTTGTAGTTGGAAGTTCGTTGGTAACTTCTGTCAGTTGTTCATATTTTGCTTTGCAAGCAGCTAACAACTTCATAAGTAAGTCACCGAGCTCCTCCATTTCCTTCTGTTGTTTATTCCTTGCTAGCTGATGTTGCTCAGTTTTAGCTTTCATTTCCTGCACTTACTTTTGTAGATCGATGATGACGTTTAATTTGTTGTCTAATTCTCCTTGGAGAGCATCAATCACCATCTCTAATTCTTTAGCCTTTGTGTTGCGGCTAAGTGCTTTTGTTCGGAGTCTTTCCATCATGTCCTTCATTTTCTTGGCATACCTGTTGACTTGCAGGATTACTTCATTGTTTGATTTCCAATCTTCATTTTGTGCTAGCTGCTTAGATGTTTCTGCAGCCTCTTGTGTCTCTTTTGGCTGCGTCATGGCGGCTGGTTGTTCTTGCCCTTGAGGCTGTGGCTGGTCTTCTTCCACTTTGTCATCCTGAGGCTCTGTGGATGCCTCAGCCTTTTCTTGCTGTGTAGCGGTAGAAGGGTTTTCCTCGGAATCTTGTTCTCTTGTTTGCTCAAATTTTGTAGTGTCCTTTGGTGCAGGACATGCTGCCCTTTCCAACTCTAGTTGTTGCTCTTTGTGCTGCTCTTGTGTGGTAGCTGCCTGTTGTGCAAATTCAGCTACTTCTCTTTGTTCAGGTTCGGTCTCCTTTGTGGGCTCAGTTTCTGTGGCTTTATCTACTAGTGAGGGTGGTGGGCTTGGCATGGGGTGATCATGTTGTTCTGAAGCAGGTGAAGAAGGTCGAGGAGACGTATCACCTTGATCATGCTGTGATTCTCCTTGTGCAGTTGTTTCCTCTGCTTGATTTTGCTGCTTCTTTGCTCTTTTTCTATTTGTTCTGCTTCCTGGGCTTCTTTCATCTTCAAAGCTTTTGCCTCTTGATACATTTTTTCCAATAATTCGGTGAGATCTTCTACTTGTTTCCTGGCATGGTGCTTTGTTCTTGGTCCTTTCAATTCAATTGGTACCCACTTTACCGGGTCCTTGCCTTGTGCTTGGCGATGTGTTCATAGGAGTGCTCTTCTCTTTCAAACCTGGCTTGTTTTTGTTGCGAGTCCTCTTGATGTGCTGCGGTAACTTTTCTTTTCATCTCTTCCATTCGTGCTCTTTTTTCCTCATTATCTGAGCTTTTACTACTATGTCGTTTTGGCGAGCTCTCAGTAGACTCTTCATCCGACTTGTATGTTCTCTTGGTAGATCTTGTGGCTCCATGGGAAGGTTGTGCTGACACTATCGAAGTGTTTTGATCTTGGGCAAGCGGCAAGTTGTCGGCTATGCCGATAACATGGTAGGCAATTTTGGTTAGAACCTCTGGTGCTCCCATATATGTTATTTTTCCTCTTTCTTTGTCCCCTTCAATGTGGACAACACGTACTGTGCATGGTCAATTGGTTGCCTGGTTGCTGATTTGAGAACTTGTGTAAAGGTTGTGGCAACCGCATGATTGAGTGTTGTATACCTTGGCGATCTCTTGGCGAGGAAGTGGAAGTGCTGATGACACAACCTTGCTGGCTCTTCCACCTATTTTTGGATGATGTCGAAAAATGTTGCAGCAGAGGTTTCCTTGGTGGAAGTTTCTGCCGTCTTTCTATCTCTTGCCCTCATGGTCATTCCTTATGTTGGCAGTCTGAGAGCTTCTGCCACTATCTCTTTGGTAATCACCACTTTGACTTTGTTCCCTTGTTGGTAGGAGATTTGAGTGGTTCCATCGTCTTTGATCGTGGACAAGAGCTCATAATTAAGCTTTTTGGAAATCCACTCCACATGGCTCTTGCTCGTAAAAATCTTCGAGTCCCAGCCTACGATTGGCTTCTTTGGTCTCGCGCTCTGTGAAGACATCATAAACTTCTTTTGGTAGAAGTTGCAGTTCTACCTGATGTCCTTCTTCGCTCTTGAATCTTCCTGTGAACACTGTGGTGTTATGCTCTTTCAACTATTCTCTTGACAGATAGGTAGCTTTGGCAGTTTTGACTGAACTAGGATCCAGTTGGTATGGCAACAATTCTTGTAGTTTCTCCTTTTGTGAGAGCTTCTTCTTGGCCCTCTCTGTGGCTTGCATGGCTCTTGTTAAGTGAATAGAGTGTCTGAAGTAGCAAATTTGGTAGATTTTCCTTTGAAATGTCCTTCAATCTGAAATGCTGACAAATTTAGTTCAATTTTCTTCAAATCAATTTTTGAACATGCATAGATGTATAAAAACATGTAAAGAGAAAAATTATTAAGTCGAGACAAAAAATTGCATCAAAAGTAAATAATCGCGATTATTTATAGCTAAGTAATTTTTTTAACTTTTTGTCAATTTGACATTATAGGCTTGAAGTATATACCAAATACATAGTCTGAGTGAAATATGGGCTCATTTGGGTGCACATGATGAAAATGGTGCCAGATTTAGGCTTTAAGTCTCTGAAACAGTAGATGTAAAGGAATTTTGAGAGTTTGAACTCCAAATTTGTTCAAACTTGGTTAGTGGGCTTAGGGCATCATGTACTTTGGATCTATGATGGCAAAATTGCAAATTTCTTCTATCTTGTCCAAAAAGTAAATAATCACAATTATTAACTTTTTCATAAAAATGAACATTTTTTTGGTACAACTAGTGTAGACCCTGTGTATGTGATATGAGGTGATTTGGATCAAAAAATGTGACTCATAACTCAGAATTTGGCTTGCAAGGACTTCTTTGCATTTTTTGGCAATTTTCCAAGTTATAGTTGATCATTTTGGTTTATACTTAAAATGTGGCATGTAATAGGTGTGTACAAGTTATAGGTGAGGTGATGATACAATTTTCAAGCCACAATAATGCAAAAGTAAATAATCATGATTATTTACAACAGTCAACTTTTTCTTGCAAAACTTGAAAATTTTGACCTAAACACATTCTATATACCTAAAACAAGTCCTAAATTGAATTTGGTAAAATTTGGTCTTGTCGGCATCACTTTGTGTTTTGTCGACTCAGAAATCACCGTTTTTTGTGACTACATGGCCTGTTGAGTTGGTTAGTCACTTTTGAGGCTATAGACATGTCCGCAACATATTCGTCAAGCAACTCATCCAATTTTGGCCCATTTGGAGTCAATTTGACCTTCAAGCTGTTTTTTGCTTTTTGAGGGCGTGGCTTGATTGATTTTATGAAGCCAAACATATACATTGTGTATAGACCTCGTAGGTAAGCTGTCTGTGGAGTCAGAATCCAATTCTGGCATCTGCCAAAAATATAGCTTTTCTACTTGGGACCCCCTTGAGCCTTGCAGAATGGTCAGCTGTTGTTATAGAAGTGTTCTATTATGTTGGGACATGCTACATTTCAAATCTCATCCGATTTGGTTGAGCTAACAGGCCGTTATGGTCGATTTTTGGTAATAGGTCTTTGTGCACTACTCAGATTCTAGGGTTTTTCCTAGGGGTTTAGACTACTAGCTACCAGCCGTACAAAATGGATCATTGATGAGTAAAGAACTTACCCCTCATGTCTTGTGTGAGACAATGCTGAAAAGAGGTGACTGTGGGCTCCGGAAAATACGCGAGAAGAGGGTCGAAAGGCTCTCTCTCCAAAGGTAACACGTGAAAATGAGGTTATTTTAGCTTACCTTGGATATCTATACTCAGACTTCCCAAACCATTTTTCCCCAGATTCACCTGTTAGTCCTACTAGACCATGAAATCTATGTTAGACTTGAAAAATTTCCCCAATCAGATTCCTGTAGCTCATTCTGCAAGAATTCTGCAAAAGTAGCTATAGGTCCGGCCCCTTAAGTTAGGCTTCCCGCCTCCATTTGTTGATTTGATTAAAATTCTGTGTGCTTATCCGCCTTGTCTTTTTTGTTATGGAATTGATATCTTATTATTTATTGCAACTGTGACAGGTGGAAAAGGCTTGACCGGGCTAAGCTATTGCAAAAGGATATCATATTTTATGTACATTTTATTATTCAAGTGCTCTTTATGAGCTTTGGTCAACTATGTCCGGCCGGCCAGTTTGTAACCAATTTGACCATTTAAGAAATCTATAAATGAAATACGTGCAAGAGGGAAATGGTCACTCTTGCACGGGGGGAGATTGCACCCAGTGTCTGTGTATTCTTCTCTCCTCTCTTCTCCTCTCTCTCACTGTGCCAGGCGTAGCACTCCACTCTAGGAGGTGCGCCTGTGTATGTTCTCTTCTTCTCTCTCGCACGTTGTCTCACTCTGTTCCCATACGTCACGGTTTTTGTGCTATGGGAATTGCCAGGTATGCAGATTTGTCGGTTTATGCTAGATATTGTGTTATCTTGGGTATTTTGCAGGGCTCTCCGCGCTCCCGTTGTAGCAGCGGTATCAGAGCATGGGCTACACTCAAACAACTGAAGATTTCTATAATCAAAAGCTAAGTACAATTATGCACTTTTATTTTGCTTCATCTCATTTTATTGTCTCATTACTACTTGATGAGCATGATTCCTGTAAATGTTTAAAATCTCAAGGTAATTAAGTATCATCCCTCATGAAATTGATATATTATACAGAAGGATCTATTGTAATGGCATGATAAATTAATTTGAGGCTTTAGTTTGCTACAATAGGGGTAAATCTTTGACAGTGCGAAGAGAAGACGAGTGCATCACATCCAAGGTCATTAAGACCTATTTAACGTCCCATAGAAAAGGAGAAGTAGAAAAAGAATTTAAGACACACTGTTGTAGGAATAAATGCAAGAGACCTTGGGAGTGTTTGAACTTTCTTGTGAGAATGATTGGGAGAATCACATGTGATTTGCTGTTGACAAGGAACTCGATTGAGTTTAGTGGGAATGACCCTCATGCAACTTTTTCAAGAATCACTATTAAGCCATAATAACATTTTATTTGAATTAAAATAACAATAGAGGGAGCAGTAACCTCCAAATTCCACAGAAGGTGGTGCAAGCTAGCAAACTGCATCGCTTTCATCATCGCTACAAGCATCGTAGCCAGTGCTAGCATGTCGTGAAGAGCACGCAGGGTGGCTATGAGGGTCTACACGTAGGGCAACAGCAACCACCAACAACCATCCACCCTCTTCCACCCCTACATGCGACAGTGGCAGCACCCACCATCCGGCAAACAATCAACTGATGGTGTCGTTACGTCATTAGCCACCATCCATCCGGTTTTCTTTCTATCTCTCTCAAGACTGCCGTTCTCTCTCTCCACTTCAATCACCATCCACTGACCACCATCGGATTGCCATGCGGTGCTCATTTCTTTCTTTCTCTCTCTCTCTCTCTCTCTCTCTCTCTCTCTCTCTCTCTCTCTCTCTCTCTCTCTCTCTCTCTCTCTCTCTCTCTCTCTCTCTCTCTCTCTCTCTCTCTCTCTCTCTCTCTCTCTCTCTCTCTCTCTCTCTCTCTCTCTCTCTCTCTCTCTCTCGACGCCTACAACCACAGGCTGAACAAGCACCTCTCACTCTCCCATTTTGATCTCACTGAACAAGTGACTGTAGCTACTATGGTTTGCCAACCCACACAACCACAGAAGCGGTCGTCTCTCTGCACTTCCACTACCACTCTCTCTCACATATTTCTGTGAATCGACCTGAGTCCTCTAACTCTCTCTCAATGACGAGCACAGATACATAGTGTATCTCTCCCTTCCTACCTACCAACCCACCCTCTTCCTCCCCTGTCGCAGATTACCACTTTCTCTAACCTCGTTCTCAAGCCATGCATGCAGAGACAACATGAACCTTCACTCAGGCGCTTAAAGGAAGAGCGAGGACTGGCGCAAAATCAGCTTCACACTCCGGCCTACCCCCTTTCCGAGCATGCATGCATGCATTGGCTACTGCCGTAATCCTTCCACTCACTCTAGCCGCCATGCAGTCCTCTTGAAGTTTCCAGCTGCACGATCTCTCTTTTTCTCTCCCTCTCTCATCAAACTACAGCCCAACCACTTGGAATACATGAGATCTACCAACCATAACCAGACGAATCTACTTCGGACGTCCTCATCCTCAGAGGACACCAGCCGCCATGCAACAACCCAAACTGGCGTCATTCCCCAGCCGTCAATTTGTTTTCTTTCACCCTTAGACTGCAGAACACTCACATGTCTCACAACTGGTGCATGCGGGCTTGGCTCAATAGCCACCCTAGCAGTCACAACTCACCTCACCCCGAAAAACCACTTCTCCTCCTAGTGGTGCTGCATCTGCACGACGATACTTTTCCCTCACACAATCTCCGGGATCGTTTCCCACACCAACTGGTTATTATTCTTCTTCTTCACTTTGTTCTTGTACAATTACCTACAAAGCGGACATTGAAAAATCTATACAGCGACCGTCGCACCTTGATGAAGCTCTTGTAGAGGCAGCCCTTGATGAAGCTCTTCATCGACATACACCCACTGTCGGGCATCCTCTGGCAATGACGATGATGACGACATCGATGATGATGATCTCAGCTTAACAAAATCAAGAACAAACATAGACGAAGCTCTTCAATAAGCATGCACTAGCTTTTCGGACATCACCGGACTGCAAAGCATATTGGGACAGCGACAAAGCTCCTCAATGACCAGCTTCCTGTGACAACGGTGCCTATTGCCGACCATCCCGAGCATTGAGATGATCATGATGATGATGATTTCATTCACGCGATATTACTTTAAGTCTTTTAACTTGATTTTTCACTACACTTCATCTTATTTTGTATTCGATCCATGAGAATTATACGAGTTTGACCCCACGGCTTCTTAAAGACGAGTAATATAGTTTCTTCGCTCTTGATGCAATACTTCCTGCAACAATGCTAGCATTGACGACGACGACGGTGATTTTGTTTTGTACCCAGACTTGATGTCCTTTAGTGTATTTTAATTTCTTGAACTTATAAATTTCCCATTACCTCTTTTGATTGCTTTGATGAACAGTCACAAATTTCCACAAGTTTAGTGAAATTATCAACGACGGCTTTAGAATATTTGACCTAATACCGCACGAATTTCAAGTCTACACTTATTTTCAAGTGATTAGCACAGAATGTATTTTTCTAGCCCTGTCAAAGATCACCACACAACATGCGACTCATAGCAGTGATGGTAATAAGCGGCACAAGGATCTCATCTCTCTCTTCCTCTTTACAAAATCTTCATGGTACACTTTACAAAGCGTCTCGAATAATGCAATCTAAATCCTTCTTAGGGAATGACATACTCACTAGGTATTGGACTGTACGACTCATCACTATGCATAGCCTTCTAGATTAGTAGCAACACATATTCGGTAAGGTACCCACCTTTGGCCATGCAACAAGCTACTACACCAACTACGCAAAAGCCTTACAACATCGTAACACTATAAAGAAGATCTTTGGCATGGTGTTTAAACTATATGCTTTTGAATATGGAAACCTTACCTCCTTGAAAAATTCTTAATTTGGACTTTACCACTCGTTCAAGTTCATTAACCTAAGGAATTTATGGAATTTACAAGAGCCCGATATTTTTTTTATTTTTTTATTTTTCTCAATAATCTCTTTTATGGAACTTTCTCATTCATCGATTCGAGCAAGGGTACTACTTTAGACCTTTTCAATAACTATCGCGAAGGACCACCACTAGTCCGTTTTTTAGGCTCTTTTGATTTAGGCCGGTGTGAGACTGAGACCATGCATTACAAAGAAAAGTATAGAAGCTCCCTAGAAGATGACTTGTAGCCATTGGATTGAATAACTAGGTAAAATATTGCAATTAAAGCATTTGAAGGCTTGCTAGTTGGACACACACTCATCATGACTGCATATTAATGTTGACTTACACTACATAATTTTTGGAACACTCCTTCATAAGTTAATACTATAAAATGTTACAAAACGCATTTGTACGGTGATACTCACAAATTTGTACAACTTTCTTCATTTATCAGATTTACTTTACTCATTCTTACCTTTTCTTTATCTATGGCTATCATATTTCTTAAGATCTCATCAATTATGCAACATATCTTGTCTGCCTATACTGCACTGACATCCCTTATCATACTCAGGTACAATAACACTCACTTTCTCTACTTGTTTGGAAGTTTATTTTGATTGTGCATATATTTAAGGACACAAAGTCAAGCAGTTTGTAATAGGGATAATACCATTGGACAATTTTGAAAGCAAAAAGATCTTTTACTTCTTTGCATTTTTTTATGGCATATGAAATCAAGAATCCCTAAAGTTCTGGCTTGTGCTTGCACTACATGAGAGGATCTGACATTAAGCTATGCAGCTACTCATATGAGCTATGGTGCTTTGAGTTAGTGAACAAAAATTTGTAAGTACTCTGCTAATCAACTATACTCCAACGTGGTGTCACACAGGTAGTAAATGTTTTGTCTTTTTATGTCTTGTCTAGTCCATTGGTCACATGCACACAGATCCGCCGATTTAGGCAGTGTGTAAATACTCACCTTGGTGTAGATTCGCCGATTTAGGCAACACCTGTTATCTGTGCACATCCATCGATTTAGGCAGCACACTGACAAATTGCAAATTCACAATGGTAAATGCAGATCCGCCGATATAGGTAGCATTAGTGCAGATTCGCCGATCTAGGCAGCACGTCTTATTGGTGTAGATTCGCCGGTTGAGGCAACACTGATCACAAAATCATGCTGCAGTGGCTGGCCACCACTGTAGCTGGTATGATTTTGTTACCCGGGTACATAATGAAAGTGATTTGGATTTGGAATTATATTGTGGAATTGGAATTGGATTGGGATTTGACATCTAGTGATTATTATGGCAGTGTTTATGTGATGAGACTTGACATTATGAGATTAATGATGAGTGTGACCAATGATATCCTGATTCATCAGGGTATAACATATACCGCTTATTCTAGTGGTATGGGACACTAGAATAGGTAGTATGTGGATGACGGCAGGCATAAGCTAATGTTGTTTAGTTTCATAAATTTTGCTTTTATTATGTGATACTTTTGACACAACATACTAATCACTGTTTTTGAGAAGTATTGTTTGCAGATTTTATCTTCGCAAATGAGGACAGTTGCTTTCCAACGGAGAGGTATGTTATGGAATTGATATCTTATTATTTATTGCAGCTGTGACAGGTGGAAAAGGCTTGACCGAGCTAAGCTATTGCAAAAGGATATCATATTTTATGTACATTTTATTATTCAAGTGCTCTTTATGAGCTTTGGTCAACTATGTCCGGCCGGCCAGTTTCACTACAAGAGGCTATTCATATTAGCGACGCTCACACAGCGACACTCAAAAAAAAAATCCCGGCGCCGCTATGAGTGTCGTAAATTTTCAAAGAAATTTGCGACGCTCATAGCGACGCCGACTGGGCTAAAAAAATAACAGAGAGCACCCAAAAACTCAGATCTCAGATTTGAGTTTTTCGGCGCCCTCAAGCAAGGAGCAGGTAACGCTTTCCCTCTCTCTCTCTCTCTCTCTCTCTCTCTCTCTCTTTCTTCTCCACACACACACACACACACACACACACACACGAGGAGAGGAAGGAGAGCCAAGTATGCTCCTTCCCTCTCCTCACTCTCATGTTCACTTCCCCTCTTTCTCTCTCCCTCTCTCTCTCTCTCACACACACACATAGTGTTTTTGAGAGAGAGAGAGAGAGAGTACAAACATAAACAAAAACGCACACACACATACATAAACAAAGAATGCACACACACATTGAGAGAGGAAAAGAGAGAGAGAGCATGCATAAACAAAAAACGCACACATTGAGAGAGGAAAAGAGAGAGAGAACATGCATAAACAAAAAACGCACACATTGAGAGAGGAAAAGAGAGAGAAAACATGCATAAACAAAAAAACGCACACACATTGAGAGAGAGAAAGAGAGAGAAACTAATTTAACGTCGTAGGAAACTAATTAAAATTAAAAGACCTAAAGATCTAGCCGATGAGGAGTTGAACTCAAGACCTATTATTCAAGAGGGAAATGGCATAACCAATCTATCATACTTCGCATGGGTGATAGAAAGGTTATACCATTTATCTCTTTTTATTGGCACACACATCCACACACGCGCACACACACAAGAAGAAGAGAGTTATAACGTCGTAGGAAACTATCCTAAAAGACGTTAAAGATTAGGTTAGATGTAGACTTACGTTAAATTAGATTTAGGTTTATTTAAGTTAAATTAGATTAGATTTAGTTTTATTTTTAATTATATTTACGTTTATTTACGCTAGATTTAGATTTACGTTATATTAGATTAGATTTAGGTCTCCATAGACTGCGATGCCTGCATGAAGCCGGTGAAGAAAGCCCTAAATGGAATATAGGGTATTGCTGCCTTCACTCATGGTGGGCTCCATCGATCCAAAAGTACTGGTGAAATGTCTTCAGAAGATAGGGAAGAAGGTGGATCTTCAGGGCGGCAAGAGTCACTACATCCCCGACACAATGACCATCTAGACAACCTCTAGTCATTCAACAGCAACTTCAAAGTTAGTAACAAGAGCAAGAACGGTCTAAAGGGCCAATTGCTATCGTCAGATGTGGATGGAGATGAGGCAGCGTCACCGCCGGAAGTTAACTCTCACATCTTTAGTGATGAGAATGCCAACTCTTGCTGAGTTATGTGAAAATTATGTGTTAAATCAGTTTTAAGGTTCTTATAATCCCTGTTAGTTTAGTTCTTTGTTTTTAATATAACATAATTTACGTTAGATTTAGATTTATGTTATATTAGATTAGACTTAGGTTTATTTAGGTTTACCCACACACACACACACACAAGAAGAAGAGAGTTTTAACGTCGTAGGAAACTATCCCAAAAGACGTTAAAGATTAGGTTAGATGTAGACTTACGTTAAATTAGATTTAGGTTTATTTTTAGTTAGATTTACGTTTATTTAGATTTACGCTTATTTACGTTAGATCGAGTCCACGCAAGAATTACTTACGGTTTAGGGTTTAGAGTTAGACGAACAGTGAAAAGATCTACTGTGAAAAGATGTTAAGATGTTGTGAAGTGCTACAGCTAGAGAAGAGGCAAAGGGGTTTTGTCCACTACATGCAGTATCATGTAGACGTGGGTCTGTAGATTTCTTGTACCCACAAATATAGGTATTGACCAATAAAGACGAGATTATAACCCGGTGGTTCTGATCTCCGTGCACCTCTAGACCGAGGTGTGCGGGGATTGGACATGACTAGAGAATGTGAGGTAAAGAGAGAGAGAGAGAGAGAGAGAGAGAGAGAGAGAGAGAGAGAGAGAGAGAGATAAGACGAAGAATGACAATAGAATATTAAATTTGTTGTCCAGGTTATAAGATTTTTATCCTCATTATGAGTAGTGACGAGGATGTGGGACCGTCCAACCGAAACAACAGTAGCTCGATAGAATTTGGACGATCATCAACGACTTGACTGAATCGGAACGATATGTAACTGGCTTCTGCAGCAAAGTTACGTCAGTAACAAATATATGATTGATGCAGAGAAAATATAATTGAGAAGTTTTCAATTATAAAAAAAAAAAAATCAAAAGCAAAAAGTAAAATTTGCTTTTCAAACATATTCGCAGTACGAGAACGATAACCCAAAATTGGTGCAGAATTTAGAGAAAGTTTCTTCTGCAAAGTTGTAGACCACATCGATTCCGATGGCTCAAGCAAATAGTTTCTGCAAAATCGTTTTCAATTAGCAAAAAAAAAAAAAAACCAGAAATGAAAGTTTCTTTCCAAGCATATACGCAGCCCGCAAATGATAACTCAAAATCAGTGCTGAATTTCAAAAACTTTCTTCTGTAAAGTTGTAGACCACATCGATTTCAGTGCCTCCGCGGGGCAGTCCGACAACGATAACTCAAAATCGGTGCAGAATTTGGAAAAATTTTCTTCTGCAAAGGTTTAGACAACATCGATTTCAGTGCCAAAACGTTTTCAATCAGGAGAAAAATCAAAAACAAAAAACAAAGTTGCTTTTCAGGCATGTACGCAATCCGCAAACGCTAACTCAAAATGGGTATAGAATTTGAAAAAACTTTCTTCTGCAAAGTTGTAGACCACATCAATTCCGATGCTTTCAGCGGCTAGTTTCTACAAAATCATTTTCAATCAGGAGAAAAATCAAAAACAAAAAGCGAAGTTGCTTGTCAGGCATGTACGCAGTCCGCGGACCATAACTCAAAATCAATGCAGAATTTGAAAAAACTTTCTTCTGCAAAGTTGTAGACCACATCGATGCCAATGCTTTCAGTGAGTAGTTTTTGCAAAATGGTTTTCAATCAAGAGAAAAATTGAAACAAAAACGTCCTGCTCTGATGCCATGTTGAGAGAGAAAGAGAGAGCACAGAAATAGAACCCCAAAGTGTGTAGAATACACACTTGAGATGATGTATATATAGAGGGGACCTGGGTGCCATATATAGAGAATCCATATATTGAGTAGCTTCAGATATAATCTCAACAATGTTATCAGTAAATTTTCCCTTGTTAATGAATTATAAAGGGCACTATTATGTAATATTACAAAAAAAATCATATGTTAACATCAAACTTTTTCCTCCCTCTTCAAAAACTGCCCTTAATTACTTAGTACTCTTCCATCCCTCCTAGATGGCATACTCCGGGATGACTGTGTGTATGGGTTGAACAATCGTGTCTATGCACAGCCTTAGTTGGTTCCCATGCTTTGAAGATCCATGGAGTTCAAACCATTCTGCTGTTGAAGAGTTGGGTCTTGAGTAATTGACTCAAGGGTTTCTGATGTCGAGGCTTTTTGTTGCTGTCTTCCAAAGATCAATTCTTGTAGCTTGTGTGCTCTTTGCTTATTGTACCATCAGGATGCTTTATCACACTGATTTTCTGAGCTTTTGGTATCAAAAATGGCTATTGTTGAGCTTTTACCAGCCATTGATGTCTTGGTTTGTCTGGGTGAGAATGGTGTGGTTGAGGTTCCTGAGGCTTAACTCTCCATTGCTTGATTGGGTTCCAAGTTTGCGAAGAAGATAAGTGCTTCTTTTTCTTCCAAATCCATTTCATGTTAGGTTCCTTGCTTGGAGGTGCTTGTCTTTGTGTTTTAACCTTTCGAACTGTCTTTGTTTTTGTCGATGATGTTTTGGGCACCCAGATTTGAATCCGCTTGTCCTTAAGCTGTGCTTTTGGTACCCAAATTTACCTGACTCCTTGCATGGTACTTGTAACATTTCCTTGTAGATAGGATGGAGAAGATTGATTGCTTTGTGGTTTGCTCTGTTGATTGCTTCCTTTCCATTCCTCCTTGCTTGGTGCAATTGGAACAATGAGTTGTCCGCCTTTAGGTGATAGCTTGAGGTGATTTGTATCCCAATCTGGTAGTGCCTTCTATGTGTGCATCTTTAAAATTCCAAGAATCATCGTCTCATTCATGTGTTCATCTGGTAAGCATGAAAACTGATGAGGGCATGAACATTCATGTACTATCACATTCAAGTTGACTACTCCCAATGTTGGTGTCAAGTTCTTGTTGCATCCTGTGATAGTCACTATTCCTGCTATGAAAGACTGACTTGTTGCTTTCTTGTACGTGGAATAACTGACTGCATTTACTCGAGCTCTTGTGTCGACCAATGCATTTGTGCTATGATTGCTGAGTTGTACTTTGATGCGAAGGTCCATTCCATCTAACCATTCATCATCTATTGACACTGCATCTTTTGGCAATTTCCATTGTTGGTCATCTATTTCCAGGGTATTGATGGGAACAGGTATTTGTTGATTCTTGAGAGCGGCTTTCCTTTTGAGTACCCAAAGCCTAGATTCCTCTTCGACTTCATCAATAACCTGCTGTCGTTTTATCTTTCTTTGCTTGGCTGCATACATTCTTCCTATCAAGTCATTGGTTAGCGGAAAATTGTACTTTTTTAAATGACATCCACTAATCCAATTAGCCATTGGCTCACCATCTAGGATGGAGAACCTAACTGCTCCACTTGGAGATACATCTTCAATGATAAACGATCCGTTTTACTTTTTCTTGTGTTGCTTAAGGGATAGACTAGAGCTAAGTCCCCCTTTTTGAATATTTTTGTAATTAAATGGAAATAAAAAATTGCTTTTATTTTTGCTTTTGTTCGTAGATGTGAGCTACAGCTATCAGCCTTTGCTCATCTAGCTTCTCTAAATCTTTTAGTCTTTCTGACAATTCATGTCCAGTCCACTCAAGATCCTTTGCTACCCTTAGTGTTGGAAATAGAAATTCTATTGGCAATATGGAATCAAGACCATAAGCAAGGTTAAACGGTGTAGCATTTAAAGATTTTTTGAATGATACTCGATAAGCCCATAGAGCTGCATGGAGATCCATTTCCCAATCTGTCCTTCTTGAACTAACCACTTTAGTCAATACCGAGCTAAGAATCTTATTCGTATTCTCAGCTTGTCCTTTGCTTGTGGATGATAGGGAGCTGATTTGTTATGGATTACCATAAATTCATTAAGCAGATACTCGATTACCTCATTAAGGAAATGAGTTCCCCTATCACTAATAATTTCTATTGGTACTCCATATCTTGTGAGTACATACTCATATAAGAATGCGGCAATGGTTTTGGCATCATTATTTTGAGTTGCTTTAGCCTGGGTTCCATAAGCAGGTGGCTATAGTGGACCAACAAAGTCTATACCCCATTTTGTGAAAGCTCTAGCTCCCATCGTTGGTCTTAAGGGCATGCTATCTACTCGTGTTTGCATTTTTTCTCCTTGACAAGCATCACACCTTCGAACATATTCTTTGGTATCTACAAAAGGTGTTTGCCACCATATGCCTGCCACTAAGATTGCTCTTGCGGTGGTATCACTAGAAAAGTGACCTCCAGCTAATCCACAATGTGCTTGTTCTATAGTTAGAATATATTCGTCTTCATTTGCACAAAGACGCAAATGTTGATCCTTACCTCTTTGATATAATTGGTTTCCAATAAGAGCATAGTCTCTTGCTTCTGTTTCAATTTCTCTTTGATGACGTTTACTCATATCCTCAGGAAATGTTCATCTCGATAAGTAAGTAACGAGATAGTTACTCCACTTAGGAGCAGGTGACATTTGGAACAATGCTACATGAGGTATGGGTGTCTTTTTTTTACATTGAGGACAATCCTTTATGAAAGAGCGAACATCACTCCTCATACTTGGCCAAAATACTCCAAGTCTCAATATCCTTTGCATAGTTTGGTCTTTTGCAAAGTGAAGTCCTACTATGGTAATATGTGCTTGACTTAGGTATTGGGTTTTCTCTTCAGGATTAATGCATAAAAGCAATATTCCATCTTGATTTCTTTTGTATAGCCTACCAGCTAGTAATTGATATGTAGCCGATTGCTCAATTAATCTAACTGTAATAGGAAGTGATATTTGTGAATCCACTTGAGCTATGGTCATCAATGATACCATATTTTCTGACCATCGAGGTATCATTTTCACGGAGAACAAATAGGCATATGGTAGATCATCGTCTACTCCTTTAGGTGGTTCTCCTGAAACAATCCTACACAAATGATTTGCTCTTTGATGAGTGGTGGCCCTTTTCACAACTATAGTAAAATCAAGTTCTACAAGAATGATGAGCAATCTCACTATTCTTCTTGTGCTGCATGGCTTGTTGACCAAGTACAATAAGGCTTGGTGGTCCACAAAGAACGCAAATTTATTTGCTAATAGGTAATATGTATAATTTTTTATGGCATAGATCATTCCTAATTCTTCCCCTTTGGTGGTGGTGTAATTCCTTTCTGCCATGTTCAACTGTCAGCTAGCATAAGAAATAGGAGAATCAATTTTCCCATCTCTTGGTTGAGCTAGTATACACCCAATGGCAAAATTGAAAGCATCTACATGTATGTGGAATAACTTATTCCAATTTGGTGCTTTCAATATTGGAGTTGAAGTGAGAGATTGCTTCAGCTTCATGAAGGATTCCTTACATGCTTCAGTCCACTCAAAGTGTATAATCAAGCTATACATGGGTTTTGCAATTATAGTGTATATGTAAATGAACCGTCTATAATATCCACAATGTCCCATGAAAGCTTAAACCCCCTTGACTATTGTTGGTCTAGGCAAATCAGCAATAACATGAATTTTATCCATGTCAGTAGCTTTGCCATTTTTAGACACTATATGTTCCAGAAATTTTCCTTGTCTACCCATGAATATGCACTTTTCAGGATTTAAGCAAATCCTATAAAGTCTACATTTTTCGAATACCTTTCTGAGGTGTTCAAATTGATTCGCCTGGATTGATGAATGTACGCATATATCATCCATATATACTTCCAAGGATCTCCTAAGATATTCTTTAAAAGCATGGTTCGTCAATCTTTGAAAGGTGGCAGGAGCATTTGTTAACCCAAAAGGCATTACCCGATAGGCAAAAATACCCCATTCTGTTGCAAAAGCAATTTTATGCTGATCTTTTGGGTCAACCAAAAGATGATTTCCATCTAAGAAGCTGTAAGATTCCTTAACTACAACTCCTAAAACATGCTCAGTGATTGGAAGAGGAAAGTTCTCTCTAATGGTAGCTGCATTCACTTTCTTGAGGTTGACACACACTCGTAATTTCCCATTCTTCTTGGGTACTACCACAATTGGAGACACCTACTCTTTGTGCTCAATTTCATAGATGAATTCAACTTCCTTTAGTTTTTCAATCTCTTCTTTGATCTTTCTAGCAAATGTTTCGTTTTATGTGTATGGCCGTTGTCTACTTGGTTTTGCATCCTCTCTCATGGGTATGGTATGTTGACAGATTTCTCGTTCAACACCCTTGAGATCCTTGTAAGACCACTCAAAGATATCTTGGTATTATTTTAGTAATATTATCAAAATCTCTTCTTCTTCTTCTGTTAGGTCATTTGCAATGTAGGAAGACCCAATCTCTTCTCTTGGTTCAACTAGATCTATCTTTCTTGCGTTTCCAGGCCCTTCGTAGGACTTGCCCTATTTTTGTAGTTTTCTAACAGGTTTTTCGACTATGATTTTTCAATCTTGGACATTATATTTTTTATAATGGAATGGAACACTCATTGCATCTTTACCATCCTCTTCTGTGGTCTCCATTTTAGTTGTATATCTCTCCTTTAGAGCCTTTTTCAACTCTTGATATTTCTTTTTCCGCTCAACTCATGTCATGGTTGACTCCTCGATGTTTTTGACATTTTTGGGTTTTTGTTTCAAGAATATCTGCCAGTGATTTTATCCTTGACACAACCATGTATATATAACTACATCAAGAACTGTGTTCTACTGGAGACTGATGGCATAGGTCTAGCTTTCACGTTTTTGGTGTCTCTTTTTTGTCTATACCATTTTTTTCTTCTCGGTTTCTCGTTAGGAAAGTCAAAAAACTTTTCCTCCCCTCCTTTGATGAGTAGCTTAGCTCTCACATGTTCTTTTTTTGACCCCGAATCTTCTGAGGTAGCTGAGTGTTCTTCTAACTCATCTGCTGCATCGTAGTAGAGGTCTGAAAAGACTTGTTGACCTTCCATCAAGTACTTGGGTTCCCCAATTTTATCTTCAATGGAGAGGGTTGAAATCATTTGGATGGGAATTATATCATAGCCGTCCTCATTGAAAAATTGAGTAGGAATTGATGTATTCATACATACATCCATTTTCTCTAAAATTTGAGTCCACTCAAATGGCTCAAACAAATACTCTGTGCAATCCCTTTCTAAGATACATTCTTCTCTTTTTAATCTCCCATTTTTTGAAGCTCCGCACATCCAAGTAGGAATGTCCTTGTTCAACCAAGTGACGGGAGCAAAGAGAACCCCAAACCCCGACGGCCTCTAAAACGCCAAGGGCCAAATGGCACGCCTCGAGCCTGTCACGGTAAAGTGAACTGGGGGCACCACCTAGCTTTAAGCTCCTAGGACGCAAACCACGATGATATGAACACCACAAACTTATACACCCAGAGAGAGAGAGAGAGAGAGAGAGAGAGAGAGAGAGAGAGAGAGAGAGAGAGAGAGATTGATTTGCAAATGATGAAAACCCTCGGTGGTGTGAGGGAGAATTATTACTGCAGTATTTACAAATGGCACGCCGTAGTTGTAGAGAGGTAGGGAGAAAAGATGGTGCAACTACTGAGTGATTTTTCTAAGACGACTCAATGATTGTGGAGCTTGCTAGAGCGTGTGTACTTGTATGCATTGACCATTGGAGTCAAGAGGTGGACGTGGTTTCCTTCGCATGGTGCAATTCCCAAGGCAAACGCAACGCACAAGCCCCCTCCCCGTGATGGTGATAGTGTCAACTCTTCCCACTACACTCTACCAAGTGCTGACTTCTCATGAACTGCCCCCCCCCCGATAGTGACCTCGCAGTGCCAATTTATAGGTGTTGGCTGCTTGGATTATGGTAATCCCGATGTAATTAGGGTAAGCTTAATCGGGGAGACAAAGCAAGTGGTGGGCCCGGTGTGGTTGACCCTTGTTTTGTTTTGGGAGGTTATTAAAAGATGAGAATCTCTAGGTGGGCTTTGTGACCATCACCTAGAGAGAGGAAATTTACAAAGTGGTATTTTTACAATGGCTTGGTTGAAAACTGAAGAAATGATGAAAATAACCTATAATTATTGGAATGGCATCGTGGTTGCGTGTTGCCGGCAAATGGTGTGTTGCCGGTGCGGCGGTGTCGCACGTACTTCTCTTCGGGGTCGGCCGGGGCATGCCTTTGGCGCATTTACTCTTTTTGTTGTTGGCGGCGTGCTTTGGGTTCTCCTTCTTTTTCGTGGTCGTCGTAGTTGTGGAGTCCTTTGTTTTTTCTTCGTATTTGTATTGCATATATCCGTGTGTGTACGTATGTGCATGTGGGTGGATGTGTGTGTATATATGTCTATGTCAGTGCGCATGTGTGAGTGCATGTGTGTGTGCGCAAGCGTGCGGTGGGAACGGGGCTTATCTACATAATGTATATATTATATAAGTTTTTATATTTTTTTTACTTTTCCTGTGTTGGCGGCCAGCGGCAGCTACACGAAGATGGGGGGTGGGGGAGGGATGGTGTGTGTGTGTGTGTGTGTGTGTGTGTGGTGTATATATATATATATATATATATATATATATAGAGAGAGAGAGAGAGAGAGAGAGAAAGAGAGAGAAGCCCTGCGTTGCGCCTGTACAGGCCGAGAGGGAGAGAGAGATGGAGGACGAAGCCGGGATAGAGCGCGAGAGAAGGAGAGGGATTGGAGGTGTGTGAGTCAGTGTGAGGGAGGGAGAGGGTGAGGGTGAGTGAGTGTGTGGTGGGGGGTGTGCATCCATGATTTGTGTTGCTCCTTCGAGCTCAAACGGAAGAGAGAGGAGAGAAGGGGATAAGGTGGCGTGGATAGGAGAAAGAGAAAGGGAATCCATAGGGCAGGTGGCCACCGTGGGGGGGGAGAGAGTGTGTGAGGGGGGGGTGTCTTATTCTCTGCCTTGCATGGTGTCTCAAGGATGAGAGGAGGGGGAGAGGTCAATGGTGTGTGGGGGATAGAGGGTGGGGATAGCGGGCCAAGGGGAGGGTGAGTGAGGCCGAGGGGAGGGTGAGGCGAGCGGGTGGGGAAGAGAGG
The DNA here is from genome assembly GCF_014529385.1 of Adiantum capillus-veneris. Classification (NCBI taxonomy): domain Eukaryota; kingdom Viridiplantae; phylum Streptophyta; class Polypodiopsida; order Polypodiales; family Pteridaceae; genus Adiantum; species Adiantum capillus-veneris. The sequence continues at coordinate 94,092,466 of NC_140946.1, forward strand.
GGCGGGAAGAATATTGGCGGGCCAAGGGGGGGGGGGGGGGGAGTGAGAGGTGTGGGGGTGAGGATAAGAATACGGGAGAGCGGGAGTTCACATGCCGCTCGACACAGAGGGAGCGCAAGGGAGAAAACGGGAGAGGTGTTGGGGTGAGTGATCAAGGCTTGCGCCTGGCCGAGGGTGGCCAGAGGGGGGGGGGTGTGGGTGAGAGAGAGAGAGAGGATATTAGAGAGAGGTATGTAGGGAAAATGAGAGAGAGAGAGAGGGGGGGGAGATTTCATCCGATGCCCGTCGGGGGAATAAACTACGGGGGAAGAGAGAAGGGGTATCTAAAACCAAGGGCGGCCAGCTAGGCTGGGGTATAGACAAGCGGGGGCCTGAGGGTGATAAGGCCGGTGCATCAAAGGGGCGGGTCTGCCTCGGTAGAGGTGTCGTGAGGTTTACCAGGCGGTGCCGAGCCTTCCAACAGTGTCGCCAAGGCTCCAGCAGAGGAAAAATAGGTTTTTTTCTTTTTTTTTCTTTTGATTCTCAAAAATTGGCCATCATTTTTTCTCTCCCTTTGGCTAGAGGCATTCATGCTTCTAGCCCTTCCTCTGCTTCTTCCGCTGTGGAGTTAGAGGGTTCTCCCTCTTCTGGAATGTCTAGCATGAATTCTGGATCAAACCTAAGAAAATACCTTTTTAGTCTCCATCCATTGACCCTAGTCTTGTGAATTCTCCCATCTGCTTCCATCAGCTTATTGCTATCGTTTTCATAGCGTTTCTTGATGATGAATAGCCCTTCCCATCTGGGTTGAAATTTCTTGTTCTTTCTGGTATCAAATCTGTTGTCGTATCTCATCACTAACATACATTTTTCCAGTCCCTTTTCTTTAAGCCCTTGATTGAAGGTGAGCCAGCGTCGTTTTGCCTGTGTTGCATAGTGATTGATTGATTCTTCCCTATCTAGTTGGAGTCTCTCCAGATCCAAGATGTGGTTTCGGAGATTTACAATCAGATGATGTATCTGGCTAGCCAAAACTCGTAAGCTGGCTATTTGTATCTCAATGGGTAGAATTTCCTCCTTCCCATAAACTAGATGGAAAGGGGTGAAACCTAGTGATGTTCAGAACGTTGTTTTGTAGGCCCAAAGAGCTTCCATGAGATGTTTCTCCCAGTCCCCTATGTGATTGTTCACCTACTTTGTGATGATTTTGCAAATCATTCCATTTACCTTCTCTACCAGACCATTGCATTGTGGATAGTATGGTGTGGAATGTCGGCGTGTGATGCCTAACTTCTTCATCAGTTCTCCCACCAAATCACCTCTAAATCCTGGTCCTCTATCTGATATTATCTCAAGAGGAGTGCCAAAAGGGTAAACGATATGCTAAAAAATGAACTTTTCCACCTCTTGGGTTGTAATGTGGGTGGTGGCTGTTGCTTCTGTCCATCGAGTCATGTAGTCTACACCCACTATGGTGTACAGTTTACCTGATTAGGCCCTTGGTAAAGGACCGATTGCATCTATTTCCAATTTCTCAAATGGACCATACGAGATTATAGTAGTTTGTGGCTCGTAGGTTAATGCTCGATCACTGGCCACTTGAAAAGCCTTACATGTTTTACACCAATGGTGTACATCCCTGTTCAAGCTAGGCCAAGAGTATCCTACTTGTAGAATCTTCCTACTGATGATGTCTAGAGCAAAATGACCGCCACAGACACCATCATGGCATTTTAAAATTACCTCTGTGATCTCACTGGAGGTTGGCACCCGCCTGAGAATTTGATCCTTGCCCTTACAATACAAGTGGTCGTTTACAAGGCGGTACCTAGTAGCCTTCCTTACCAGCCACTGTTTTTGGCCTTTGGTGTATCCTTATGGACATTCTCCTGTATCTAAAAACGATATCAGGCATAGCATCACTACCTTGGAAGAGGGATATCTTTAGTTTGATTGCTCCTACGGGAACGTCTTGTATTCTTTCCTTGGCTAGAGCATCTGTCTCCTGATTTTCTGCTCTGGGGACATGAAATAGTTTCACTGATTCAAACTTCTTTAGAAGTTCCTTAACTTGGCATACTTGACCAAGTAAAACATGATTCTTACAAAGCCAGGTGTCGTTTATCTGCCTTATCAAAAGCAAAGCATCACCAAACACATTTAGGCGCTCAATTCCTTGTGAAATACATTGTTCCAACCCAAGGATTAGGGCTGCATATTCTGCTTCATTGTTGGAGTGGGAGTGTAATAACTACCCAATGGAGAACATTCTTTCTTGCTCTTCATTGAAAATGACTATGCCTAGTGCAGACTGATCCATTGTTCTCTTGTATGCTCCATCAAAGAAAAAAGAGTGAGCTCTTTCTAGCCTAGGAATCTCTACCATTGGTGTTTCTTCCTTTTCTTCCGTGTTGACCGTCTGCTTCTTCTCATAATGGCGATGAGTGAGAATTCCCGCTAAACTAGCCCTGGTGGAGTTTTCTACTTGCATGGTATATTCAAACTCTTGTAATCTAATCAACCACTTTGAGATCCTAGATGAGACATCCATGTGTCGCATTACATATGGAAAACCTCTTCCATTGTCACGATTACAAAGGGTCTAGGCAGGAGATACGAGCGGAACTTTGTGGTAGCAAACATTAGTGCCAGAACCATGTGTTCTACTTCGGTAAATCCCTTTTCTGATGGGGTCATGACACGACTAGAGAAGTAAATATGACGCATGAAAGAAGTTTTGGGGTCCTTTTGCATTAGCACGGCTCCAAGTGTATCACTTCCTACACTAGGGTTCACATAAAATGGCTCGTCCCACTTAGGAGGTGAAATAGTGGGAAGCTTAGCTAGGATTTGATTTACGTCAATAAACTGTTGCTCATTCTCTTCACTCCATGAGAAGACATCCCTCTGGGTGAGTTGTTGTAGGCGAAGGACCACTTGAGATAGCAGGTGAATGAGCCTGCTTAAGTATCTTACCTTCTAAAGGAAAGAAACCAGCTACTTATCGGTGGTGGGTGATGACAAAGATACTAGGGCTTAAATCTTACTAGGGTCAGCCTCGATCCATTTTGCTGAAATTACATGACCAAGGAGAGCAACTTTGCTTTCACCAATGTGACACTTATCCATGTTGAGCTGGCCACCCAAGGTTTGTAGCCTGGTTAAGCCATCATAGACTTTGCTTAAATGAAGGGCTCGTGAACTATAGATACAAAAATCATCTATGAAAACCCGTATCGATGTTCCAAAGCAAGGTTGGAAAACAAAAATCACATAGCACTGAAATGTGGCCGGGGCATTAGTGAGGCCTAACGGCATCACTCTATAGGCAAAACATCCCCAAGGTGTGATGAAGGTTGTCTTCTTCTGATCTTCTTCCGCAATGCTCATCTGGAAGTATCCTAAGTAGCCATCGCACACTGTGTATGGCTCGTGACCTTCCACTTCATTGAGTATTTCAGCCTGAAATGGGGGGGGAAAGTGATCCCTCTTCGTGGCTGCATTGAGAGGTTTATAATCCACACAAAGTCTCCACTTACCTTTTTTTTCCGGTGTGACTACTATTGGGGAGACCCATTCTGAATCTTCGACAGGGTAGATGAAACCTGCTTGTAGCAAACTTCTCACTTCTTTAAGCAGTGCCTCTTGTTGGATTACTCCAAGTCTTTTGAGCTTTTGTACTACGGGTTTACTGCCTTCCTTGAGTTTTATGTGGTGTTGCACTACTGTAATTCCTATGATCTTATCATAGCCATCAATGAACAAAGTAGTGAAGTTACCTAGCATGGAGACATACTCCTTCCTTTCTTCATTGGTTAAATCATTTGAGAGCATTTTTTGTAACTTACCTGCATCCTCTAAGGACTGCATTCCTGATGATTCCTCTTGGTTTTTCAAGGGTGTTTCAGATTGTGTCAATCTGTTTGGGTCTTTAAGAATGACCCCCATCGCTTCGATGCTACTATCACTTCCATCGGTGGTGGTCGTCTCTTCTCCTGAGGTGGACGAATAGTCACTGATGGACTCATCTTCTGAAGCCTCCAAGATCATGTTGTACTGCTTTCCAGTCCTCATGTCGTAGAATATGGACTTCCCTTTAGCGTCCTTCATCTGAATCATCACGGTGCTCCAGTCTTGTTTAGATTCCATAGACATAAGCCAAGGCCTCCCAAGAATGATGGGGTAGTCCTCCCCTTTGTGTGGCATGACGAAGATGTCTACCTCCACTTATGTATTGAATGATTTTACTTTGAATGCATTTACAATGCCCACGCATTTCACTCTTACATTGTTTGCCATCTTGGCTCAGCAGGGTGCTGGCCTACTTACCTCTAGACCTAGATGGTGTATCATCTTTTCACTCATGACGCATATTTGTGCGCCACCATCTATGTAGACATTTAAGATTCGTTTCCCCTTGATGTGAGCGTCCATGGTTGGTAGGATGTCGTTGAGATCCCTTCTAAAGATAGCCCCAACTCATTCTAGGTGCAAGGTGGAGTAATTGGGGCCAAGTTATCTTCGGGACCTGCATTAACACATCCTGAACTAAGTCATAGGGTTTTGCATAATCACCTAGTGAGAAGTCCACGATGTCTATCTTCCATCGCTGTTTAGCTGCTTGCTTGCTAGACTCGGCCTTCCCTTTCATCTTCTCTTATCTTTGAGATGCTTCTTTGTGCCTGGCACGCTTCACTCCCATAGCATCCACTTCTTCTATCTTCGCTTTCCCTTTCTGCTTCTCTCGAACTGATTCTTCTACCTTTTCCTTCCCTTTAGCCTCCAAGCTAATAACACTCACCGCTTGGTTCACATCAGGTGGTGGGGGTAGTGGTGGAATGAGAGGTTGGGGTGGTGGTTGTTGTTGTACAGGTGGTCAAAGGATTTGGACCGGTGGGATCGGTCATGGTTGCCTAGATGGTGGTGGTCTTACTCTTGGTGGAGAGATCTGATTCTGTCTCTCCCCTCTATTGAAATTTTGCCTCCTCGGGTGTGGGCAGTAGTACATTCCATGGCCATCTTCCCCGCAGTTGTAACAGTGGTACTCTTGGTTCTGCCTTTGTTGTCCTCTTCCTTGGATTCCTGCCAGGTGCATGCCCTTGCTACACTAGATGCACTGATAAACTCTCTAGTTGGGTGGTGATGTGACTCAGCAGGTCTTGTTGCTCTTCTGATGCCTCCTGCGATTGGAATCTATGATTGGTTGTTGCAGTCACTGGGGTTGGTCAGGCCGAGATTGTTTTGTCTAACTCATTTACTCTTGCTTGCATGTGCAGCTTCTTGTCTTTAAGGCGGGCTACTTCGACTGCCAACTCATATGTTGCAGGAAACCTTCCCTTTACCTTCTCTCTAAGCGACGACCATAGACCAGCAATTAAACAGTCCTTCTTTATGAAATTAGTTGCTCCTTCTCCTTCCTTCAGTGAGGCAACCCATCGCTCCCATAAGTCCAGAAATTTGGACTCGTAGGTGGCATACTCCAGAAGACCTCCCTGCTTTAACTCTGTCAGTAGCTGCCATAGCTTCTCCGAGGTTGTGCCTCCACCAAACCTCTTTACAAAAGCAGCCCTTAACACATCCCATGCATTCTTGGTGGCCTGGGGCAATGCATTATACGTGAAGTCGTGAAGCGTTGTCATCTTTGTTGGAGACGACACAAGCAATGTCGAGATCATCCAAAAAGTCGGTGGTGAGATCCTCTCCCTTCTTTCCACTGAACGTGGGGAAAGAAACACTTGCCATGGTAGTGACTCAGGAAATTACAAACCTTTTTTCTTCTTCTTCTTTATCTTCTTTTACATTAACAACAATATCGTCTCATAGCGGCTTTTTACAGGGGTGGGTGGATAGGTTAAAACAGGATAAAGATAGAGACATTAAATGAATGATGGTAATCCAATATGGGGAGAATGATAGGGTTCAGGGAATTGAGGATTTCTCCTAGTACTGCTGCACCGAATAGGTATACAATCTTCTGTTGGTAGAAGAATTTCCTTTCTACATAGATATTCACATGCATATGCTGCAGGAATCTGAACGGGAATGTCGTCGGCCCGTTTTCCATCATGCACACAAGGTGGAATACTTACTTATACTCTTACCATGCCAGTGTTGATGAGTCGGCACATCCACAAGAGGTCGTCGCTTTTCATGGGCTCTACGTTTCCTTCGTTTCTCAGCACATACAGGGTGATGGTGACATGTCTTACCACTCCCAGCCTCTTGGCTAGTAGCAATTGCAGGTAATTTCCGTACTCGGCGTGTTGCATGAATTCTACTCCATTCAGTTGCAACTCGTCCCCAGCCCACTGGGTTTCACCCATGCTAGAGAGCTTCTTCAGGGAGAGGAGGAAGATCCTCCACTCGCTTTCCAAAACAGCGAGAGTAGTAGCCGAACCACTCTTCCCTAGGACATGTGAATCTTCTTACCACTTCTTCTTCAGGATTGTGGAAGTGGATTGGTATCACTCGCATGTGTTGTGCAAATCGGTAGGCGACCTTCCGCTGCTTAGCTTTAGATGACTTCCTCTTTGGCAAGCTGGGTACTACCCGGCTTTCTGAGCTTGAAGCACTTGCTTGGCCAAATGCTTCTCCCTTCGGGGTCATGTGTTTCCAGACTAGCTTAACTTCTCCTTACCTTTGGCTCGTGCAGCCCCTTTAGGCCACTTTGGAGTTATAACTTTGACTGCAGTTTCTTTAGGGAAAAGAGGCCTCACCGTTTTCTTCCCTTCTTTGATGTGAATGACTTCTTTGTGATGAATATCGATCTAGACGATTTCAGCCCTTTCGTTGCCTTCATTGCTGGTACTCATTGACAGTGTGTCTTGGTTGACAACAGTGATGGCCCTTCACCGACCTCCCACCTGATGCTCTCAACTTATGGTTAGAACGAGCAACACGAGATGGAGAATTTACCTCTTGAATACTGACGATGTTGCAGCCTGGTAGTAGTACTTCAATGAAGGTGGCCAGCGCCTCCTTCGTCTCCTCTTCTTCCGTCCTCCAGTTAGAAAATTCCTTCAGCCATTCGTGCATGATTGATAGTGGGCGTCACTTTCAGCATTGTTAACTGAAGGGTCTTAGAAAGCCCTCCTCAGTGGGGGCACCAAATGATGGGAGAAAAGCAAACCCCAAACCCCGACGGCCTCTAAAACGCCGGGGGCCGAATGGCGCACCTTGAGCCTCTCACGGTAAAGAGAACAGGGGGCACCACCTAGCTTTAAGCGGCTAGGACGAAAACCACGATGATATGAACACCGTAAACTTACACATAGCGAGAGAGAGAGAGAGAGAGAGAGAGAGAGAGAGAGAGAGAGAGAGAGAGAGAGAGAGAGAGAGAGAGAGAGAGAGATTTGCAAATGATGAAAACCCTCGGGGGTGTGAGGGAGAATTATTTCTATAGTATTTACAAATGGCACGGCATGGTGCAACTACTTAGTGCATTCTCTAAGACGACTCAATGATTGCAGAGCTTTGTATCAGGAGCGTGTGTACGTGTATGCATGGACCATTGGAGTCAAGAGGTGGAAGTGGCTTCCTTCGCATGGTTCAATTCCCAACGCAAACCTAGCACACAAGCCCCCTCCCCATGATGGTGATAGTGTCAACTCTTCCCACTACACTCTACCAAGTGCTGACTTCTCATGAACTGCCCCCCCCCCCCCCGATAGTGACCTCTCAGTGCCAATTTATAGGTGTTGGCTGCTTGGATTATGGTAATCCCGGTGTGATTAGGGTAAGCTTAATCAGGGAGACAAAGCAAGTGGTGGGCCCGGTGTGGTTGACCCTTGCTTTGTTTTGGGAGGTTATTAAAAGATGAGAATCTCTAGGTGGGCCTTTGTGACCATCACCTAGAGAGAGGAAATTTACAAAGTGGTATTTTTACAATGGCTTGGTTGAAAACTGAAGAAATGATGAAAATAACCTATAATTATTGGAATGGCATCGTGGTTGCGTGTTGCCGGCAAATGGTGTGTTGCCGGTGCGGCGGTGTCGCACGTACTTCTCTTCGAGGTCGGCCGGGGCATGCCTTTGGCGCATTTACTCTTTTTGTTGTTGGCGGCGTGTGCTTTGGGTTCTCCTTCTTTTTCGTGGTCGTCGTAGTTGTGGAGTCCTTTGTTTTTTCTTTGTATTTGTATTGCATATATCCGTGTGTGTACGTATGTGCATGTGGGCGGATGTGTGTGTATATATGTCTGTGTCGGTGCGCATGTGTGTGTGCGCAAGCGTGCGGTAGGAACGGGGCTTATCTACATAATGTATATATTATATAAGTTTTTATATTTTTTTTACTTTTCCTGTGTTGGCGGCCAGCGGCAGCTACGCGAAGATGGGGGGTGGAGGGGGGGATGGTGTGTGTGTGTGTGTGTGTGTGTGGTGTGTGTATAGAGAGAGAGAGAGAGAGAGAGAGAGAGAGAGAGAGAGAGAGAGAGAAGCCTTGCATTGCGCCTGTACAGGCCGAGAGGGAGAGAGAGATGGCGGACGGGCTGGAGCCGCGACAGAGCGCAAGAGAGGGAGAGGGATTGGAGGTGTGTGAGTGAGTGTGAGGGAGGGAGAGGGTGAGGGTGAGTGAGTGTGTGGTGGGGGGTGTGCATCCGTGATTTGTGTTGCACCTTCGGGCTGAAACGGAAGACAGGGAGAGAGAAGGGGATGAGGTGGCGTGGATAGGAGAGAGAGAGGGAATCCATAGGGCGGGCGGGTGCCCACCGTGGGGGGGTGAGAGAGTGTGTGAGGGGGGGGGTGTCTTATTCTCTGTCTTGCATGGTGTCTCAAGGATGAGAGGAGGGGGAGAGGTCAATGGTGTGGGGGGGATAGAGGGTGGGGATAGCGGGCCGAGGGGAGGGTGAGGCGAGCGGGTGGGGAAGAGAGGGGGGGGGGGGGGGGGGGGGGGGGGGGGGGGGGGGGGGGGGGGGGGGGGGGGGGGGGGGGGGGAAGGGAGAGGTGTGGGTGAGGATAAGAATACGGGAGAGCGGGAGTTCACATGTAGCTTGACACAGAGGGAGCGAGAGGGAAAACGGGAGAGGGGTTGTGGTGAGTGCTCGAGGCTTGCACCTGGCCAAGGGGAGGGGGTTGTGGGTGAGAGAGAGAGAGAGAGAGAGAGAGAGAGAGAGAGAGAGAGAGAGAGAGAGAGAGAGAGAGAGAGAGAGAGAGAGAGAGAGAGAGAGAGAGAGAGAGAGAGAGAGAGAGAGGATATTAGAGAGAGGTATGTAGGGAAAATGAGAGAGAGAGAGAAAGAGGGGGGGAAGATTTCATCTGATGCCCGCTGAGGGAATAAACTACGGGGGAAGAGAGAATGGGTATCTGAAACTGAGGTTGGCCGGCTAGGCTGGGGTATAGACAAGCGGGGGCCTGAGGGTGATGATTCCGGTGCGTCGAAGGGGGCAGGGTGTGCCTCCGTAGAGGTTTCGTGAGGTTTACCAGGCGGTGCAGAGCCTTCCAACAGTATTGCCAAGGCTCCAGCAGACGAAAAATAAGTTTTTTTCGTTTTTTCTTTGATTTTCAAAAATCGGCCATCACAAGATGGAAGCTTAGTTTCAACCGAAGCGACTGAATCAAACTCTTGTATGGGCATTTTCATGACATCTCTATAAGTGTGATCTTTTAGATTAACCCTTGTTATAGATCCCACGTGCTTCAAGTACAGATAATTGTTTCTCCAATCTTGGATGAGCTATGCATGTCGCAGGAAAGTTCTTCCCAATTTGATTTTGTAATTGTGTTTCTTCCCAAAGTCTACTATGGCAAAAGTGTGTTGATATTCAATCGCACAGGAATTAACTATCCCTTTTTCAAGCAGTCCTAAGGGTCTTTCAATGTGTCCGTCATCCAATTGCAATTTCATTCGAGTCTCTCTAATGGCTGGTTGTCCCCAGGATTCCCATACTGCTTTTGTGGCTATGGCTATGCCTGCCCCACTATCCACTATTGCCATGGTTTCAATGTAATTATATTTCACTAGAAGGGTGGTGTTTCCTTCCTTCTTTTTGTAATATTTTCTGACTTTGTTCATTGGAGTAGATCGAATCTCTTTGTTATCCATTTCGTATTTCAATTTTCCCAAATTTTTGTGATGATCCCCATTATCCCCACCTTCTCAAGGGTTTCCTGTAGATCATTCCATAAATATGGTCTGATTTTTTATAGTTCTCCCAAAATAAGAGTGCATTGGATGGGTGTAAACACAATTGAATGAATGTTGTCTACTTCTAGGGTCTGTTCCGCTCTTTTTACCTAAGTGGTCTTACACGCTATGGATTCATTTTCGTTATCTCCCAAGTAAGAGGGTAATTTTTTCAAGGTCAATGGTTTAGACATTTTTGAAGCTTCAGATCCGCAATCCCCATACAAGGATTGTACATCCATGTCCATAATAGGAGGTAGGTTGTCTAAACAAACTTCGTTTATAGGAGATGACTTTAGACTTAGGCTCCCATCATTGATCTCTCTAACTTTTTCTCATAAATGTCCTGGCCAGTCTTCCTCTACGAATGGAATTCCGTCTAAGGCATCTTCGTTGTTCGACACTATAAGTTCTGGCTCTATTGGTTCAAAGTGGGGTTCTACCACCACTTCAAATTTTTCTTGATTGTCTCTTACCACCACAAGCTATTCACGTTTTGCCATACGTTCAAGATTGGGTTTTTGTTTTTCCAGCATTTCTTGCGTGATTCTTACCAAATTTTGATAAGCTTCAAGCTTAGCTGCTTCCCTGTCTGGAGAAGGATAGTTTTTCCATTTGTTTTTCATGTTTTGGCCTGCTTTAAGTCCTGCTTGGTAGGCTTCCAAGGCTGAATTAATAGGCTCAAAAATTTTATCAACCAAAATTGATCCTCCAGATTTCACGGTTGATTCTTTGATTTCGCTTCCATTTTCTTTCACCTTTTCCTGGAATAGCTGTTTTGATTTCTCCTCGATTTCAATGCGTTGTTTCTATTTTCTCATCTCATACCTTTTGCTTCTGCTTCAGCTTTTGGTCTTTTGAGAGGTAATTTTTGTATTCTCCGAATCATCAGAGAAGTTATGTTTCTTTTTCTTAGTCTGACCTTGAGTGGAACAATCGGTTCACTCTCAGTTGAGCTACTAGGTATCACTTGGACTACTTTTACTATTGTTTTACCCTTGTTAAAAGGATTCTTAAGACAATCTTCTGGGAAGTGTCCTCCCTTTTTGCAACATTGTATGCAATAAGATTCAACTGGCTTAAGGTTCTTGTCAGGCTCTAGGCATTCAATTTTTCAATGATCATCTGCACCACAATTATGACAGTTTCCCGTTCTTCGCTTAATCATAGATCTTACCATAGGAGGTCTAACACCTTGATTAGCCACATAATACTTTGGTGCAAGCTCTGGTGGAGCATAAGTCATAGATTCTTCCGTTGGTGGGGGATGTACATTATACCAATCTCCTTCTACCATTACTGTATATGGACTAGGCTCAGCATAGGGTGTAACAAGCACTAGTGCTAGTTCATCTATGACTCCCTCTGAATGCATGTACTTTATAGGCAGTGCATTATGTCCTAGATACGGAGGTTGTTGACCCAACATGAGTTGAGGTTTTTCCATACCCATAGGTGGTCTTTGAGCTGGTGCCATGTTAGGCTGATATATGTACATGGGTTTTCCTTGTGGCCTCATGGGCATGCATTGAACATTCCCATCATACTTTGGTCGGTAGTAGCACTCATTGGTCTCATGTTTGGTCCATTTACCCTCAATTGCACACCATTTTTGCGGTCTAATTGGTTATCCCTGTTGAGGTATCCCTTGCCCTGGTCCCCTCATAGGTGATTTTTGCATGTTATTCATCATGTAATTCATCCTTTTGAGCATGTCTTATATGGCTAAAAGTGGTGCTACAGCAGCCGTTCCCACTTGTGCTGGTTTGGTGGATGTTGTTTTCTCACTTTGGTTATCCTTAGGGATATCTTCTTCATTGAATTGTCTCCTAAGTCAATAGCATCTAACACACACTCTTCTAGGGTTGTATGCTTCGTTCTATAGAGTATAGCATGAAGTTCTTTGTTTAGCTATCCCTCTAGAAACAATGATACTAGTCGTTCTTATGCATGTATCTCTAGACCTGGGCATCTAGCAATGTATTATTTCATTCGAGTTGCACAGTCCCTAACAGACTCACCATGTTTCTATTTAAAGCTATAGATTTGAGCTACCGTATTGTGTTTGATCCTTGTTTTGGAACAAGCAGCTACAAATCCTTGAGTTAATGTGTTCAAGTCCATGATTGACCTTGGTGGAATGTTTTGGAACCATGTCAATGCTTTTCCTTCTAATGTCATTCCAAACCCCTCAAATTGAGTATGGAAATCAAATATGTGTTCAGCTCTTAGCACTTGCTTAAAGCTTTCTATGTGGTCCTATGGATCCCCTGATCCGCTATATTTTTTGACCCATTTTTAAAAATCAGATGATCTGACCTGTCCATCTGGTTCAACTCCCGGTCTCCTAGCAGTTGGTCCTGTTCCAAGTCCTTCAAACCAGTCTATTGGAAATAGTGACTCATGTAGCCCTGGACTGGCTTTAGTGTCATCCAGTTTTCTACGTGATGAGGTGGTTTCTGGTTTCTTAACATTACTGTCAGAAGATCTCTTCACGGTGTTTTTCTCTTGGAATAGTTTCTGGTCCTTGGACCAATATCCAATTTCTTATGGAATATCCTTGATATTTGGTTTGTTCCACCTCCTCAAGACTCATCATAGCGAAGTTGTTGTTATAGCAATCCCTAAACATGTAGGTTGGTATCTCTGTTGATCCCTTATCCTTGATCTTAAAGAAATAGATGATCTTCATGGGTGTTAGTTGTCTTGATTTGGCATGTGAAGTCCACAAAAGATCTTTTACATTCCTATCCTCCCAACAATAGACTTCGATCCTAGGATTATCAGTACTAAGTCATTTCAAAGGCTTCAAATCAACTTGATCGTATCTCAAATTCTAAAGTTGGTGGTCCTTCTTTTGCGGCCATATCTGGAACTATGGTATTTACTTCTAACCCCCATGAGCCATTTGTCTATCACGTCAGGGTTTTCGACTTGTAAATATTGTGTTCTGTTTCTATCCATGTATGTTATTTCTTGTTTGTTTGCCTTGATTTCCTCTTCGAACTCAATACCATGGTCATCAATGTGAATAGCATACTCTTTGTTAGGATCCGGGTAAACCTGATATCCATGGCAATTAGTCTTATAAAAAGAGAGTATGCTTATAGTGCATTGTTATTCCGGTTTCTGAGTGAGTCGAATAAGAAGACATTTTGGATGCTGAATCAGAAAAAGGATCTGAGACTTCTTGAAGGATAGTGTGCAAAGAATTTCCTTGATTCACACTTTCTTCAGTGGATACCGTACTGGAGGTTTCTCCAAATATGCCCTGATTTCCTAGTACACGCCCAAATCTAAGGTTCATAAAGACTTGTGAAGCCCTGGGTAGAGTACTTACCTTTGGATTGACTTGTTGTCAATTTCCTCCACTTGACTGGATCGCAACTTCTGTCAAGCTACCGATTCCTTGTCTACAACCTGATTCCTGTATAAATTTGATCAAGTCAGCTATTCTTTCACCAAGACTGTATATTTTTTGCTAGCTATTGTGACTGGTCTATGTGTATCACTGCAAATTGAGCTAACTGAGTTAAGAATTGAAATTTTCAAACTCGACTTTGGCAAAAATTAAAGGACTAATCTCAAACTCGAAAGCTGAGTGAACTTATACCAATTTGGATCCAATTGAATCCAAAATTTCCGGGTGGCTTTGTATTATGCTGGTCTAACATTGTACAAGCTCAAAAGTCAAAATTGGTGTCTCTCTGTTGTAGAAGTAAATAATCACGATTATTTATTTTTGTCAATTTTTTGCACTTTTTGGCTTGGTTTGCCAAGTATACAACTTGCTAAGGTCCTTGGACAAGTTTCAACACGTTTGGACAAAATCTGTTCAAGTTTATCAGCTGTTTCATGTCCGCAGACTCTGATTTCAAGAATCTGGCTTAAGTCTCACTTTTGTGATCCAAATTTCACCAAAATTGATTTGTGTGGTCTGCTTGATATTCTTGATCTTGTGGTATACTCAAATATGCAAGATTGTCAATTTTGGAGGAAGAAGTAAATAATCGCGATTATTGACTCTAGCTAATTTTTTGCAAGCTTTTGTCCCAATCTTGACACAGATCTCTTAAGTACTTCTACTTAAGGTCTCTAGCCAAGTTTCATCAAGTTTGGACTATTTTAAAAATGGGACAGATGTAAATAATCACGATTATTTACTACTGGTAACTTTTTGCATCTTTTTGGTCAAGTGAGCATGTATACATGTCTATCACATCAATATAAGCCTATGAGTCAAATTTCACTGAGTTTGGAGAATAGTTTTTTCCAATTTACACTCAAGTTTCAGAAAGTCAATACAAACTTTAATTTTTACCCAGTTTTTTGCCAGTTTGGTGATCCAAATCTTTTGTGTCTTTACAAAAATTGTTTGTACACATGCAATGAGTCACTGGTATCAACCTTGGTCAATTTTGAGCTGAAAGTAAATATTCATGATTATTTACTTCAGGCTTAAAATGAACCATTTTTTGTACTTTTTTCATGGATAAATTTTCATGAGTTATTTTAAGCCTAGGAATCAAGTCAAAACTTAATTTGGCCTAAATTGTCAAGAAAAAGTAAATAATCTGAGTTTTTGCAAACTCTTAAATTTTTTACCTCAAAGAGTCCTTGAGCTTACCCACTGGTTCATACAACTTTTAAGCATACTCTCCAGTAGGATTGAGTGGTTTAGAGTCTTTTCGTGTTTTTCCTAGCCATAGGCCTCAAATTTTGCAACTTCAAATAACAACTCACAATGATTATTTTGGAGAGAGCAATGTTTTGAAATCCACCTCGGATCCTACTTACCCTACTCCTCGGTCCTCATGCAATGGGGTTGTGGAAAGTGTCCACAGACACTCGTTTTGTTGTTTTTTATGGTCTCATGAGCATTGATCTTAAGACTTCTCTCGTCTATCAATCATTCTCAAAATTTTAATATAATTCTACAATCCTACAATCCTAAAGACACTCACCAAGTACGATGTTAGCCGTTGGACACACCCTACGGAAAATGACTGCTCGACGGAATATTATTTTTTGTAATTATTCATTTATTGATAAAAATCGACATTTCACCTTTGTAAATATTGGGGCTTACAAAAGTTTCCAGATTGTATCCCATTTTTGACATTTAGATTGAGTACATGGTTAAATTGGAACATTAGGGTTTGAGAGTGTAAGGTATTTATACCACTTTTGACCTAATGAAAATAACCTTTGTCATTTAAAAAAAAGTTATATCTGTGAGTGAGCGTACTGTGTACGAGAGAGAGAGTGAGAGTTTTATCTTGACGCTACGCGTGCACCGATGGTCGGAATCGAGTGCGGAGAAGTGCAGCGTGTTGCCCCCGACGCGAGCTACGCGCCGATACCTACATTGCGGGCGTACGGTCTGGATTTGCGAGCTCGACCTACGAGCTTCATCTGGTGATTCCGTGAGCATACATTGTCCATTTTTGCATTGCATCATATCCACGCGTTCGCATTGAGTAGAGCTACACATTAGGCACTTTAGTTTTCGAAAATGACGACCTGCAAATTTCGACCAGACATCCTATGCAATTTTGCACCAGGTGTTTAGGGTTGGGATTTTGGTTCATGGACCTTAGGGAGAGCGACCTATTGATGTTATTAGGGTCTTCTTCAAGTTTTGTGGTGTTTCCAGAACGTTTGATGCGTATTTGGCTCTTGGAAGTGTTGTAGGAAATCTCCTCTTAAGCACTCCTGAAGGCTATACCTTAGACATTGGGTAGAGACCTCTATAGGAATTAGTCGAGAGTCGGTCGAGTGTAGATTGACACCCTATGCTTGCTTCCACGCGCCTGCGGGTCGAGCTTCATCCTTAGCTAACAAATCTTGTTAGGTGAGTTCTCACTGTACTGACGTACGTCGCGGCGTATCCACCAACATTGGCGCCGTTGCCGGGGACGAAAACCCTAGGTAGGTGACCGAAACTAGTCCTTGAGGATAGGGATTCTCTAGCTTGCCAAAGTCTTGTTTTACATTTAGATAGGATCAGAGGGTCGAGGACTCTCTAGGTCTTAGAGGGAGTCTAGGGAGCGTGTGTCTAGCCTAGATCCTTTGACTTAGGTAGACATAGATAGTTTTTAGGTCTTAGTTGAGTTGATGAGTAGGAGTTGGAGTGGTAGAAGTGGTGAAAGGAGAGCTTGAGAGTCCGGAGAGGCCAGGAAGCAATTGAAACACCAACATCACCATTTCACATGATGAGTAGGAGTAGGGTAAGTAGGACATCATGATTCATGATCTAGAGCACTTCATGCATGTTATACTTGCTGTTAGGTTCATCACAAGGTTGTAAAAGACGCAAAAGAGTGTTTGAAAGCTGAAGTGAAGTTTAGAAACTGCTTTGAGTGTTTCTGACAGAGCTGCAGAGCATCAGGAGCATTTCTGTTAGGAAAAAATTAAATTTTAAGTCAAGAGACATCCTACGCGTAGGATGTCTACAAGCTGATCTTGTGTAAATTTTAAATTTTTGAGTTGACCAGTGTGTTCAGAAGGTAGGTTGTATCCTATTTTCACCTGAAAAGTGAAAATTTGACCATATCTTGACAGGATAAGGCTAGATAGACAGAAATTTCCAGACATCCTACCCAAATTGTGCCAAGGAATTATTTTAAGACCAAAACCATAGGGTGGCTGCATGAGCATGATCTGCATGATTTATTGAGTGCCTGAGAAGGGTTTCATCTCAATTGGGTGAGAAAATTGGATTCTAAGTAGACTTTAGCATCTTTGACTGAAAAGGGCTAGAGTAGCTAAAATTGGGGTCTTTTGAAATCCAAACCAAAATCTAAGCATAGCACTAGGTTGCTGACATCAAGGGGAAGTTGTGGCTCAAGTCTGGGGTGAAACATGCCAAAACGACATCCTACGCGTAGGATGTGTTCTCTGTGATTTGGCACTCCAAACCTAGATGTGAGCATAGCAAAGTGATCAGCACCTCAAGAGGAGTCTGTGCTTCGCATTTGAAGCCATTTTGAGCAATTAGACATGCTACGTGTAGAATGTCTAATGCATAAAATTGAAGCCAAAAACTGACTGTAGGCATAGCAGGGTGTTGTATAGCCTGAGGCAAGCTTCCTAGTCAATTTTGGTCCAAATTGGAGTTGATTTGACTGGTCAGAACAACATCAGGCTGCTGGAACAGATTTCTGATCCATTGAACAGCTTATAGGTGTCCAGATCAAAAAGTAAAAACAGTTATGGACTCAGCACATCAAGGGGAGTCTATAGTGCAAAAATCAGGCAAAACAGAGCAAGAGACATCCTATGCATAGGATGTCTACTGGGGCTTAGTGAAGAGTAAAACTTGACTAAGGACATACAGTGATGTTCCAATTGACTTAAGAGTTCTAGAACTTCTTTCAGAAGTAAATTTGGACCTTGTTTGATCTTTTGGACAGAGCAAAGATGGAATTAAGACTTTCCAGGTAAATTGACCAACATTTGAATAAAGTACAGTTCCAGATTAGCAAACCTAATCAAAAATATCAGAAGTGTATAAAATACAGTAGTGGTTGAGGTTAACCCTCCAGTTATACCAATCATTACTAAGACCACCTCTACTGGTTAAATGCTTTGATTTGATTGCCGAAATTAAACGCTTGTGTACAGGTATATTCAGCGGCAAAGCAAGAAGTTGTGCGAAAACGGATCCTGTGTCATGTGAGTGGTTGGATTTGTGTTAAGTTGCATTGCTAAGTTTGATGAATTTAAGATTAGGAAGACACATTTCTAGAGACCAAAAGGTGGCAGGTGATCAAGGTAGCTTAGTGTCCACCGAGGAGAGTGTAACTCAGGCAAGGCTAGATCCACTAGTACCAATTATTGAGGAGGGTAGTGATACTTACACTTCATCATACAAGTCGTTCTTCATGATGGGTAGTCAACAACCAGGAGGTTTCACCTATGACAGACCAATGCCAGGAGGAAGCACCTCCCTAAATCCTTTGAACGATTCCAAGTTCATTAGAATCTTCTTAGAAGGAACAAATTCGAGGGGAGCCCTATAGTTTATTCTAACTATTGAGGAGGCAAATGTATTTGTATTGAAGAAAGACCTGCTCAGAGACTGGAGGTAATTCGAGTCTATGACGATGGAGATAGATTCTGAGACAAAAAGGGGAACCACTATCTGATAGTTAGTAACCCTGAGAATTACAATAAATATGCAGATAACGCAGCAAAAGGGAAAATGGTTTCAGAAACTCAAGAACCGCCCCCAAACATTGATCGAACCAAAGCGCTTTTCATGTATGATAAGAAAACAACCAGGTTCTCTACTCATAATGAGAATGTGGGAATTTACAAGCATGAGAGCGAGGGAATAGTCCTTTACTTCCGATGCAAAGAACCCTACCCAAACGAATTAAGCAAAGACAAGGTTTTTGTTGATAGGTACGCGCGAGAATACACACGTATTCTCCCCGAGGAGGTAGGAAAGGCAATAGTTCCAGAAGTATCAACATATACCCCCAAAGAAGTGCCAAGGGCTACCTACACCCCTAGAAAATCGACAAATCCCTTTTCAGAAGAGTATGACGCGACCTCACATTCTACCCGACAATAGACTTTCAACAACCAAAACCAACTAGCAACTCAACCGTCATTGCAGGCATGGCGTCGATAGAGTGCAGCATTAGAACAAGACCAAAACCGAGATGGTTATCAAGCCGCACAAGGGCTAAGGGATTTACAAGAACCACCACTCTATTCACGGTATCAATGCGAGAGTAAGACAAAAACTCAAGGGTCAACAGAGCCTGGAAGACCACCCATAGAGTGACTTCGAAGAGATGAACCATCTCTTGCAAGAACCGTCATGAATTATGGCTTAGGAGCATCATTGGGAGAGGAACCCGCCCACTACCAAATACCAGAGGAGGTATATAGATTGGGACGAGGAGATCCAATGATTAGATTTTTAGACCATCGTAGAATTAGACCTTCTCAAGTGCAAAAATGGGTAAACAAGAAATACACGGAAAACAAAGATCCTAGAGATCATGTAGCAGCCTTTGTGCATGTAATTAGAGTTGAAGAGGTGTTAGACTTCCCTACCCAATTTGCAGGGTTTGGACTAACCCTAGAGGAGGATGTTGCTACTTGGTTTGACTCTGTGGAGTGTAGAGACTTTGAGTCTATGGAGGAGGTGTTTGACGAGTTTATTGAGGAATTCTCACAAATGGGGATAGCTCATAATACAGTCTCACAAATCCATGAATTCAAACAGAAAGAAGGGGAATCTGTGCAAAAGACAGCCCTACGACTAAAAAGACATATTAAGTTCTGCCCTGTGGAAGAACTACCAACTCAGTCCAAACTTATGCTTATATTTATCCAAGGAATAAGGAATGCAAATCTCCAGAAGGACTTACATATGAAGAGGAGCACAATGTTAAATTAGTTAACTAAGGAGGCTCTTTACCTTGTAGACGATTGTACGGTCTACAAGGAGGGTGAATTCAAGGATCTTGACGATGATTCATCCTCACAACAAAGTGGAAGCAAGTCCGCTAAGACAGCACCAAAAGAAGAAGTAGCTATAAGCCAGGAGCAGCTTGTAGAGGAAGTGTTAAAAAAGATTAACCTGTATGCCAAACCTTGAGCTAAACAGCCCAAGTGGTGTGCTATTGAGCAAAAATGGACAAACCATGGGATAGAGGAATGTTATTGTAGCAAGGGGTATGTGAGAGAACGACCTTATGCTCCCCAGGCTCAGGTAGCATCTCCTCAACTTCCATCGATGCCTAGATATCAAGCAGGCAACCTACCAAGACCTGTAGGTATAGAAAGACCACAACCAGTGTTGGGGCAACAACCACCCCTACCAGGATTACGACCAGTCTGCATAAGATACACACCAACAGTACCGAACCAGAAGAGAAGGCTTCGGTGCCTATACATGCATATTATGAAGATCCTAATGGATATGTTGCAAATCCTGCCTATTATCCATCGGAGGAACCCTCAATGCCAGAACCATGGAGCATGATGGGAGGTGTAGGACCACCAATAGCTGCACAAGCACCAGGAGAAGGAAGATATAGCTTGGATGAACGAACATTGTTGTTCATAGCCAACAGAGGCATGGGAGGGTAGAGACATGCATACCAACAAAGAGGAGCTCAAGGAGCAGCTCAACAGCCTAAGGGACCCTGCTACAAGTGCGGTGGAGACCATTGGCTAAGAGAATGTCCTCATGATGAAATCATTAGAGTCAACGCATATTGCACCGAGTGTGGAGTTACTCATTTGATTCCTGATTTCCCTAAGAACCCGAGCAAAGGAGCAAAAACTACCTTGAACATGCTGGAAGCACTGCCTTCCAGTGGAGGGTAAAAAAACGAGACAATAATACCTATTCAGGCAGTGACACGAGCCTAAGCTCAAAGAATGACGAACGAACCCATAATTGAAGAGCCAAAAACTGATGCCCCAAGTTCAGAAACAAAAAATCAGAGAATCACTTGGAAAGCTAGAAAGGCGCATATGAAAGCCAAGAGAGAACGAGAGCAAACGGCTCTATCCGAGGAGTTAAAACACACGAAGGATAGGTTAGAGCGGTTAGAGGATCTGGCTAGTCTAAGCTCACACACTGCGGCAACCATAGCACCCAAGAAAATAGCAGAACCCAAAAGTGCAGGATCAGGAGGATCGGTGTTGGCAGAAAAGGTAAATGAGCAGTTAGATGCAATTTTAAAAGCTTACGAAGCCAGACTCAAAAACAACCAAACCCAAGAGCAAAGATGGATGACGTATCCATATGCTAAAATAGAAACACACAGTTGGAAATGTGTCGAAAGATGATTGAAATAGCTCAATCATTGATAGAAAATCTGCTTGAAAAACCTGCAAGTTGGCATGAAGTACCAGCTTCAACCCCTATCAAACCAACTTTAGAGAAACAAGTAGACACAAAGGAAAGACTCACGAATGCCTCTGAGTCTAGGAGAGAGCCTATCATAGTGCCAAATACAACAGATGAGGCGAGTGACGGGTTCCAACCTAAAACATTGGTAGAAATAGGTAGGATTGTAACATTCTAGATGACCTGTGGAAGCAAATCCGTGATGCCAATGAAGCTAATCGGGTGAGTTACCACATGAACATCACGAGAAAAGAGAAAAATGAGATCTTACCTCCTATTGAAGAATTTGAGACAAGATCACAAATGAACTTTGATATGGATTCACAAGGGGGAGACCAGGGATCAATTAGTTTGGGGCAGAGCCAACCAGACTCACTAAAAACTCTACCCTCTTACCTAGGAGAGTATGAAGCCAAGTCTGAGGGGTGAGAGAAATTCCATATCAAAGACTTTCTTCTAATAGAGTGATGGATTCACAAGAGTTGATTGAGTTATTGTCCACCCCTATAGCATGCACAATCACATTAGCCAAACTCTTGAGGTTACGACCAAACATGTAGACCACCGTAGGCAAATTCTTAGAAAAATTTGGAGTAAAAGACCCCACCTCGAAGCTTCAAGAAGGGATCAGAGAATTGGACAAGCCTCAACTAAACACTAGGCCAGTACCTTTAAACAAGGTTGGAGAATATTGCGAGGGAGAAGATGGAAACACCACGCTACCATTAGAATTCCAAGGAGTATCTTCCAAAGCTATTCTTGATAGTGGAGAAGGATTCGCTATTTCCACTAAGGAAATCTGGAAAAAATGGGGAAAATCGGCTTTGAGAGCTACCATAATGAAACTGCAACTGGCAGATGGGTTCATGGAGAAGCCTTTAGGACTCTTAGAAAAAGTAGTTGTCACCTTGTGCGGAATCGAGTATGCGCATACATTTGCAATAGTCGATTTCGACAAAACGAAAATTACGAGATCATCTTGGAAAGACCATTCATGAGACAATTAAAGATGGTCCAGGATTGGGGTTACAACCACATATACCTTAGACATGGCGAGACTACAACCAAAATACACCTAAAAGACCATAGTTACAAAGATGTGAACCAGAAACCAGTGGAAGAGTTTGATTTAGCTACATTGGCAGGGTCCGAACTCCCAGCATGGTTAGGGCAACAAAAAGATCTATGGATGTGCGGAGCTTCACATTGTGGGAGCTTAAAAAGAGAGGAATACGTCTTAGAAAGAGCTATTGAGGACAAGGATTATATTTCGGAACCTTTTCCTGAAGATGCCTTGGAACCTCTGGAATGGGAACACATACTAGCAACATTGGATGTCTGTACCATTACAGATAGTCCAACGACAAAATTTTGCGATAAAGATAGCTATGATGTGCTACCCTATTACATGGTAAGCCTTATACGAGGAGGAGATGAGATTGTAGAACCACCAGAACAAGAAGAGTTTTATAAATCCTCTGAGCATCTGGAGGTAAATAACGATGCAGATAATGAGTGTTCAGACAGCTCAAGCGATAGTGGGGAGAAAACAACAAATATCAAGTTTTATGATTTTTCCAATCAGCACCCTAGACGCCAGGAACGCTATAGGAGAAAGCGAGCAAAGTCTGTGCAATTGCACTTAATCAGCATTATCAAAAGCATCATGACACATTATTCGATGCATACATATCATTGTCTTCTAGAGGTTGATCTAAGCTGAGATCTTCAAGAACAATCTCGCCTTCTTGCTTCTTTAACAACTTTACCCTTTTTTATTCAATAGGCACCTTGAGCACTATGCGATCAAGTTTGCATATTTCATATTCTACATTATCAAAAAAATGAAGAACCATATATGGTCCAAACCATCGTTTAATTGTTTTCAACATAAGAGTATATGGAGGATGTAGGTGGGGTGGTTGGGATTGCTGTTCACTTCCTCCCTTCTTGTGCTGCACACAAAACTCTATACTTGTCTTCTTTTTGCTGCATTGTGGAGGGTGTCGTCTTCCCTATCTGAAGATCGTGGGAGAGGAGATACGCATCGCATGCACATGCAACCCTCTTTTCCCCTTTCTCAAAATAGCTCAGAGACCATTGAAAGGCCAAGAGTAATGGCGTGCTCAAGTATCCACCCAACCATGCTATCTTATAGCCTCTTGATAGCATACACACAGTCAGGCCGTGCCGGTGGCCTTGCAGGTAGGACCCATGTCCTTAGATGTGATCATTTCAACCATCCTCTTTTTTTAGCATTAATCAAGTCAATTATTGGCCCTTAAAAGTCGCATCTTGCACACATTTAGCATAAAATTAGCTTGTTAGCAAGCCCTGACCAATGGTCAACAATTATGTAGATTTTAATCTAGCTTAATGTACAGGCTTTCTGATCTTTTTCCCTTCATTGAAATGAAACTGCACAACATCCACCCCCTCTGAACCTCCAAAGCATCCGGGCTGTGTCAATTGCACTTAATCAGCATTATCAAAAGCATCATTAGATACATCGTCTGATGCATACATATCATTGTATTTTGAAGGTCGATTGGAATTGAATCTTCAAGAAAAATCTGGGCTTCTTGCTTCTCAAAAAACTTAATCCTTTTTTTCTGCAGTAGGAACCTTGAGCACAGTGCCATCAATTTCGCATATATGAAATTCTACATTATATTAGAAAAAAACCATATATGGCCTAAACCATCTTTTAACCATTTTCCACATAGCATTGTGTGTAGGACGTAGGTGGGGTGACTGTGGCTGTTGTTCGCTGCCTGCCTTGCCAATGCGCTGCGCATAGGACTCTATACCTGTTTACTTTTTGTTGCACTATGGAGGGCATCATCTTCCCTGCTTGCAGATCATGGTAGAGGAGATGCATGTCGCATGCACATACTACCCACTTTTGCCCTTTCCCAAAATAGCTCAGACACCAGTGAAAGACCGAGAGTAATGCCGTGTGCTAGTCTGCACCCAACCATGCTATCTTATAGCCTCCCCCTAGCATCACACTATGTGGCCGTGCTGATGACCTTGCCTGTAGGACCTATGTCCTTACATGTGATCATGTGGACTATGCTCTTTTTTTATCAAGAATCAAGACATTTTTTGGCCCTTTAAATCCGCACCTCGCATACATTTAGCAAAACATTAGCTTGTTATCAAGACCTGACCAATGGTCAACAATTATGTAGAGTTTAATTAAGCACAATGTACATCCCTCTGATGTTTTCCTCTTCATGGAAGTGGAGCTGCACAACGTCCACCCCCTCTAAACCTCTAAAGCCATTAGGAAAAATATGAACCCAAAAAGGGCCCTTTAGCTTAAGGGGTGATTAAGCATGGACCAATAGGAAGAGGGTGGTCGCTACAACTATACCCTCTCAAAAGGTAGGGTAGTAGGGGGCATGGGGGCCTATTTGTTCCCCTCGTTATACCTTTGTCCCCTAGAAAGAGAGAGAAGGGAAAAGAGGGGGGGGGGGGGGGGGGGGGGGTCCCTCCATTTTCATGGGCGCCCATAAAGTAACCCTAAAATTTCAATTTTTTTTGAAAATTTCTAAATCTCACTTTTCACTCTCCAAAAGATCTCCTAGCCAAACACATAAAAATAACTATTTCCTTTGACCAAAATGTGCACTTCTCAACAGTACCCTCTATTCTACCTCTTCTCTCTTCTCTTTCTCCTTCTACCTCCAAGATTTCCATAGCTGCAGCACATGAGGAAGCTTTCCATAGCTGCACCAGTTGTCTCCCCCTTTCATCCACACCATCCCTCTGAACTACTTCTTCTCCCCTTGCTCCTCATTAGCCACTTCTCCCCCTCCTGCCAGGCTTTCCATAGATGCACGACCTATCTCCCCCTTTCAAGAGTGCACCAAGGAGATAAATACAAGTGTAAGGTGGGCGCTTCAGGTATAGGGATACGATATTTGAAAGTGTGCACTACTTTGTACTTATGTTTTCACTATGAGTGTTGGATGTGTAAGAGTGGAAATTGAATACCTTTACAATCTAGTGCTGCTAATTTTGTGACATTTGAAATGCCTGTTACTTTGTCAAGTGGTGTTCCAAAGATAGTGCAAGTCAGTGAGCACTGGACACTCACCAACATACGGGAACACTTGATTATCTTGGGATACAAAGAAATCAAAGATTCTTACTTTCATGTCAATTGGCAAAAGGTCGGTTTAGCTTATATGTTGTCTACATGTGCCAATTTTTAGTCTTATTAAAAGCATTTTTGTTGTTTCAGATTGGTAGGCGGATGGAGGCAACCATGAAAGTGCAAGAGGAGTGGAGGGTTGGCGGTGCACTGTCTTTAAGTTAAGTTGATAGATCAATGTAACTGGTTCTAATGCCATGTTGTAAAGCCTCTATTTAATATAAATTCAAAACTTTTTTGTCATAATAGTATCACCTTCGTTGATTAAGTTTTTTAGATTTTTTTTGGGTGCTTGTGTTTACACCCATGTTGTTTGTATGTATATCAAAGAGCTTTGGGATGCTGTCATTTTCTACAGAGGGCCGCGGCAGTCTGGGGAAAGGGAGGGGGTGTATATAAAGGGGATGGGTCTTCTTTTTTTTTTCAACACTTGAGAGAGACAGAAAGAAGACATAGAGAGAGAGAGAGAGCCATGGCAGCGCATGCTAGCGCATCCTCCTCCCACGCAACAACAGTGTTGGAAGAGCCACACACCCCCCTTTCATGGTTTCTTCTTTTCTTAGAGGACACTAAATATGTTGGACGCAGTGATCTTCATGGCTTCTTTACCCACAGAGTGAATTTACAAAAAACCATGCAACTCCACAATGAAACTTTTCACAACATCATAGAGTATATACATGCGCATATACTCAAGTATGCTATGAACTTTGAAGACAACACCATGCTGTGGTTGCCATGTGATCTACTTCGCTACAACCACAAGGGCGACACTGCATTTTCAAAGAGACTAGCTCGCTTTGAGGCGATTGCAAAAGAGGCAAACCACTTTCTTCAAGTGACAAAGGAAGTTGCAGTCTCCTTCAAGAAGTGAAATACAGGGCACTCTTTCTTGTCCAACATTTCCACTCTCTTCTTCCTCGTCAATGAGGAGCCCTCCTTGGAGGAGATGGAGATCCCGCATTTGATAGTGGGTGGGGTGCTGGCGGATCGTAAAGATCCCAAGGCCATGCCTATAGATGTCCAAAGTGAGCGAAGACTACAAGATGCCAAATATCCCCACGGCTTGGAAGAAGCAATTGCAGTTAGAGAGAAAATTGCTGGCGCCTTTGAAGTGCCCGACCCCGAGTACCGTGACCCTGCTGCAATTCTTGAAGTGGAGATTAGCCATCTCAGCAGCATAATTATAGAGGATGAGGAGTATTTATTCTTACATGATCTTGAAAAGTCTTTTGGTGTCCATACTAGATGAGTGTCTTAGCCTCATATGATCCAAGATGGAGTTCCCCCTTGATCCTACACCAGAAGCTGCAGATGACAAGCTCCTTCCATTGGGAGACTTTTTTGCTGACATAGTTACACTAGTGATAGCGGATATTCTCATTGCAGAGCAGAGTAAATTTACAGATGAGGAGTTCTTGCCACACAAGCCAAGGTTGTTGCCAACCAAACTGCTATCCGCCCTGATTCACCTGATCCGCACAGCCCTCGCAAGGTTGATGAAAGAAAATCCTCTATCAACCTTGAAGCCACACCAACTATGGATGATGAGGATAAGCAACAAGCGGTAATACTAAGCATCTTCTACATTGATAATTCAACATTTCTTCTTTGCTTTTGGTTAATTACAATTTTGTAGGATGTTTTGCACATGAAGCTTTGGGCTAGTCGGAAGGGGGGAGAGGGTGTTTGGGACTCAAACAGCCCTAGCACATTACATTGGCAAACTACTAATGTAGGATGTGTGTATTATACACAAGGATTTCTCCTCGAACGGCCATTTTGTTTTGTGGGTGCTTAAGGCCGCAAGTAAACTCCTATGCTTAGCCACCATCCCTCAAATAGCCCATGCAATTATTCTTGTGAAAAATTCTTGCAATAGCCACTTTTGGCATTCCTTCCGTGACAAGATCATGACATGCATAGCTCTTTGTCAAGCCCTAGGGGTTGATAGTGCCCAAGCTATAGCTTCTTTTGTACTTACATCCATTCTACCCAACGCTATAGAATATCGTAGAGAGGTTGCAAAGCACCTCCTGTCAAAAGCTCGTTAAGCCAGATGTACAAGCATTTAAATGAAAATTATATCTCTTCTCCATGATCTTTTGCAAAGTTCAATGTACTATTTGTTCATGTTCAGTGACAAGGCAAATTGTTTAAAAGTTGATTTTGTACATTGAAAAAAACTTGTCCAAAATATAGCATTTAAGAGAATTTTTGGTACTAGCTGTGCCCTATCATTGACATTTCATGCAATTCTCTATGTGTCCACAAGGAAACAAGATTTAGCCCTGCAAGCCTGCTGTCTGGTAAATTCTTGTTGTCTTGTGGACAACACCAATTTGACAAGTTTTGCAAGTTTTTGGCAAATACAAAGCAAACATTCTACCTAATGGACAACTTCAAGCCAACCAAAAAATTTATTTAGCTTTGATTGCCAGATGATTAGCCTTTTGTACAGCTGATTAGCATCTCACCTTGAACCATTTAACAAAATAAACGTAGACAAATAGACATAAGAATTGGACGTTAAGTTAACATAGAGAGACAAAGAGACGGATTGTATTTTTCGCAAAGTGAAAATACATTGAGTTCTCAAGAAAAATTGAATCTAGTACAAGGGTTCCAAAGTAAATTGATTACAATAATACAAAAGTTTGTTTACAAAAAAAGGTTTTGACATCAGAGGTTACCAGTCCTGCCTTAGGTGACGTGCAAGTTGCATGTCCTTGGTCATGATTGAAACACGCTTGGCATGGATAGCACATAAGAATGTGTCTTCATAGACAATAACAAAATAAGCCTATGCAGTCTCCTGAATTGATTCAAGGACAATTGCAAACATCCAAAGCTTTGTGCTATAGTTTTGTAGCACTTCCTCACATGGCCGTGCAAAAGGTTCTTTCCTAATAGGCCAATCTACTATCTTCTGGTAATGTCGAATCTCAGCAAACGCTCGACAAAATCGTCATGTTCTTTGAGGTTAGCATTGTGGGGGCCTCTGAGCTTTTTGTGGCTTTGCTCTCTGTGGCTTCTGTAGACTTTTGACTTTTGACGGCTCTTGGGAGGTGGCTGGGGGGCATCTTCATCCGGATCATAATCCTTATCTTTACTGCTACGCTCATCATTGTTGGGCTAATCAAAAGGCATGGCACCCATTCCTCTGGGTAGTGACTTGCCAGCCACAGTGTGGCGACCTGGGCTAGATGGCATTAAGTCCATTTGGCCCGGCACTGTCTTCCTACCCACCCTATGGTTCACTGGATGTCCTCCCCTTCCCACGTAAGATGTTCATCGGACGTGTCCGTCTCTGTTTGATCCGGGTCAGCTAGCTCTTTAGATTGTTGATTTGCACGCATCTCTACTTTCTGCGGGCCTCAATGGTCTTTGGATTCTTCTTTGTAGTCTGTTTTGTCCTTGCCATCGTGAAAGTGTGTTTGGGGGCCTTCTTAGAGCTTGTGGTGTTTGGTGAGAGAAGGGGTGTCTATGTTTGAGAAGGGGGGGTTTTACCTCTTTATATAGGGTGGCTATATAAGGGTGGGTCCACATGGTGGAAAAGAGCCGCCAAAAGCACGAGAAAATCATCTTCTGAATTTTAAAACCACATGAAATTGGAGAACTATTCAAACACACAGAGCAAAAGATACACTCCTAAAATTGCATAAACAATCAAACAATGTAAACGCTTGATCCAAAAAAAGAGAGCATCAAAATGTAGTAGATTTTTTGTTTTCATGAGATTCCAAATACATCTACTACCTCCTAACCCAAACTTTTGAGCCCTAGTCCTTTATGCTCGCCACACTGCATGCTATGGTGGACCTTGTGAGGATCTCTAGCGTTCTGAGGAACAAACATGGGCTAGTCGATGGGCTTCTTTTTCCAAGTGCAATGACCTTACACGTTCAATTGACACTTTGCGTCTAAAGGTGGCGTGATAAAACTAGTTGAATATTTCTTGATGATAGCCCTAAACCTCTTCCATGTCTTCTATTCTTGAAGTAGACACCCCTAGCACAATAGTGTGACTTCTCCATACCTTGCGTGCTCCAAATATCCAATGAACCATACATGTTCATAAAGTATGCACCATGGGCATACAGGATGTGTTGCCCAAAAATCCACAACACATCGATGATTAAAACTAAAGCATAGTACAGACCGAGTCAAAATAGCAAGCACTCACCATATAGTGTTAAATGTTTGATTCACCCCATGCAATGATGAATACCTTTCTGAACTCCACCACCAAATTTTGGAATTCTTGTTGTTGCTCATTGGTTGTGCTTGCAAGTCGTAGTATCTTCATCATCTTGTTGAATACCACCCAAACATGTTGTCGGCTAAGCACAACACTTGCATTGCTATCATTGTCTATTGTATACTTGTAGAGATCCTTCCACAACACCCACCCACCTTCATATGTTGATGTTCCGGTAGTAGCACCCCTTTCCTTGTACCGAACCCTCTTCAAAAAATGTCTTGCCTTTAGTCCACTCATGGACACTAGTTGGGCCACTTCGTGAGTGACTGCATTGTTCTTATGTGCAACAATGGAGGTGTTGGTCCCATGAAAACCTATTGAATTTAAGAGCCCTTCAACTTTTGAGATAGCATCAAATGACCTCTCTGCAAGCGTCATTGTAAAGTCATAATCAATATGAAGCTTTAATAAACGATCAAAGATGAGCATAAAATCATGAAGTGTGCAAGAATGCACATTTTTGAGAGGGAAGTTAATTATAGGATTCCATTCATTGTCTTTTGCGGCACGATTGGGCTCCTCCAGCATAGGACATTGTAGAACCAAATCCTCCCACACACGTGTAATTTGTGAATTGTAATCTTCCTCTGTTTCGTTGACCATTGCGATCTTGCGTGCATTCCCCTTATAGCCCTTAATGAAAAATGGACAAGGATACAGATCTCTTGCCCCTTGTTTGCACCCTAGAATGCACTTGATCGTTTTCAAACTGCCACCTAAGTGCCAATCAACTTCAAACTCCCCTATGCCATCTACTTGGACTTTTTCCCCAGCTAGCTATGCCTTAACGACATCTATTATCCACGAAATGCGTTCAAAAATCCAAGCAAGAACTCCATGGGTCTCCTTGGGAACCTCAATAGCACCAAGCCACCAAATTTCTTTGTTCGACTGCACAATAAAAGATGGTGCCCAACTTTCGTTCATAGCTGTACATTCTACATGAAATAATGCTTCGTTCATGAGAGTAATACTTATCCTTTCTAATCTTCGTTTCTTCACAATCTGACACTCGTCTAGCTTGAGCACAAACACCAACTTTGAGCCTAGCACAAAAAAATATCCAAAATAACATAAGGAAAACCATAATTGAAAAAAGAAAGACTACATTACTGTAGCCTCACCATTAGGTGATACACCATAAAATGTATCATTTCCATTTGAAGACTTCTCAAATCAACAAAGATGTTATTTGACATTGAGTGAGGAAATCCCTTGTCCACCCTGTCTGCACCTATGCTTGCATTGGTATGTTTCTTAACTCCTCTACACTGCTTGGTAAAGATGGAGGAAGTCATTATCTTCTCTATGTGCAAATAGCCTCGTATTCGAAAGTACACATCTTTGTTCGATGCCTTCTTAGAAAGATCGACCTTAAGTGGTATAGGAAAAACATTCTCAGTAATTCCTCTTTGCCTTAAAGAATCCTTAAGGAGACCATATAAGGAAATGTATCCCCTGGTACTATCTCCAACTTCATCACAAGATTTTTGTACATCAACATCGCTCACAAGATTTGAAAACTTTCGCATCACCTGCTTTGTGACGGCATTGTTTAAATGTTCAGCATTTGGTGCTCGTAAAAGGGCTACAAAATCCAATTTCTTGAGGCACAAACTTAACAAATGGATGCGATCCTCCTGACTGTGGCCACCACACAACTCTTGGATAAAATTCCTACAAGAATGAACAAAAACATTATTACAAAATTCCTACAAGAATGGACAAAAACATTACCACAGAAACACAAATTGGAGCGTAGAAAAATGTACCTTATAGTTGTAACCCTTCTTTTTCTAGCACCACATTTGGGGGCTAAAGTCTCGATGGCATTGAAGCTCCTCTTACATTCCCTTGCACCTAAGGGCGTGTTTTCAAGATGCAAAATCTTATCTTCAAGCTTTGCAATCTTAGTTTTCATCCTTGATTTCACGAGTATCCCCTCCAAACTCCTCTTCCCATAACGGAACCCTCGAAGATTTCATCCTTCTCTTCCACCCGTAGCTTAAGAGTTTCCACTTCCTCCTCCACATGAAAGATCCTTTTGTGCAATCCACTAGTGTTATGGGAAAGAAGTTGAAATTGATGCAAAGACCATTGTGACTATTAGTTCCAATAGTCGATAATCACTTGCAGTATCCAAGAAGACCTTGCTCTCCTCTACCTACATATTGTAAGAATGAAGCAAGGCTATTGAATGTTGGGTACACATTGACGGTTGGATCATTAGGGTAGAGGAAACCATGCACCCAAAGGTCCACATTGGTGTAACCTGTAGCACGGTGTTGTTGTGCAGTTTGCAAGTAATGAGGCTTTGAGGGTGCGAAGTCCTTTGGCAACCGAACATATAGAGAAACTATTTCCGAACTTGACAATCTTGCTGTGGATGGGAGGTTTGTAATGTCGCCTAGATCCATGGCAAGGGGAATAAAGCTGGCCTCAAGAAAGAGTAGAGAGTTGCAATAGAGGCACATAGTAAAGAGCTATGGGATGAAGAGCTTCACGAGAGCTATAGAGTGGAGAGGATAGCTATGGAGTGGAGTGTTGTAGGAGAGCTACGGAGTGGAGAGGAAGGCCATGGATTGGAAATCCATGGGGGGGAGAGTTGCAGCAAAGCTATGGAGTGGACCTGCAACAAAGAGAGGGGAGGAGGAAGCTATGGAGTGGAGAGACATGGGGGGGAGAGCTGCAACAAAGCTATGGAGTACACCTACAACAAAGAGAGGGAAGGAGGAAGTGTGTGTGCTGAAAAGTAGAAGAGAAAAGAGGGAGGGAGAGGAGTGAGAGAGGAAAGGAGGTAGAGTGTGTGCTGAAAAGTAGGAGAGAGAA
Organism: Adiantum capillus-veneris; assembly: GCF_014529385.1. Lineage (NCBI taxonomy): Eukaryota > Viridiplantae > Streptophyta > Polypodiopsida > Polypodiales > Pteridaceae > Adiantum > Adiantum capillus-veneris. Next base: position 94,124,702 of record NC_140946.1, read on the forward strand.
GATACAAAGAGGAGCGAGAGAGATAGGAGTGATTTTGGAGGGAAATAAAAAAACTGGGAAGTTTCATATTTTCCAGGTCTAGCTATGAGATTTTGAGAGAGAGAGTTGATTTTTTAGAATGTATATAGGTTGGGGAGAAGTTTTGATTAAAAGTGAGGTTTTTCTGAAAACATTGTTTTTTTGGGCTGAGGCTATGGAAAACCTTGATGATGTGACAAAAGAAATGGGGGGATGGTAGTTATTGTCATAAGGACCACCACTCTTTTGGGTAGAGAGAGTGTACCTATCCTCCCTCCTTAGCCTCTATTTCAACCTACAAAAAGCATATGACAGCCTTTAAAAAAGCCTATGAGAATACCCTCATTCAATGGCCTTGTCTCCTAAACCACACCCATTTTTATATTTGATATGCTACATTATTAAAGGCCATGTGCTAGTATCCACCCAGCCATGCTATCTTATAGCCTCCCCATAGCATACACAATAATTTTCCGTGCAGGTGGCATTGCATATAGGACCCATGTCCTTACATGTGATCACTTCAACTATACTCTTTTTTTTAGCATTAATCAAGATAATTTTTTGGCCATTTAAATCCGCATCTCGCATACATTTAGCATAAAATTAGCTTGTTATCAAGCCCTGACCATTGGTCAAAATTTAGGTAGAATTCAATCAAGCACAATGTACATCCTTCTGATCTTTTTTCCTTCATGGAAATGGAGCTGCACAACATCCATCCCCTCACACCCTGCACAACCTCGGTTCTGTGCCAATTGCACTTAATCAGGATTATCAAAAGCATCATCCGACACATCGTCCAATTCATACATATCATTGTCTTTTGGAGGTGGATCTAAACTCAAATCTTCAAGAACAATCTTGCCTTCTTGCTTCTTGAATAACTTAACCCTTTTTCCTGCAATAGGCACCTTGACCACAGTGCCATCCAGATCGCATATTTGATATGCTACATTATCAAAACAATGAAGCACCATGTATGGTCCAAACCATCATTTAACCATTTTCCACATTAAAAAATGTGCAAGACGTAGGTGGGGTGGCTACTGCTGATGTTTGCTACCTGTCTGCCTCCCTTCCTATGCTGCTCGTTGAACTCTGTACCCATTTTCTTTTTGCTACACTATGGAGGAAGTCATCTTTCTTGCCTACAAATTGTGAGAGTAGATGCATGTCGCATGCACTTGTAACCCGCTTTTTGCCTTTCCTTAAATACCTCAAAAACCAGTGAGAGACTGAGAGTAATGCCGTCTGCTAGTCTCCACCCAACCTAGCTATCTTATAGCCTCCCCATGAATACACACTGTCCGGCCATGGAGGTGGCCTTCCCCGTAGGAGTGGTGTCCTTACATGTGATCATTTCTACCAATATCTTTTTGTAGCATTAATCAAGACAATTTTTGTCCCTTTACAGCTGCATCTCCCATACATTTAGCATAAAAATAGCTTCTTATCGAGCCCTGGAATTGGTCAAAATTTATGTAAAATTTAATGACGCACAATGTACATCCTTCTTCTGATCTTTTTCCCTTCATGGAAGTGGAGTTGCACAACATCCACCACCTCTGAACCTGCAGAACCTCTAGCTTGTGCCAATTGCACTTAATCAGTATTATGAAAAGCATCATCAGACACATTGTCTGATGCATACAAATCATTGTCTTTTGGAGGTTGATCTGAACTAAGATCTTCAAGAACAATCTCGCCTTCATGCTTATTAAACAACTTAATCCTTTTTCCTGCAATAGGCACCTTGAGCACAATGCCATCAAGTTTGCATATTTGATGTGTTACATTATAAAAAATATGAAGCACCATATATGGTCCAAACCATCATTTAAAAATTGTTTGCATAACAAAATGTGCAGGACATAGGTGGGGCAACTGCTACCGTTGTTTGCTTGCCTGCCTTCATGTGCTACACATAGAAATCTACACTTGTCTCATTGTGGAGAGCATCATCTTTGCTGCCTGCAGATCGTGGGAGAGGAGATGTATGTCGCATGCACATGCAACCCACTTTTACCCTTTACCAAAATAGCTCAGATACCAGTGGTGAGATACCAGTGAAAGGCCGCGAGTAATGTCGTGTGCTAGTTGCCACCCAACCATGCTATCTTATAGCCTCCCCCTAGCATATACACTATCCAGCCAAACCACTCACCTTGCCTGAAGGACCCATTTCCTTACATGCAATTACTTCAACCATACTCTTTTTTAAGATTGATCAAGAAAATTTTTGGCCCTTTAAAGCCGCATCTCCCATACATTTAGCAAAAAGTTAGCTTGTTGTCAAGCCTTGACCACTGGTCAACAATTATGTAGAATTTAATCAAGCACAATGTACATCCTTCTGAATGTGGCCTATTGGTGTTGATAGGATATACCTCAAGTTTCATAACGTTTTGAGAACGTCTAATGGGCTTTTGGCTTGCGGTAGCATCATAGGAGACTCTCACATTCACAGAACCAATGGCATGTAGATTTGATATCTCTGAAAGAAGTAGTCATTAGTCGTTCGAGTAGAGGTTGACACCCTTTGCTTGCTTCCACGTGCCTGCGGGTTGAGCTCCGTCCTCAGTTGACATTATGTGTTAGGTGAGTTCTCGCTATGTGACATCCGTCGTGGCGTATCCGCCAACGTTGGCGCCATTGCTAGGGACGAGGGCCCTAACTAGGTGACGGAGACTAGTCCTTGAGGATAGAGGTCCCTCTGTCTTGCTGGAGTATATTCATTCTTTTAGATAGGATCGGAGAGTGATGGACTCTTTTTGTCTTAGAGGGAGTTTAGGGAGCGTGTGTCTGGCCTAGATCCTCCGACTTAGGTAGTATTAGGTAGGAGATAGGTGTGGATTGATGGGGATTTGGTGAGGTGGAAGAGGTGAAAAGTTAGCTAGAGAGTCTGTGTGAGGCTAGAAAGAGACTTGAGCATCAAAAATTTCACCATCGCATGTGATGAGTAGGAGTAGAGTAAGTAGGATGTACTGATTTTGATCTTGAGCATATCAGGCATTTCATATTCGCTACTAGGCTCATCAAAGTTGTGAAAACATAACATCAAGGAAAAAGTAAAATTGCATTTGGATGCTTGCTTGATGATTGATAATTGTTGTGAGTAGTCCAAAGGGGTTGGCAGAGCTTAAGAGAAAGTTCGAATTGAAAAAATCACAATTCTGTCATTGGGACATCCTACGTGTAGTATGTCTCTAGAGGTAAAATTGTGAAGATTTTGAAAATTTTGAGGTCACCAGTGTGTTCAGTGGGTATGTTTTACCCTAAGAACATGTTGAGTTGAGTGTTTTTACATGTTTTTGGTGTCCAAAAGTCAAAAGGTGAAGCTAGAAAGTGAGAAAAATTCATAAAGTGCTTGTTTTGAGTGATTTCTATTTAGTGTTGATTGTGATTGATATCAAGTGTAGAGACCATAAAGAAGCATCAGAAATACTCCAGTCAGAAATATTATGCAAGAGACATTCTACACTTAGGATGTCTCTAGGGCCATTTTGGGGCAACATTTTGCAAAACTGATATCACTAGAGTGTTTCCAGGATCTAGAGGATTAAGTGGGACAAAAATTGGATCATTTGGAGCAGATAGTCATCCTACGCGTAGTATGTCTCAAGGCTAGATTTGGGGTCCCATACCAATTTTTGACCAAACCAAAGTGTTTCTTAGCATAAAAGAAGCCTTCACATCAAGTTTGGACAAAATTGAAAATCATTTGAATGGGTAAACAGCTTGAGGAAACCCTAGAATCTGAAGAAAAATCTTGAGTGGTTGACTAGCTCAAAGTTGTCAAAATCACCAAATTTGGACATATTGGGGATCAACACACCAAGGAGAACCTCTGGACCAGATCTTACTTCATTTTGAGAAAAAGAAAATTTGGGTGTAGAATGTCTCTAGGGCCATTTGGGACATGAATTTGGAAATTTTGAGGCTACCAGAGTGTTCATTGGTTGGGTTTTACCCTATGTACACCTTGAAACGAGGAGTTTGACCTTATTTCGGCTTAAAAAAGGCAAAAGACGATGAATACCAGATATCCTACCCATTTGATGTTGGGGAGTGATTGAGAGACCTAAACCATTCGCTAACTTAATGCACATGTTTTAAAAGTGTTTCTAAGGGTGTCTACCAAGTTTCATCTCATTCGGCCACTTAAACTAGGGTAAAGTGGACTTTAGCGTTTTTGGAAAGATTGTGTCTGGAAGAGCTGCTTTGGATTATTTTGACATCCAATTGAATTTTTGAGCATATCACTGTGTTGCTAGACTTGAGAAGAACCTTTGATCTAGATCTTGCTTCATTCTGAGCAAAAAATTGGGCGTAGTATGTGTCCAGGGGGTTTTTGGGCAGGAATTTGGGAATTCTGAGACCACCAGTGTGTGTCGAGAGGGTAGGTTTTACCCTAGGATCATGTTGACTTGAGTGTTTTCCCATGTTTTTTATGTCCAAAAGTCAAAAGATGAAGTGAGAAAGCAAAAAAATCATAAATTGCTTGTTTGGAGTGATTTTGACATTCAAATGAAATTCTGAGCATACCAAGGTGTTGCTAGACTCAAGGGCAACCTTTGAACCAAATCTTGCTTCATTCTAAGCAAAAACAAATTGGGCGTAGTATGTCTCCAGGGGTTTTTAGGCAAGAATTTGGGAATTCTGAGACCACTAATGTGTTCAAAGGGTAGGTTTTACCCTAAGTACGTGTTGAGTTGAGTGTTTTCCCATGTTTTTTATGTCCAAAAGTCAAAATGCAAAATGAGAATGGGAAAAATTCATAAATTGCTTGTTCGGAGTGATTTTGACATTCAAATGAAATTGTGAGCATACCAAGGTGTTGCTAGACTCAAGGGGAACCTTTGAACCAAATATTGCTTCATTCTGAGCAGAAACAAATTTGGGCGTAGTATGTCTCCACGGGGTTTTTGAGCAGGAATTTGGGAATTCTAAGACCACCAGTGTGTTCAGAGGGTAGGTTTTACCCTCAGTACATGTTGAGTTGAGTGTTTTCCATGTTTTTGATGTCCAAAGTCAAAAGGCGGAGTCGAAAAACTTAAAAAATTCATTAAGTGCTTGAAGGGAGTGATTTTTGTACATTTTTTTCATTTGTGGAGCTTACTAGCACTTGCTGCGACCATAAGGAAGCATCAGGAGCACTTCATTCTGAAAAAATAGGCAGTAGACATCCTACCCGTAGGATGTCTACAGGGTGATCTGGGCATAATTTCGCAATTTTGAGGTCACCAGAGTGTTTAGAAGGTAGGTTTTACCCTATTTACACTCTCAAACCAAGAATTTGACCTTGTTTTGACAGATTAAAGGCAAAAGATGAGAATTGCCAGACATCCTACCCAAATTGTGTACAAGGGGTGATTTTGGGACCAAACCATAAGTTGACATCATATGCATGTTCTAAATGTTGTATTGAGTGTATGTGACAAGTTTCATCTCGGTTGGATGAGTAAAATTGAAGATTAAGCGGATTTTAGCGTTTTGTACCAGACAAAGGCAAGAATAGCCAGTTTTGGGAGCTTTTGGCATCCAAACCCAAATCTGAGCATACCATTGGGTTGCTGGACACAAGGGGAATCTAGGGTTCAAATTTGGGCCAATTCTGAGCAAAAAGACATCCTACCCGTAGGATGTCTCCTGCATGATTTTGGACCCTAGACCAACATTTGACAATACAAAGTGTTTCATAGCATCTTATAAGCCCGCCAGGACCAATTTTGGTCCAATTTGGAGCTCATTTGAATTGAAAAAATCATATGATAGAGTATCCAGCTTTTGAAACAAATACTTGATCATTTGACCAGCCTAGAGGTGTCAAAAACAAAAAGTGAGGATACCTATGGGTTCAACACACCAAGGGGAGTCTCTAGACCAAATTTTATTCAATTCTAAGCAAAAAGACATCCTACCCGTAGGATGTCTCCAAGCCAGTTTTAGGATCCAACAGTAATTTTGACTATACAGGGGTATTCACAGTGTCACAGAGATCCCAAATCTTCTTTTAAAATTGAATTTGGACTCATTTTGACTATTCTAAACTGCATTTCACTATTTTGGCCATAACTTTCACAAACGGTATTGGATTGGAAAAGTTTTTATATCAAAACGTAGCCTGAGAACGACACTACAGATCTTAGAGCAAAACTTGAACTAAATGTATGACTTTGGCAACCATTTAGGTCAACTTTAAAAAAAAACATCGTTTAAAGCCTTAAAATGCATCCGAAAGTCAGGTGTGTCTAAAACCGACAGTTTGAAAGAATTGTGAGAAAACGGTCACGGTTCTGAACATAGTTTTGACTTTTCCCTAGGAGAGAGGCTAGTGAGCCATAAGCGAGGTCATCGGCTAGAGTCAACCCAGGCTCTGGAACAGAGTGCTCAAATCGACCTAGAGCATACACGAGTGCATGTGAGATTTTCATCATCAGGAAGCTGAAATTTGAAACCAGATTTGGTCTCTAGGCCTTCTAATTGACCATTAAAGACTGCTAAGTTAGAAGATTGAAATTATCTTTTGGGAAAACCATTGGTCACCCACGAGAAGGTGTAAAAGTTAACTACGGCCTAGTGTAAAATTTGAGCGTCCCTACACAAATCTGGTAGCAGTATGACCATACACAAGGACTCTTGATTTTGCAGCAACAGTCGCAAGTTTTGGAGAACTTTAACACAAGATTTTTGCTAGCAATTCACTGTAACTTGTGCATAATTCTCTTGTGCTAGCTGAAGTTTAGTTCAGCTAAAAGCAAACTTGAAAGTCACTTCCGAGACCACGGAACAAGTGTGGCCGTCAAAGGCACATCAAGAATTTTTGCATTCATTGTGAAAAAGTTTTCCAGCTAAATAGAATTTTGCAGATTGTGTGCTAAAGTGAACACAGGTTAGCTCGACTCAAGAATCGCTACGAAGGGAGCAGTCGTTGCAGTATAGTCATAAGTTGCATAACTTATCACAGTGCTTCCAATAGATCGAGGCCTGGTAAAAAGCTCTAGGCAAAGCAAGCAGCCAAACAAGTCAGTATCAGCCTTGGCAAGCAAGGGAGCTAAGAAGTTCAAGCAATGCAAGCAAAGCCCAGTTTAGAAAACTCAGAGATTAAGGCATCCACAAAAGCTGAAGGACCTCAAGAGAAAAATACCGACACAAGGGTGCTAATAATTGTTATTAGCATTGAGGCAAGCAATTAGAGCTATCACTGAACAGGTACAACAAGGGAGTCAAGACGAAAGCAATGGTGTCTCAAAGGAATCAGACCAGCCGAGATGAAGGTTCAAGTACATCCACAGAAATCACAAGAGAGCAAATTTGGATCTATCTGATTGGCCACTACAAAGGCGTGCCATGCTATGAGGATGTCAATTGAAATTTGTACATCAAGACAAAGAAAGATACAGAGGAAATATGTGGAGGTTGAAACAACCAAGAATGTACTACACCCACATCCAGATTTCATGGAAGACTGTCTAGGATCAATTTACATATCGACATTATCAAAAGCATCATCAAACACATTGTCCAATGCCTTCATATTATTGTCTCCTCGAGGTTGATTTAAACTGAGATCTTCAAGAACAATCTCACCTTCTTGCCTCTTGAACAACTTAACCCTTTTTTCTACAATAGAAACCTTCAGCACATTGCCATCAAGTTTTCATATTTGATATGTTACAATATCAAGCACATGAAGAACCATATATGGTCCAAACAATCACTTAACCATTTTCCATGTAACAATATGTGGAATACGAAGGTGGGACGGTTGCGGCTACTCTTTATTTGTTGCCTTACTTTGCATGATGCACACATAACTATGTACCTATCTTCTTTTTAATGTGTTGTGGAGGGCATCGTCTTTCATGCCTGCAGATCATCGAAAGAGAGATGCGTGTCACATGCACATGAAACCCGGTTTTCCCCTTTCTCAAAATAGCTTGGATACTAGTGAAAGGGGGAGAGTAATGCCGTGTGCTAGTGTCCACATAACCATGCTATCTTATAGCCTCATCCTAGCATACACACTATTCGGCCATGCATTGCTCGTAGGACCCGTGTTCTTACATGTGATCACTTCAACCACATTGCTTTTTTAGCATTTATCAAGACAATTTTTGGCCCTTTAAAGCCGCATCTTGGATACATCTAGCATAAAATTAGCTTGTTATCAATCCCTGAACACTGGTCAACAATTATGTAGAATTTAATCAAGCATAATCTACAACCTTCTGATCTTCTTACCTTCATGGAAGTGGAGCTGCGCAACATCCACCCCATCTCAACCTGCATAGGCTCCTGTCTGTGCCAATTTCACTTAATTGGCATTATCAAAAGAATCATCAAACACATCATCCGATGCATATATATCATTGTCTTCTAGATGTTGATGTAAATTGAGATCTTCAAGAACAATCTTGCCTTCTCGCTTCTTGAATAACTTGACCCTTTTTTCTACAATAGGCACCTTGAGCACAGTTCCATCAAGTTTGCATATTTGATATGCTGCATTATTAAAAACATGAAGCACCATATATGGTCCAAACAATCGTTTAACCATTTTCCACATTACAGTATGTGGAGGACGTAGGCGGGGCGACTCTATGGAGGGAGTCATCTTCCCTACTTGCAAACCCTAGAAGAGGAGATGCATGTTGCATACACATGCAACCCGCTTTGCCCCTTTCTCAACATAGCTCCGATATGAGTGAAACGCCGAGACTAATGTCATGTACTAGTCTCCACCCAACCATGCTATTTTATAGCGTTGGAGAGGGGGAATGGGGGAACACGCCCAACACACAAAGCGAGATGCCGTCTATAGCTCAGGGCACACACAGCACCCCAATCCACTTAGTGAGCACCTTCGACTCACAGAATTCACACTATCGCAGACACGATCAAAGACAACTTGACGCACCGCAGCGCACATGCACTTAAATAGACCACCAATCAACCCGCACCCACAAAACGGTTGTAATCATCGCCTACCCTTGCACACATACTACTCTCTCTCTCTCTCTCTCTCTCTCTCTCTCTCTCTCTCTCTCTCTCTCTCTCTCTCTCTCTCTCTCTCTCTCTCTCTCTCTCTGCACACACACTCATCGGGGGGGCGCACACGCCATCACACACCCCACATCACATGCAACCGAACAAAGCAAGAGAAGGGGGGGGAAGGAAATAGCACGACAAGAGATGCCCGTTTTCAATGGGGGGAACTCACTCCCTGCTCAAAAAAACACTATAGCCGCACTCGGCTTCACAAAATACATAGGGGGAGGCGCCCTCTCGGCCCTTTGCAGACAAAAACCACCCTTGGCTCTTTTCCTTGTGGCTCCCAAGCCTCACGAGGCGACCAAAAGCCTTTAAAAAATTATCAAAAAGACTCCTTTATAGAGGGGGAGCACCCATTTTTAGCATATTTGGCCTCTTTCTGACACATGGCGAGATCTTTTATCTCACTCTCTCACTCTCACTTGCTTTGCTCTGCTGCTGTGGGACTTTTCCCTTACATGAGGGGGGGAGGCAATAGCGACGTCGCTATTGCCCTCCTCCTCCTCCTCAAAATTTTGAGCGCGGGACCATCCACTGCCACATCATCACTTCCAACTGCCGGACTCCGTCGCCGCTCTGGGCGCGCGCCACCGCGTCGCCAAAACTGCCCAATCTACGCCTGCACAGCGCCAACGGCGCTTTTCGCCATAGCCTACAACTCACGGAGCTCCAAGCTCCTTCTCCACCTTGTGATACCCATGGGAGTACTCGACCCAACCCATATACCTTGTCACCTGACTCCCGCAGTGCGCATGTGGGTTTTTTTAGCACCACGTGGCAGCTCCCCCATTCTCCCTCAAAAGTGGTTGAAAAAACCCTTACGAAATCTACTTTTTTTCCCTCTTCCTCCCCATAGTTGACACTTAGTGCTTATATAGATTTGATGGGAGAACTATAAATCTATATCGGGTATCACTGAGTCGGTCCCCCGAGCCGTGAAGATCCCATCGTCTTCGGAATCCTCTGATCTTACTATCTGAGGCCATAAAAATAAAGAAATCCCTGGCCGACTTTTCACCACCAAATGCCCCCAACTTCATCTTTCTGCATCCCACTGACCGAGTGTCCGATTGATGTGCAGTCGATTCGTGCTAGCTCCACATGATGCACCCCTCTACCGAGAGCAAGGTCAAAAAATTTCCAAATGGCACATCCTCCAATGTGACCAAGTGTGCTCAGACCCGGCCCCTGGAAAATCTTCAACTGACCATATCTTGCTAACCGGAGCTCCGATTTGCAATCCGAAAAGACAAGCATGCTCCATAACTCAAGCTCTACACACATATACACTGACATCAGCCCAGGCCACCTGTCCCCTGCTGCCCTGTCCGTCGGGGATCTGCAACACACTCCAACTTTAAACCGCAATATCTTGAGCACCGAGGCTCCGTTTGACTAGCCGTCTAGACCTGCTTGTATAACACACTGAAGAAAACATTATAGCACATAAAACCCACATCTCGGGCACAGTAGTCCATCACCATGCTTAGCTCTTTGCAACACACCTTGGGCCTAAAAAACCGCTTCGAGCATACACCTTCGCTATCCCTTGGCTGCCTAGGGCTTTGGTACTTGCCCTAGCCTTCTGCACTGCACTCACATGCTACCTCTGCCTAGCACAGACCATCTCCTAGCTCGTGTTGAGCTATATATAGTCTCTATATATAGCACCCTGGTCCCCTCTATATAAACACATCTCGCGTGATCAATAGACACACTTTGGGGTTTGCATATGATGGTGTCGTCTCTCTCTTCTCATCTACCTACGTTCTCTCCCTCCGTTTCAACATGGTATCAGAGCCAACTACATGCGTTCTCTATCAAGCTATAGCTATGGAGAGCTCTTCGTTATGCTTCAAGCACAAAGATAAGTTTACTTGTTTCGTCTTGATTATCTATCTTGTCTGTAATTGCACTTGTTTTGTTCTGAGTTGTAAGTTCAAGATGTAGAATTCTTGGAAAAAGAAAGTGAGCCTACAAGAAATAAGCACAACCCAGAAGGGATCTTGTGAGAACCACAAAGGACTTATGTCATGGGAGTATGCTCATCACTATTAGCAATCTGTCTCTGGATGATTAAGGAAGTCACGAGAGGCTTAATAAATTAATTGTATATTCTGTCATGAGATTCAAGATCAGAACAGATCTTGTGGGGCTGTGCATACTACAAACTACGTAGAGCTAAAGTAAAGCAAAGCCGTACCTAGCTTGCGTAGCTACTTTTAGCATCCAAAAGAAGTGTTGCTGGTCGCTGTCGCTTTTTGTCCAAAATAGGCGACTAAAAATAGCAGGATGTCGGTCTCTGAAGTTTTGAAGGCACTAATAAAGACCTTGAAGCATGTACATGACTTTGTGAGCAAGCTAGGTACGATAGCGAAAAGATTTCTGAATAGTGAAAAGATTTGTGGGAAAGTGCGACTACAGGAATCCGCAGCAAAGCGTAGTCACAGTTTGTATTCACCACCTCGTTTTGATTATTAAGCAGCAAGCTCTTTCCGAAAGCTACCTCGACCTGGCCCTGCAATTAGGCCTTCGTACACATCTCAACTGCATACCTTTATTGAGACGCATACGTTTTTGGCCTTCAGACAAGTTTAGAGCCTAATTTTGTTTCTTAAGCTGAGCCGGCCTGCGCGATAGTAAGTCGGCGAGCAAGTATCTGCGTCAATATTTCTTAGCTTCAGAAGGACGTCTTCAATCAAGCGCACATGCAGAAAGTATCTACGTCAATATTTCTTAGCTTCATAAGGACGTCGTCATTCAAGGCAGAAGTGACTGCAAAGCAATGAGTGCCCAAATTTGCCCTATCAATGTTTGTGATCTATTAAAATATCATTCATGACCATCTTCTGCCCAAAAAAAAAAAAAAAGCAAACTCAAGTGTTGATTATATATACCTTGTCTGACGTGTTTTCGTAGATAGATCGATACTGCCTATGGAAATTCAAGTGTTGATAAATGGCCCAAAGTGGTTTTTGAATTGATTTGTTTAATTTTGTCCAATACTAGTTTCCTATCATAGAGCATACATGCATTAAGGCTTCTCTTCTAGGCTTCAAGGTATATCTTGACAGTGATCAATGTTCATCACTTCCCTCTATCAGTGGGACTCGATCTTGATTCCTTTTCGTTACTTCTATGTGAAAATTTAAAAAGTCATGCTTAAGTTATAGACTCGCTTCTGTCACTTCTATGTCAAAATTTAAAAAGTGATGCTTTTGTTATTTTATCATTGATTGTTCGTGCATCAGTTCTTGTAATTTGTTGCTATTGATCTCGTTGCAATTCGTACTTAACATGATTTTTTGACCGTCTTACGTGATCATATGCTAACGTATGTGATGGTTTTCATTTGATCATCGATGTAGAGATGACAAGATTTACCAAGCCATTATCTTACTGACTAATCATTGTCTTGAGGTTTTGCAGACTTTGCACAAAACTAGCGTCTTTGATGTCATGGTATGTAAACCCATGATGATAATTACTATTTTGTAGTTTTTATTTGAAGAAACCGTCTCTAATGTCATGGTGAATACCGTGATGCCATGGTACGTAAAGCCATGATGATAATTACTATTTTACAGCTTTTATTTGATTTGAATAAAACGTCTATGATGCCATGGTACGTAAAACCATGATGATTACTATTTTAAAGTTTCTCTGAGCATCTCTTATGCCATGGTGAATACCATGATGCCATGGTACGTAAAGCCATGATGATGACAATTGCCAGCTGTTGAGATCTGGGGGACCCCAATATGTTCATACATCTCGGCTTTGTATATATATGTGCACATGTGATTACATTGATATTAAATTTTCTTCTATGTCATTTGCACATGCGATTGCATCGGCATCATGTTCGTTTCTATGTCGTCTCCACAGCGGCGTCGCGAACCGTTTGTAAGGACAATGTGATGTGGTTATTTCGAACCTTCACATCTCAATATGTTTTTTGAGTTGATATTGTTTACATGATGAAAGTCACATCAAGCAATGTGTATAGAGGCTCAAAGATATTCAAGCTGCTCAAAGATATTGAAGGTTTTCAAAGATATTGAAGAATTTTCATATATTGTTAAAGACCCTTGAAAGGGCACATTGTAAAACAGGAGTGATGTAGCTGTGGGTTTTTCCCTTGAGCCCCCAAGGGTTTTTTCATCCACAGTTAGGGACCTTCATTTGAGTGGGGGTGTTGAGCTATATATAGTCTCTATATATAGCACCCTGGTCCCCTCTATATAAACACATCTCGTGTGATCAATAGACACACTTTGGGGTTTGCATATGATGGTGTCGTCTCTCTCTTCTCGTCTACCTACGCTCTCTCCCTCCGTTTCAACAGCTCGGACCAACTTTGGCTACACCATCATTGCCCACCCCCGCATTGAACATTTATGTTCAACCACACATGGCCTTATTGCACAAAAAAACTGCACACCACAAACAAACTCTCTGTACACTACAAAACACCTAACATATGTACACCACTGGAACCTGCTACTCGCTTTCTTTGCTCATGCGGGTTGCCCAACCCCCTGCTTTACCTGTAATCACCCTCCTGGGTCAAACACTTTGCATTGGTCTTCTCCATCCATTTGCAACAACTGTGCATAGTGCCACACCAAGGCACATACCCAACTGCATAGCCAAACTGCCATCCACATGCTTCTACCACTCCAAGCACTCCTTGGCAAACTACCCACTCGCAACAAAACACCTTCAAGAACACCAAATAGAGCACCCTCGTGCTCACCATCCTGCTCAATCAACACTCGCGACCTACCTGACCCGCCCTTCCATCCATGTAAAGCTAGATTCTCATCTAGCAGATCCTGTACCTGCTCAACAGCATACTACATAGCTACCTTGATTAGCATTCCCTTCAACCACCACTCACATACCTCCTTACAAAGCTTGGAAACCACCTTGGCATCCGCATCACCTGTTGTAGAGGGCACCAACTGCATAGGAAGCACCTTTAACCTGGACTCCACATCGCCCTTCTCACCTGCCATGAACTCGATCAATTCCAGCATGGTCGAGCTCCTCCTCTTCAACTGGCCCTTCAAGGTCAATAAGCACCACCTGTTTGTCCGTTTGAACCACCTGCTCTTGTACTGCTGCATCATCAATCTCTTCCAAGGAAGAGAGAAACTCGTTCTCTATCACATCCTCTTCGTCTTCATCCATAGGTGCAGCTGCTTCACACCTTTTAGCACAACTTTGCACCTGTTGCACCACCATGGCATACTCTATTGCTACCTTCACCAACATGGCCATTAGCATGGTACTACACACCAGCTTTACCTGCTCTTCACCACATGTAGGCCTAGACTGCTCCATTTGGTCCTCGCTAAGCACCTCGGCTTGCACTTCATGTTGCTCCTCGCACATATTCACTGCCTCTCCACTCAGATGTAAGAGGTCGAACTCATCATACCTAGATTGGGATGACTCGGTTTCCCAACTCGTGTCTGCGTCCATAGAGCTATTGTCACTTGACTCAGTCTTCTCTTCTTCGGTCTCAAGCTCAAGAACCTCCTCTAGCTTCACCGCTTCAACCTCGTCTGCAAACCACACTCCTTGCTCTTTACCGCCCTTCAATGGAGCTTCAACAGCTTCACTTGAACTTGGCAGCACTTCCTTTGCCCATTCTGGAACCACCTGCACTTCCTCCATAATTGGAGCTGCTCTAGCCATCATCTTTGGCATAGGAATCATCCTGTCTCTTTGTAGCCAAAGAACCCTTGGTTCTTCTCGCACTTGCACTTCTCTTTGCACCACCTGTGGCTCGACTACCACCACCTCACATTGCTTTGGCATCAGTGCACCTTGCAAAAACCGCCTAGCCTCACGCTTCTTCAAAATATTCTTGGTACGCCCTCTCGCTAGAGCTACCTTCTCCTCATACAACATTGGACCATCTATCTCCAGCTTATCTCGCACCTCCTCATGCAGGCAATCCATGAATTTACACAATTTCAAAAAACTGGCATTCTCTGCAGCAACTACCTTGATTAGCTTTCCTTAAAGGGCTTCGAACTCCCACTCGAACGCTTGAAAATCTCCCTCCAAGATTTTCTTCAAACTGTCTAGCTTCCGCTTTACTTCATCTAGCTGCGCATCCGCTACAAATTTGCTCCAAAAAGCCGCCTCCAAGGCTTCGCAATCTGCTTTTTCTTCTTCACCAAGGCTATTGAACCATAGCTTTGCTTTACCGCGAACTAGGAGCGGGAACACCTGTACCACACCATCCTCCTTTGATAACCTGCTTTCCAACACGAACAATCCGTAGTCTTGAAGCCAAGTTTCCGCATCTTCAACCCCACTGAAAATGGGAAATCCTGCCCAAGCCATCACTAGCAGCACCTGCTCTTCAAAGGCCGCACCTTTGGCATCACCAAAATCACTGCTTCGACTTTAACTAGGAGCATCAGCATACTCCTTCGTGGGGGCACCAGAAGATGGAGAGGGGGAATGGGGGAACACGCCCAGCACACAAAGCGAGCTGCCGTCTATAGCTCAGGGCACACATAGCACCCCAATACACTTAGTGAGCACCTTCGACTCACAAAATTCAAACTATCGCACACACGATCAAACACAACTTCACGCACCGCAGTGCACATGCACTTAAATAGACCACCAATCAACCCGCACCCACAAAACGGCTATAATAATCGCCTACCCTTGCACACATACCACTCTCTCTCTCTCTCTCTCTCTCTCTCTCTCTCTCTCTCTCTCTCTCTCTCTCTCTCTCTCTCTCTCTCTCTCTCTCTCTCTCTCTCTTTGCACACACACTCATCAGGGGGGCGCACACGCCATCACACACCCCACATCACATGCAACCAAATAGAGCAGAAGAAGGGGGGGAAGGAAATAGCATGACAAGAGACGCCCATTTTCAATGGGGGGAACTCACTCCCTGCTCAAAAAAACACTATAGCCGCACTCGGCTTCACAAAATACGTAGGGGGAGGCGCCCTCTCGGTCCTCTGCAAACAAAAACCACCCTTGGCTCTTTTCCCTGTGGCTCCCAAGCCTCACGAGGCGACCAAAAGCCTTTAAAAAATGATAAAAAAGACTCATTTATAAAGGGGGAGCACCCATTTTTAGCATATTTGGCCTCTTTCCGACACATGGCGAGATCTTTTATCTCACTCTCTCACTCTCATTCGCTTTTCTCTGCTGCTGTGTGACTTTCCCCTTACATGAGGGGGGGAGGTAATAGCGGCGTCGCTATTGCCCTCCTCCTCCTCCTCAAAATTTTAAGCACCGGACTATCCACTGCCACATCATCACTTCCAACTGCCGGACTCCGCTGCCGCTCCGGGCGCGCGCCACCGCGTCGCCAAAACCACCCAATGTACGCTTGCGCAGCGCCAACGGCGCTTTTCGCCATAGCCTAGAACTCACGGAGCTCCAAGCTCCTTCTCCACCTTGTGATACCCATGGGAGTACTTGCCCCAGCCCATATACCTTGTCACCTGACCCCCGCAGTGCGCATGTGGGTTTTGTGAGCGCCACGTGGCAGCTCCCCCATTCTCCCTCAAAAGTGGTTGAAAAAACCCTTACGAAATCTCCTTTTTTTCCCTCTTCCTCCCCATAGTTGACACTTAGTGCTTATATAGATTTGATGGAAGAACAGTAAAGATATATCGGGTAGCACTGAGTCGGTCCCTCGAGCCGTGAAGATCCCATCGTCTTCGGAATCCTCTTATCTTACTATCTGAGGCCATAAAAATAAAGAAATCCCCGGCCGACTTTTCACCACCAAATGCCCCCAACTTCATCTTTCTGCATCCCACTGACCGAGTGTCCGATTGATGTGCAGTCGATTCGTGCTAGCTCCACATGATGCACCCCTCTACCGAGAGCAAGGTCGAAAAATTTCCAAATGGCACATCCTCCAATGTGACCAAGTGTGCTCAGACCCGGCCCCTGGAAAATCTTCAACTGACCATATCTTGCTAACCGGAGCTCCGATTTGCAATCCGAAAAGACAAGCATGCTCCATAACTCAAGCTCTACACACATATACACTGACATCAGCCCAGGCCACCTGTCCCCTGCTGCCCTGTCCGTCGGGGATCTGCAACACACTCCAACTTTAAACCGCAACATCTTGAGCACTGAGGCTCTGTTTGACGAGCCGTCTGGACCCACTTGTAGAGCACATTGAAGACAACATTCTAACACATAAAACCCACATCTCGGTCACAGTAGTCCATCACCATGCTTAGCTCTTTGCAGCACACCTTGGGCCTAAAAAACCGCTTCGAGCATACACCTCCGCTATCCCTTGGCTGCCTAGGGCTTTGGTACCTGCCCTAGCCTTCTGCACTGCACTCACATGCTGCCTCTGCCTGGCACAGACCATCTCCTAGCTCGGTCCAACATTGGCTACACCAGCGTCCCCCTAGCATACAAACTTGCGGCCATGCAGATGACCTTACCTATAGGACCTTGTCCTTACATGTGATCACTTCAACCATACTCTTTTTCTGGCATTAATGAAGACAATTTTTGTCCCTTTAAAGTCGCATCTCCTATACATTCACCATAAAATTAGCTGGTTATCAAGCCCTGACCACTGTTCAACAACTATGTAGAGTTTAATCAAGCATAATGTAAATCCTTTTAATATTTTTCCCTTCATGGAAGTGGAGCTGCACAACTTCCACCCCCTCTAGACCTACACAACCTTCGTTCTGTGCCAAATGCACTTAATCACCATTATCAAAATCATCTTCAGGCACATCGACCAATGCATACATATCATTGTCTTTGAGAGGGTCATCTGAACTAAGATCTTCAAGAACAATGTTGCCTTCTCGCTTCTTGAACAACTTAACCCTTTTTCTTGCAATATGCACCTTGATCATAGTGCCATCAAGTTCTCATATTTGATATGTTACATTATCAAAAACATTAAGCACCATATATGGTCCAAACCATCATTTAACGATTTTTTTCATAATAGTATGTGGACGATGTAGGTGGGGCGGTTGTGGTTGTTGTTCATTACCTGCCCTCCATAGAACTCTTTATCTAACTTCTTGGAGGGCATCATCTTCCCTGCCCGCAGATTAGGGTAGAAGAGATGCTCATAGCATGAATATACAGCTCGCTTTTTCCCTTTCTCAAAATAGCTTGGACACTACTGAAAACTTGAGAGTAATGCCTTGTGCTAGTCTCCACCCAACATGCTATCCTATAGACTCCCCCTAGCAGACACATTTTCCAGTAGTGCGCTGATGGTCTTGCCCGTTGAACCTATGCCCTTACATGTGATCACTTCAACCATACTCTTTTCTTAGCATTAATCAAGACAATTTTTGTCCCTTTAAAGCCGCATCTTGCATACATTTAGCATAAGATTAGCTTGTTATCCAGTCCTGACCATTGGTCAACAATTATGTAGAATTTAATCAAGAACAATGTGATTTTTTTTCCTTCATGGAAGTGGAGCTGCACAACATGCACCCCATCTGAACTTGCACAACCTTCAATCTATGCCAATTGCACTTAATCAACATTATGAAAAGAATCGTCAGACACATTGTCTGATGCATACATATCATTGTCTTCTGGAGGTTGATCTAAACTGAGATCTTCAAGAACAATCTTGCCTTCTTGCTTCTTGAACAACTTAATCCTTTTTCTTGCAGTAGGCACTTTGAGCACATTGTCACCATGTTTGCATATTTGATATGTCACATTATCAAAAACATGAAACACCATATATTGTCCAAACCATCATTTAACCATTTTCCACGTAACAATATGTGGAGGACGCAGGTGGGGTGATTGCGGTTGCTCGGGCCGGGCCGGTGGCCTTTCCCGTAGGACTCGTGTCCTTACATGTGATCACTTAAACCATCATTAGGAAGAGGATGAGGTCTAGGAGGGCCTTATTATTGGCCATGAGATTATGTAGGTGATTAACATTTATCAAATAGGTGCATGCCATGTGTGCAAGAATGGTGGATGTGTAAGAGAGGTGTAAGAATTGTCAAAGGATGCTTTTTTCCCCTAAAAAGGGGGGAACAAATTTATGATTTTTGGACTTACATAACTCCTACATACAATCTCCAATTTGATCGAAGCATTAGGCAAAATTTGGACTCACAAAGGGGCCCTTTAAGGAGTTTGACTTTACCTCTCTCTACCAAAATGGGCGCATGGATAAATTTTTGCAGATAAACTCCAAAGTTGCCGGAGGTTTGACAGTTAGAATGTCCTCTTCGAGCTCTATCTACTGATATATAGCACGCCATGAGATGCCTCATATTTTAGAAGATTCTTTTTTTGATTCACTTAGATTCCGACAGAGTTGTCACATCGTAGGTGAATCAAAAAAATAATCTTCTAAAATATGAGGAATCTCATGGCATGCTATATATCAATAGATAGAGCTTGAAGAGGACATTCTAACTGTCAAACCTCCGCCAACTTTGGAGTTTATTTGTAAAAAATTATCCATGCACCCGTTTTGCTAGAGAGAGGTAAAGTCAAACTCCTTAAAGGGCCCCTTTGTGAGTCCAAATTTTGCCTAATGATTATAGATCTATAATTTACACGCCAAGCTCTTTCCGTAGATATGTTACTTGATATAGTTTTGCCCGCTAGATTTTAAATTTCATTTTGGAGGGAAAATTTAAATGCAAATAAACCAGCTGTTTTGCCTGTTTGAATTCAAAAGCTCTCCTTTGATTTCTTTCTTAATACTAGAGTTTTGACTTCCTTAAACTGCCAAATCAAGAGGTCCTCCTAGTAGACCCCACTGTCTTCCTAACGTTCTCTTTTTTTAGCATTTATCAAGACACTTTTTGGCCCTTTAAAGCCGCATCTCGGATACATTTAGCATAAAATTAGCTTGTTATCAAGCCCTGAACACTGGTCAACAATTATATATAATTTAACCATGTACAATGTACATTCTTCTGATCTTTTTACCTTCATGGAAGTGGAACTGTGCAATATCCAACCCCTCTAAACCTACACAGCCTTCTGTCTTTGCCAATTGTACTTAATAAGCATTATCAAAAGAATCATCAGACACATCGTTTGATGCATGCATATCATTGTCTTCTAGAGGTTGATCTAAACTGAGATCTTCAAGAACAATCTTGCCTTCTCACTTCTTGAACAACATAATCCTTTTTCCTACAATAGGCACATTGAGCTCATTGCCATCATGTTGGCATATTTGATATGTTACATTATCAAAAACATGAAGCACCATCTATGGTCCAAACCATCGTTTAACCATTTTTTGTATAATAGAATGTGGAGGATGTAGGTGGGGCAATTGCGGCCACTATTCGCTGCACGCCTTCCCGTATTACGCACAAAACTCTCTACCTGTCTTCTTTTTGCTACACTATGGAGGACGTCATCTTCCCTGCCTGCAGATTGTAGGAGAGGAGATGCTCGTCGCATGCACATGGAACCCGCTTTTCCCCTTTCCCAAAATAGCTTGGATACCTGAAAGGTCGAGAGCAATGTTGTGTGCTAGTGTCCACCCAACCATACTATCTTATAGCCTCCTCCTAGCATACACACTAACAGGCTGGTGATCGCTTGCCCGTAGGACGTGTACATATGATCTCTTCAACCATTCTATTTTTTTAGAATTTATCAAGACAAATTTTGGACCATTGAAGCCATATCTTGCATGCATTTAGCATAAAACTAGCTTGTTATCGAGCCTTGAACATTGATCAACAATTATGTAAAATTTATCAGGCACAATGTACATCCTTCTAATCTTTTTACCTTCATGGAAGTGGAGCTGAGCAACATCCACCCCCTTTGAACCTGCTTCAATCCGAGAAGTTTTCACATCAGGGGCAGCATTTGCCATGGCTGACAACAACATCGATGTGTTCAAGATGTTTGTTGCTGTTGCTGAGGACAGATTGGATGGGGAAAATTACCCTATGTGGGCTTATATGATGCAGCATGTTCTTGTGTCGAAGGGCGTATGGAACATTGTGCAGGGTATTGATGTACGTCGTGCTTCTGAGGATGTAGGCGATGTTGAGGATGTTGCAGGTCTTGCTGCACGGATTGCTGCTGTTAGAGTTGTTTTGCCTACTGCAGAACTCCTCTCTTTGCCAATTGCACTTAATTGACATTATCAAAAGAATCATCAAACACATCGTTCGATGCATACATATCATTGTTTTCTAGACATTGATCTAAATTGATATCTTCAAGAACAATCTTTCCTTCTTGCTTCTTGAAAAACTTAACCCTTTTTCATACAATAAGCACCTTGAGCACAATGCCATCAAGTTTTCATATTTGACATGTTACATTGTCAAAAACATGAAGCAGGATATATGGTGCAAACCCTCATTTAACCATTTTTTGCATAACAGTATGTGGAGGACATAGGTGGGGTGACTATGGCCGCTTTTTGCTGCCTCCCTCTCATGCTGCCCACAAAAATTTGTACTTGTCTTTTTTTTGCTACGCTGCAGAGGGATTTGTCTTCCCTCCCTACAGATCCTGGAAGACGAGATGCATGTCACATGCACATGCAAGCCGCTTTTCCCCTTTCTCAAAATAGCTGGATACTTGTGAAACGCCGAGAGTAATGCATTGTACTTGTCTTCACCCAACCATGCTATCTTATAGCCTCCCCCTAGCATACACATTGTGCGATCGTGCTGATGGCCTTTCCTGTAGGACACGTGTCCTTACATGTGATCACTTCAACCATACTCTTTTTTTAGCATTAATAAAGACAATTTTTGGCCCTTTAATGTCACATCTCCCATACATTTAGCATAGAATTAGCTTATTATCAAGCCTTTAACACTAGTCAACAATTATGTAGAATTTAATCAAGCACAATGTACATCCTTCTAATCTTTTTTTGTTCATGAAAGTGGAGTTTCACAACATCCACTCCCTCTAAACTTGCACAACCTGTCATCTGTGCCAATTGCACTTAGTCAACATTATCAAAAGCATCATCAGGCACATTGTCAGATGCATACATATCATTGTCTTCAAGAGGTTGGTATGAACTAAGATCTTCAAGAACAATCTTGCCTTCTCACTTCTTAAACAACTTAACCCTTTTTCCTGCAATATGCACCTTGAGCACATTGCCATCAAGTTCGCATATTTGATATGCTACATTATCAAAATCATGAAGCACTGTATATGGTCCAAATGCTTGTTTAACCACTTTTTGCATAATACTATGTGCACGATGTAGGTGGGGCGGCTGAGGCTATTGTTTGCTGCCTACCTTCCTATGCTACACACAGAGTCTGTACTCGCTTCTTTTTGTTGCACTGTGGATGGTGTCGTCTTCCCTGTGTGCAGATCTTGGGAGAGGATCTAATCGTCCCATGCATGCAACCCGCTTTTCCCCTTTTTTGAAATAGCTCGGATACCAGTGAAAGGCCGAGAGTAATGCCATGTGCTAGTCTCCACCGAGCCATGCTATCTTATAGCCTCACCCTAGCATACAAACTTTCGAGCCGTGACGATGGCTTTTGCCATAGGCCCTATGTGCTTACATGTGATCACTTCAACCATAATATTTTTTGAGCATTAATCAAGACAATTTTTGGCCCTTTAAAGTCTCATCTGGCATACATTTAGCATAAAATTAGCTTGTTATCAAGCCCTCACCATTGGTCAACAATTATGTAGAATGTAATCAAGCACAATGTACATCCTTTTGATCTTACTCCCTTCAAGGAAGTGGAGCTGCACAACATCCACCCCCTCTAAACCTACATAGCCTCTGGTCTGTGCCAATTGCACTTAATTTGCATTATCAAAAGCATCATCAGTCATATCGTCCGATGCATATATATCATTGTCTTCTAGAGGTTGATCTAAATTGAGATCTTCAAGAACAATCTCGTCTTCTTGCTACCTGAAAAACTTAAACCTTTTTCCTGCAGTAGGCACCTTTAGCACAGTGTCATCAAGTTCACATATTTTATATGTTACATTATCAAAAACATGAAGCACCATATATGGTCCAAAAAAACATTTAGCCATTTTTCGCATAATAGTATGTGGAGGACATAGGTGGGGTGGCTTCGATCATTGTCCGTTGCCTGCCTTCCTGTGCTACAGACAAAACTCTTTATGTGTCTTGTTTTTGCTACACTGTGGAGGGCATCATCTTCCTTGCCCTCAGATCATGGGAGAGGAGATGCTCATTGCATGAACATGCAACCCTCTTTTCCCCTTTCCCAAAATAGCTTGGTTACCAATGAAACATGAGAGTAATGACGTGTGCTAGTCTCCAACTAGCCATGCTATGTTATAGACTCCCCCTAGCATACACATTGTCCCGCAGTGCCAATGGCCTTTCTCATAGGACTCGTATCCTTACATGTGACCACTTCAACCACACTCTTTTTTAAGCATTAATCAAGACAATTTTTGGCCCTTTAAAGTCACATCTTGCATACATTTAACATAAAATTAGCTTGTTATCAAGCCCTCACCACTAGTCAACTATTATGTAGAATGTAATCAAGCACAATGTACATCCTTTTGATCTTACTCCCTTCATGGAAGTGGAGCTGCACAACATCCACCCCCTCTGAACCTACATAGCCTCTGGTCTATGCCAATTGCACTTAATCTACATTATCAAAAGCATCATCAGTCATATCGTCCGATGCATATATATCATTGTCTTCTAGAGGTTGATCTAAATTGAGATCTTCAAGAACAATCTTTTCTTTTTGCTAAAAACTTAAACCTTTTCCCTGCAGTAGGCACCTTGATCACAGTGCCATCAAGTTCGCATATTTTATATGTTACATTATCAAAAACATGAAGCACCATGTATGGTCCAAACAATCGTTTAGCCATTTTTTTGCATAATAGTATGTGGAGGACGTAGGTGGGTCGGCTGCGATCGTTGTTCGTTGCCTGCCTTCCTGTGCTTCACACAAAACTCTTTATCTGTCTTCTTTTTGCTGCATTGTGGAGGGCATCATCTTCCCTGCCCACAGATCATGGGAGAGGAGATGCTCATCGCATGATCATGCAACCCGCTTTTCCCCTTTCCCAAAATAGCTTGGATACCAGTGAAACGTGAGAGTAATGACGTGTGCTAGTCTCCACCTAGCCATGCTATCTTATAGACTCCCCCTAGCATATAGATTGTCCAGTAGTGCCAATGGCATTTCTTGTAGGAACCGTGTCCTTACATGTGATCCCTTCAACCACACTCTTTTTTAAGCATTAATCAAGACAATTTTTGGCCCTTTAAAGCTGCATCTTGCATACATTTAGCATAAGATTAGATTGTTATCCAGCCTTGACCATTTGTCAACAATTATGTAGACATTAGGGAAAATATGAATCCCAAAAGGGCCCTTTAAAGTCAAAGATGCTTTTGGAATATACTCTCTACACCAATGAAAATGGGCCTATGGCCACGGTCCCACATGTTTTGGTATTTTTTTCTGAATGGCTATAACTTGAGCATTTTAACTTCAAATTTGTCGGACAATAGTGCATTTGGACCGCATTGCTGAGGTCTTTCCATAGATATGTTATATGACATAGTTTTGAGGTACGTAGATATAGGCTATCCATGCTCCCCCTTTTATGTTCTATTGTTGACTAAAATCTCATTGGTTGCTCTTACAAGACTCCTTTGGGGTTCATATTTTTCTTAATGAAGTTAGTCAAGCACAGTGTATATCCTTCTGATATTTTTTCCTTCATGGAAGTGGAGCTGTTGCACAACATGCACCCCATTTGAGCCTGCACAGCCTCCGATCGGTGCTAGTTGCACTTAATCAGCATTATCAAAAGAATCATTAGACACATCGTCTGATGCATACATATCAATGTCTTCTGGAGGTTCACCTGAACTGAGATCTTCAAAAACAATCTCGTCTGATGCATAAATATCATTGTCTTCTAGAGGTTGATCTCAACTGAGCTCTTCAAGAACAATCTCTCTTTCTTGCTTCTTGAACAACTTAATGCTTTTTCCTACAATAGGCACCTTAAACACATTTCCACCAAGTTTGCATTTTTGATAAGTCACAATATGAAAAACATGAAACACCATATATTGTCCAAACCATCATTTTATCATTTTCCACGTAACAGTATGTGCAGGACACGGGTGGGGTGGTTACAACTGTTGTTCGGTGCCTACCTTCCCATGCTACGCACAAAATTCTGTACATGTCTTCTCTTTGCTACGTTTTGGAGGGAGTCGTCTTTCCTGCCTGAAGATCGTGGGACCGTCGCATGCGCATGGAACCCGATTTTCTCCTTTTCCAAAATAGTTGGGATACCACTGAAAGACCATGAGTAATGACGTGCGCTAGTGTCCACCCAACCATGCTATCTTATAGCCTCCCCCTAGCATAGACACTGTCCGATCGTGAAAAAGGCCTTGCTTGTAGGACCTTTGTGCTTACATGTGATTACTTCAACCAAACTCTTTTTTTACCATTTATCAAGAAAATGTTTGGACCTTTAAAGTCTTATCTTGCCTAATCATTTCATGGTGGCACACTCATCTCGCCTATAAAGACTGATGCGGGTAAAAAACTGCCAAAAATAGCAGTTGATATGCGTCGTTGCAGAATTGCATGGAAAGTGACCCAAAATGATATATTGATGAAAAATTATGCTTATCTATGCTTTTTATGCTTATGCGAGTGATCCCACAAATTTAGGGATTTTTTTGACTCCGTTTGGGATTTTTCGCATCAAAAATGGCATTTATTGGGTCAAAAATGAGTTGAAACTGGCCTAGTTTTGGTCCAATATGGAAAAATGGCCTACAAATGACACATCAGCTGAAAATTCCGTGGGTAAGAGAGAGAGGGCTGCTTTTTACAGAAAAAACCTGCAATTTTTCTCTACTGTGTAATAGCTTCCATGGTTGCCCATTCTATGTGTGCTGCAGTCCCGCCTCTTCGCAATCTTGTATCTGAGCTTGTGACGGAGTGAGTTAGAGTTTTTCCTTATCAAAATGGTGTTTGGGCTTCACTTTAGAAGCTCATAAATCTCTGCAAAATCAAAAAATGGTCGTCATGAAGGTCGAAGCTCAAGCATTCCTTTCAACTGTTTGATGCTATGACTATGTAATTGGGGGCGAGGCTACATGATACCATGAAAGAGGTTTGGGTTTTGAATGAGAATTGTGCTTGTATGAGCATCAAGGTTTCATCTCTGAAATATTAGTGTTTTTCAATGGTCTTTTTAAGTGAAATTGAATGTGATTTGGTGATCCTCTCATCATACTCTCGATTACGAGAACAAGCAGACTCCAAGCACGATAGGAAAGAGGGTTTGTGAATTTGCTATCATGAACGCTCTTAGATTTTCTATCACCCTTAGAAAAATGGTTGGTGATTCTCCACGAACGCTTTCTCACAAAGTGTTTGTGACTCTCATCACGAACTCTCACAGCTAGAGGTTCTGCACCTTCCCAGCTAGACCGCACACTTTTCGACACCGTGCTAATGGCCTTTCCTGTAGGACACGTGTCCTTGCATGTGATCACTTGAATCATACTCTTTTTTTAGCATTAATCAAGAAAATTTTTGACCCTTTAATGTCGCATCTCCCATACATTTAGCATAGAATTAGCTTATTATCAAGCCCTGAACACTAGTCAACAATTATGTAGAATTTAATCAAGCACAATGTACATCCTTCTCATCTTTTTATGTTCATGGAAGTGGAGCTGCACAACATCCACTCCCTCTAAACTTTCACAGCATCTCATCTGTGCCAATTGCACTTAGTCAACATTATCAAAAGCATCATCAGGCACATCGTCCAATGCATACATATCAATGTCTTCTAGAGGCTGATCTAAACTGAGATCTTCAGGAACAATCTTGCCTTCTCGCTTCCTTAACAACTTAACCCTTTTACCTAAAATAGGAACCTTGAGCACATTGCCATAAAGTTTGCATATTTGATATGTTACATTATAAAAAACGTGAAGCACCATATATGGTCCAAATGATTGTTTAACCATTTTTTGCACAGTAGTATGTACTGGACATAGGTGGGGCAACTAAGGCTGCTCTTTGCTACCTGCCTTCCTATGTTGCACACAGAGTATGTACCTCTCTTCTTTTTGCTACACTGTGGAGGGCGTTGTCTTCCTTGCATGAAGATTGTGGAAGAGGAGATGCGCGTCGCATGCACATGCAACCCGCTTTTTCCCTTTTCCAAAATAGCTCAGATACGAGTGAAAGGTTGAGAGTATTGCCATGTGCTAGTCTCCACCCAACCACGCTATCTTATAGCCTCACCCTACCATACACATTGTCCATCCGTGTTGGTGACCTTTCCCGTAGGACCCATGTCCTTACATGTGATCATTTCAATGATACTCTTTCTTTAGCATTAGTGAAGACAATTTTTGGCTCTTTAAAGTCATATCTCTCATACATTTAGCATAAAATTAGCTTGTTATCAAAACATGACCACTGGTCAAAAAATATGTAGAATTTAATTAAGCACAATGTACATCCTTTTGATCTTTTCCCCTTCATGGAAGTGGAGCTCCACAACATCCAACCCCTCTGAACCTGCACAGCCTCCGATCTGTGCCAATTGCACTTAATCAACATTATTGACATCAATCATATCGTTCGATGCATACATATCATTTTCTTCTGAAGGTTGATTTGAGCTGAGATCTTCAAGAATAGTCTTTCCTTCTTGCTTCTTGAACAACTTAACCCTTTTTCCTGCAATAGGCACCTTGAGCACGGTGCCATCAAGTTTGCATATTTGATACGTTACATTATCAAAAACACATAGCACCATATATGGTCCAAAAAATCATTTAACCATTTTTCACATAATAGTATGTGGAGGACATAGGTGGGGTGGCTGAGACCACTGTTCGCTGCCTATCTTCTTGTGCCTTAAACAGAAATCTATACCTATCTTCTTTTTGCTACGTTCTCCTTGTGCCGTGATGCTAAGGCGGCAATGGACTTACATATAAAGAAATTCTTGATGCAAGGAAGCAGAGGAAAATGTCACAAAACCTTGTGGAAGGCGTCATCTTCCCAACCTACAATTTTTGGGAGAGGAGATGTGTGTCGCATGCACATGCACCCTCTTTTCCCCTTTTTATTAGCTTGGATACCAGTACAAGGCCGAGAGTAATGCCATGTGCTAGTCTCGAGAAACCATGCTATCTTATAGCCTAACTCTAGCATACACACTCTCCAGCCGTGTCGATGGCCTTTACCATAGAACTCGTGTCCTTACATGTGATCACTTTAACCACGCTCTATTTTTAGCATTAATCAAGATAATTTTTGGCCCTTTAAAGTCGCATCTCGCATACATTTAGCATAAAATTAGCTTATTATCAAGTCCTGACCACAAGTCAACAACTATGTAGAATTTAATCAAGCACAATGTACATGCTCCTGATCTTTTTTCCTTCTTGGAAATGGACCTGCACAACATCCACCTCCTTTTGAACCTACATAGCATCTTGTCTGTGCCAATTGCACTTAATCCGCATTGTCAAAAGCATCATCAAACTCATCATCGGATGCATACATATCATTGTCTTCTAAAGGTTAATCTAAATTGATATCTTCAAGAACAATCTCACCTTCTCGCTTCTTGAACAACTTAATTGTTTTTCCTACAGTAGGCACATTGATCACAGTGCCATCAAGTTTGTATATTTGATATGTTACATTATCAAAAACATGAAGCACCATATATGGTCCAAACCATCATTTAACCATTTTTTGCATAATAGTATGTGGAGAACGTAGGTGGGGTGACTACGGCCTTTGTACGCATAGAACTTTGTACGTGTCTTCTTTTTGCTACATTGTGGAGGGAGTCATCTTCCCTACCTGCATATCGTGGAAGAGGATATCAAAAAACATCAAAAGCTTGCATCACTGCAACAATAATCTGTAAACAATTCAAAACAAAAAACAAATGGCATAAGTACGTTGGAAACCAAAAGAACAAACAACCATAATCTTGCATGAAGATACACCAAAATGAGAAACTTTCATAACTAGAAGCCACAAGATTATGTATCCAAAAACCCTTACAACCAATAGTTAGTAATGGTACACTCACCCTGCAAACCATAAAGCACAAGATAAATTCAATAAGATAAACCCTGGCGAGAAACTCGCATAACCATAACCCACAAGGTGCCATATCCAAAAAACCCAATGTCTTGAGAGAAGCCTGCACAAACCATAAGCTATTGCAACAACTACAACCCTGGCAAGAAAATGGACCTAGCAAGAAAACCATATGCTTGCCATGCAAACCAGAAACCAGAAGATCGATGGACCAAAATAAACCCTGGCGAGGAAACTTGCATAACCATAAACCACAAGGTGATGTATCCAAAAAAACCCAAAGTCTTGAGAGAAGCTTGCACAAACCATAAGCTACTGCAACAACTACAACCCTGTCAAGAAAATGGACCTGGCAAGAAAACCTTACGCTTGACATGCAAACCATAAACCACAAGAGCCATGAAAAAAAATAAACCCTGGCGACGAAAGGCATGGTGAGAAAACCATAAGCCAAAAAGAGCTATCATGCCATAAATTGAAAACACTAAAACATTACGTTTGCTGGGAAAACCATATGCTTACCATGCAGACCATGTGCTTGCCATGCAAAGACCTGACAAGAAAAAGACATGGCAAGAAAAACCATACAGAGGTCATGCAAACCATGCCTGGCGAGAAAACCATAATCCACAATATACCTCATGCCATAAATTGAAAATACTATAAAATGTTACATTTGATAGGAAACCAAATGAGTGCCATGCAAATGATATACGGCGAGTAAAACCATACAGAGGTCTTGCAAACCATAAACTGCAAACCATTGCTTGATAACCATAATGCATGCATGATCATAAAGCATAAAGAAAACGCTCACCATGGCAAGAGAGAAAATTCATCCATGAAGCAAACTCTCACCATATGCTCTCCATGCATACGATTACCTTGCCATTAGTAACCACATCAAAAGGGATTGCATACGCTTGTCATGCAAACCATAAACCTGCATGAGAAGCTTGATGAAAGCAATGCATGCATGAGCATGAAGAAAACACTCACCATGCCTGAGGAGAAAACCATAATCAAAAGAGATACTTGGAAGGCAAAAAATGAACATCCAGAAGTTTGCATCACTGCAACAATATCCTGCAAACAATCCAAACTAGAAAAAGAACATGCCATAAGTACATCGCCATAAACCACAAGAACAATACCATAAGTGAAAAAATGCCATAAGTGGGTAATGTACCGCAAGACCAACACCATAAGTGCATTACCCACTTGCCAGGAAAACCATAATATTGCCATGCAAACCACAACATGCAATCTACTTGTCGGACAAGCCATAATCTGTAAGCAAGCAAGAACATGCAAACGACTTGTGAAGCAAGCCACAATCTTTGAGGAACATCATAATTTGAGTACCTCTTATCAAGCAACCATAATAATGCAAAGAAAACCATAATATGCATACAACTTATCAAGCAAACCATGATCTTGCTAACAAAAACCATTATCTCTGCACACAAACCAAAAAATCATGGGAAAACATAATGTGCAAGCCACAACTAACCACAATCTGCCATAAACCTGCCATACACAATCTCAAAACCATAACTAGCCATACGCTTGCCATGCAAACCATATGCTTGACGTAATCTTGATACGCAACGCTAATCTTGCCAGAAAACCATAATATAAAAACCACTCGTCAATCAAATCATAAGCTCACCAAAAAACCATAATAAGCAAACCTCTAATCAGACATGCAAACCATATGCTTGACATACACTCACCGAGAAAACCATACAAACCATATGCTTCACATATACTCAACATGCAAATCATATGCTGGACATACGCTCGCCATGCATAGCGTCTGTTGATGAAAGAAAAACTTCTTGTGATAACCTACTATGAACCAGAAACATGAACACCAGAGACAAAGCATGAAGTACTAGGTATACCTTGAAAGCAAAATAAGAGTAGCCATAAATGAAGGACCATATAATCTTGCATGTTACAAGGAAAGACAAGAGGCATGAGAAGCTTCATAACAATAAAGAATGTATGAGCATAAAGCAAGTATACACATACCAAAAATTGAGGAAAAATACAACTATGATCCAAATGCCATGCATCCACATGAATCCTACGTGTCACATAAAAGAAAACACTTTAGGATGCAAGAGCATGAGCAAATACCACAATCCAAAAGCAACAAGCTCTTATAGAGGTGCGGGTTCCCGTCTCTTGGTCACTTGTGACCTCCCATCATACAAAAATTCTACCACAGCCTTTGCATGGTACTCCTTGAAGCAAGGATCCGCACACATGGTTTTCTTACATTTTCCGCAGCCCCATTTAGTGCACAAGGGCTTGCATCTCTCCACCTACTTATGCTAAAAAAAAGATTCTTTCTTTTGGTAGCACACACCACACAATACTTGCCAAATTGTGCAAGCACATAGGAAAGTGTCCATTATTGTACAACCACAAGCCTCTTGCACATGAATGGTCTAAATGCATTGTTCACCAATTGTTCATGCAAGCATTCAGCATAAAATCAAATCAAGAAGTGTCAAGTTTCCATACAAATCCTTCCAAATGATCCATACATTGGTAAACACGGAGTCCATCAGACCCCAAAGAGTACATGCCACCATTTCGAGCCATGCATGGTGGTTTGCAAACTGTAACCATGACTGAGCACCATGCTATTTAACTACCAAATCTAGACAAGACATAAGCATCTTCTTACCATCCCCAACCATGCACTTCACCTCACCTTTATGCATACCAAAACAATTAGAAGCAAAGAAAATCTCCTTCTTATCCATCCAAGAGCATGCAATAAGACCCTTCTTTTTACAATATGCAAAGCATGAAGCACCACGAGCTTGCTTACTCAAGTTCAACATATCTTTACCTAGAAAGTACTTGCTATTGCATATATATGTGCCTGTACCACCTTGACATTCATTGCGTAGATGCTCTAAGAGCTTTACAGAAGTGAAATAACTATCAAAGAATACATGATGCCCTTGTCTAGGAAAAGGCTGCACAAGATTTGCAACCACATGGAAAGACAACTCTTTACATGGCATCTTATCATAACCCTGAAACGCATAATTGTAACCCGTGGATGAGTCACACAAATTCCAAACCTTTATGCCAAACTTGACCCTACATGGATTAAGCTTGCATTTTGATGGAATAATACGCTCATCAACAGTCATACATTGGCATAAGTTATAATACTTTTGAAATGTAAAATTCAGCCTCTCTTCCAACTCAAGTGTCTACCATAATTTATGCTCTCTACATCCCCTTGGTGGTCTTTTTGTGTTGTCTCTAAGATGCAAGAACCTCTTTATTTACTGGAAAGAGGTATGGCTCATCTTATTGCCAAAGTTTGGAAAGTGTAACAAGCCACGCATATCATCCCTCCAATAGTGTTGCTTGCTAGGTATGTAGTGAAGTGCCATGC
The DNA here is from genome assembly GCF_014529385.1 of Adiantum capillus-veneris. Classification (NCBI taxonomy): domain Eukaryota; kingdom Viridiplantae; phylum Streptophyta; class Polypodiopsida; order Polypodiales; family Pteridaceae; genus Adiantum; species Adiantum capillus-veneris. The sequence goes on from NC_140946.1 coordinate 94,157,339, forward strand.
CTAAAGTTGTGCCCAAGAAGCACAAAAAACAATGACGATCTAAAGGGACCCATCTTCTCATGGACTCATGCAAATTGCTACACCTCCCTCTCTCTTTATTGGCATACATATTTGTCTCATTAATTATATGGTCAACAAGATCAAGTGGATAAGGCATAAGAAACAAATGAAATTCTGAAAATTCACGAGGTACATGTCCCAAGTCCAGTCCTACCAAACCATTGAAATCCGGAAGCTTCCAAAATGTACCAAGAGGCTCTTGCTCCATCTTGTCACCACTCTTCCATTCCGGAGGGACAACATCAACAAAGTCACAATCAGCTTTGGGAGCATTATCAAGCACTGGTCCTTCTGCCTCTAAGGCCTCGTCATTGCCACACTCTACCCCTTCACCTTCAAATGCATGTTCATTATCATCCTTGCTATCATTAGCATCTTCATATGGGCTAGCCAGGGTGCTAGGTCTACCACCTGCATGTGCGATCGGTCTAGGTTTTTCTGTCCGTCCCACATTTCTGCTAAACTCGGGTGGTCCTTCTACCTCTAAGGCCTTGTCATCGCCACACTCTACCCCTTCACCTTCAAATGCATGTTCATCATCATCCTCGCTATCATTAGCATCTTCATATGGGCTAGCCAAGGTGCTAGATATACCACCTACATGTGCGATCGGTCTAGGTTTTTGTGGCCATCCCACATTTCTGCTAAACTCGAGTGATGGTTCTATGATTTTTTCTTTCGATGAACCCTTCGGTCGAACTCTTTTCTTGGATTTGGGTGGCCTTTCACGATCTCTACATGGTGGTGTTAATGTCTCTAAAATACCTAACTCCATGTTTTCCACATGCAATGCAATGTTTTCCCCGGCCAGATTCAATGCATCATATGCATCATCAAGACTCAAATTCAGAATTTCAACCCCTCTTGCATGACTTGATTCACCATTATAAGGAGTGCAATCAACAAAAATTGAATCATGCCTTACTTGCATTGATTTTCAAGGAGCATAGATGCCAATTGCATGAAGCTTTGCACAACAAAATTAGCCACGGAATCCCATATAGCAGGGTATTGCCTTGGATCCCTTTCAAACCTACAGGTAAACTTGAGGTTTTGAGGGTTGAACTTCTCGAGCACACCAATTAAGAAGAAGAATTTTGCATGATTTTCTCCATAGCTCTGGGCTGCCCATGCTTCCCCGAACCAAGCGGCTGGAACTTGCAATAAAGCCCCTTCTTGGGCTGCCAAGAAAGTCGAGTTGAGTCCCTCTCTTCTCCATCCAGCCTCCTAGACCATGAACCTCCTCAAATTCAGCACCATATCTCTACAGAAATTAGCGCTCTGTCTGCTACCTATGCTCTCAAAATTCGGCCAAAACCTGACCCATGAGCTCTCGGGATGCATTTTTTGCTTTAATTGGGGCTCGAAGCCAAGCCCTTGGATCTAGTTTTGATCCAATGGTGCCAATTGCCCCTAAGATATAAGGCTTGGCTCCCACCATGCAATCTCCTCAAGCACGACACTGCATGGCTTCCGAGCCAAGTTGCTTGTGATTAGCAACTTTTATAAAATGTTTTATATAGCTACCTAGAACATAGGACATGCAAAGATAGTAAAAGAAATTCCAAATTTTTAGCAGGCCATGAGAGTACTTGCTGCGTTGGCCAATTATGTAGATCAAATTCCAATTCATAGAATTAATTCTTGAAAGTTGATCGGTTAACAGGACATAAAATTGTCCGAGGACATAAAAGTGTCCTGTTATCAATTTGGTATTAAAGCTGCATCTTGCATACATTTAGCATAGAATGAGCTCGTTATCAAGCCCTCACCATAGGTCAAAAATTAGGTAGAATTTAATCAAGAACAATGTACATCCTTCTGATCTTTTTCCCTTCATGGAAGTGGAGTTGCACAACACCCACCCCTTCTGAACTTGCACAGCCTCCGGTCTGTGCCAATTGCACTTAATCAGCATTATCAAAAGCATCATCAAACACTTCATTCGATGCATACATATCATTATCTTTTGGAGGGTGATCTGAACTGAGATCTTAACACTAGGTTGGTAATGGGACATTTTTATGTCCTGGGACACTTTTATGTCCTGTTAAGTGACCATTTTCCTTGAATTATGTCAAGAGTTTCAAAATGGATTTTGAGGTGCTATCGGTCTAGAAATTTGTCTCATGAGCTGAAAAAAACTCGACATTTTTTTGGAATATCAGTTCCATCTTTAACCTTGTGCTTGCACAACATTTCACAACCTAAACTTTGTGAAAAAATGGGTCCTGTTTTTGGCTTTTTTCAACTTTTTGCAACTATACCACTCTAGAATTCATGTTTGTGAGGTCTATAATGCTAGAGAACTATCTTTAGTAGTCCTCAACATGTCCTGATGCTTCTAGGGAGAAATAAATGTTAAAGTTGTAAGTTATGACCAAATTACAAAAATTGTCAAATCCTGTTTTTTAGCCAATTTTAGCTCTTCTATGATTTTTTTGGTGACTTTCATGATATCCAAATGCAGTTTTGATTTTCTACGTCGCATATTGTAACATAAAGCTATATTCCTTGAGTTTTGGGGCACCTAATACCCTATTTTTCATAGTAGACAACGATGGTTGATTTTTTCAATTATAGAAGAAAACGAAACATTTTAGTATATCAAGTATAGCTTTTTCAATATTGTTAGTTTCTTGTGACAACTACATGCATTTTGTAGGTAGTAACCATATCTAGTCATAAGGATCAAATTTGGATAGATATTGAATAGTTTCTATGGGATTCTACAACTCATAATGTTGAATCCAGTTTTTTCATGTTTGCTGTATTTAGCACTTCATCTTTGTCCCCAAGATTCCCCTTGGTAAGAGATGTATTATTCTTTTTACATGCTCCATGGCTCCTTATGAACCTAAAGGACAATAGGGAACTAATAAAACATGCATATATGATTTGTATTGAGTGTGGCTATAGAAACTTTGATGATAGGTTTGCAGAATGGTAAAAATTCAACTTTTTTGTACCTATTTCTTTTGGCAAAACAAAAAATAGTGAGTGAGAAGCAATCATATGTTCTGATCACCAACCCATTGAAGTTAACTAGGGAATTTATCTCAAGTCCTACAAAAATCCCTAATCTTATTTTTATGCAACAAAACGTAAGAAATGACTGTTTTGATGAAAATGTACTGGTCCATCAACTTTGGAGGCTTGGTGTGACCAAAAGATGAGAAATTTTACAAGTTTCTTATTTTTTACATGTGTAGTAGGCCTTGAACTATAACCTCATGAAAGGATTTTACAAAATGAGTGGATCTATTATGGTTTTGGAGGTTTTTTTCAAAACCCTGAAAGGACACTTTTATGTCCTGTTAGGTTACCAACCTAGTGTTAAAGAAAAATCTTGCCTTCTCGCTTCTTGAACAACTTAACCCTTTTTCCTGCAATAGGCACCTTGAGCACAATGCCATAAAGTTTGCATATTTGATATGTTACATTATCAAAAACATGAAGCACCATATATCGTCCAAACCATCACTTAACCATTTTCCACATAGCAGTGACGGTGGAGGACGTAGGTTGGGTGGTTGAGGCCGCTGTTTGTAGCCTAACTTTCCTTGTTGTGCACATACCTCTATACATGTCTTCCATTTGCTACGGTGTGGAGTGCATCATCTTCCCTACCTGCAGATCATAAGAGAGGAGATTCGCGTCGCATGCACATAGAACCCCCTTCTGCCCTTCCCAAAATAGCTCGGATACTAGTGAAAGACTCCGAGTAATGTCGTGTGCTAGTCTCCACCCAACCAGGCTATCTTAGAGCCTTCACCTAGCATACACACTGTTCGGCCGTGCCAATGGCCTTGCCCGTAGGACCCGTGTCCTTACATATGATCACTTCAGCCATAGTCCTTTTCAGCATTAATCAAGGCAATTTTTGGCCCTTTAAAGCTGCATCTTGCATACATTTAGCATAAATTTAGCTCGTTATCAATCCTTGACCATTGGTCAACAATTATGTAGAATCTAGTCAAGCACAATGTACATCCTTTTGATCTTTTTCCCTTTATGAAAGTGGATTTGCACAACATCCACCCCCTCTGAACCTGCACAGCCTCCGGTCACTGTCAATTGCACTTAATTAGCATTATCAAAAGCATCATCAGACACATTATTTGATTCATACATATCATTTTCTTCTCGACGTGGATGTGAGCTAAGATCTTTAGACTTTGAGATACAGTAATTGTGAGCTGTTTTAAGGGGGGTATTGGAAAGCTTGAGTGTTCAAACCTAGTTTTCTCTTGGGAGTAACTTGAAGAGGGTCCCATTGATGGGCATCTTTATGTCATATTATCTCATGGGGTGCAAGACTTTATCTTTTGATCACAAAGACAAAACTTGAGAGTATAAACTTAAGTTTTCTAAAGTGCTAAGTGTTGAAGATGATGAAACAGGAAACAGAAGGAAGACAACAACTCAGAGTAGGAAGAAGATGGAGAAGGAGAAGACACAGAGCTTGTGTACAAGATCTCTGTAGTCTCTCTCTCTGTATTGGAATAATAATGTATATACAAACTCAGAGCTACAAAGCTTATATGAAACCCTAAGTGATAAGGTGTCCTTTCACACCAGATGTCCAGGGGGAAAAACCCAGTGGGAGAAAAGTGCCCCTAGTGAAGCGCGTATACACACTAACACTACTACATGTCTACAAATCCCCCCTGTAGTGATAGTGTGAATCCGTACAAGGTAGCAGATCATCATGTGTATGAGAGTAAGCCCAAAGCTTTTCGGAAAGCTTCAAACTTTTCTCGTGATAACGCCTTCGTAAATAGATCTGCAATGTTATCCTGTGTAGGACAGTAAGTTAGTGTGATCTCCCCTGCATGTAGCCTTTCCCTGACATAGTGGTAGTGAACCTCTATGTGCTTTTTCTTGCATGAAATATTGGATTCCTTGCAACTGCCATAGCACTCTGACTGTCAGTGAAAATGGTAGTGGGTGCCTGTTGACACTCACAAAGATCTGCCAATAACCTGCGTATCCATACACAATCAACTGTTGCAGTGAAAGCTGCCCTGTACTCAGCTTCACAAGTTGATGTAGCCACTGTGGGTTGCTTCTTGCTTAGCCAAGATATACATGCATTTCCCAAGAAAAAACAATTGCCACTTGTGGAATGTCATGTGTCAAAATCACCAGCCCAATCTGAATCGCTGTAACCAAGAAGCTGCATAGAACTGTGCTTTCCATACATATCCCCCCTTGGAAAGAACATGGCAAGATTAGGGGTACCTGAAAGGTAACGAAGTATGCGCTTCACAGCCTGCCAATGATGCATACCTGGGCTGTGCATAAATCTGCTTGCTTGTGAAACCCCAAATTGAATGTCTGGACGAGTGTTGCCTGCCAAATATATCAAGCAACCAACCACTGCTGCATAAGTATGTACATCAAAAGTTTCTCCAGCATCATGCATGCTCAACTTTGATCCAGTTTCTACGGGTGTAGAGATTGGCTTACAATTTTGCATACCAAACTTGTCCAAAATTTTATGCAAATATTTTGCCTGCAACATGTATATGCCATCTTCTGATTGCACAAAGTGAATACCCAAGTAATAATGTAGCAAACCAAGATCAGACATCTCAAAGGTTTTTCTCAAAGCATCTTTAAACGCTTCAATTTCATCTGCAGTATTGCCTGTAAGAAGCATATCATCCACATAAAGTGTTAGCATAATGAGAACTCCATCTCTCTTTTTGACATACAAAGTACTTTCTGTTGGACTATTCTGAAATCCCTGGCCAATCAAATAAGTATGTATCTTCTCATACCATGCTCTTGGAGCCTGTTTGAGACCATACAAAGCTTTACGCAATCTACATACCTTTTTCTCTTGACCTTTTACAACAAAACCACTTGGTTGACTTACATAAACTTCTTCCTGCAAATCACCATTCAAAAAAGCAGTTTTGATATCCAACTGATGCACTTTCCAACTATGATGAGCAGCAATTGCAACTAGTGATCTAACTGTGGACGTACGAGAAGTAGGAGCAAAGGTTTCATCATAATCTATGCCTTTCTGTTGCGCATAGCCTTTTGCCACAAGCCTTGCTTTGTACCTGTCAACAGTACCATCTTGTTTCCTTTTTACCTTAAAAACCCACTTTGTACCAATAGGCTTTTTACCTGTAGGCAAGTCCACTAGATCCCATGTATGATTCTTATGAATAGAATCAATTTCTTGCTGCATAGCATCTTTCCACTGAACACACTCTAAAGCTTGTTCAAATGAATCAGGCTCATCTGCATCACAAAGAGTGCTAAAGCAAGCCAAATCTACTTGCTCTCTGCCAAAAGTAGTACCAGCACGTGTTTTTCGTGGCAACGGTGCATCCAACTTGCTATCCTGCAAAGTTTTCTGAACCCATTTAGGCAAGGTTCTTTCTTCCCTGAGAACTTCTTGCTCTTCACGCACAATTTCCTCTACATCATGAGGTGTCACATGCTGATCAAAAGATTGATCAAGATTATCAACCTGTTGTGATTCTTGATTCTCCACAAAAGAAGGAAGCAAACCTTCAAATACATCATGTGTCTGCATATGAGGTACATCAAAAGCAACCATAGGTTGAGCAGTAGTTTCTGCAAAAATTACGTCACGACTTTCAAAAATCTTGTTTGTAGCAGGATTGTAAAGTCTATAACCTTTACTTCCACTACTGTACCCCACAAATATACATTTGATTGCCTTATCATCAAGCTTCCCACGTAACTGTTGAGGGATGTGAGCATAAGCAAGACAACCAAAAACACGAAGATAACTGACTGAAGGTTTTTTGTCATACCAAGCTTCATATGCAGTAATGGTCTTCAAGGCACGAGTAGGACACCTGTTCAAAACATGTGCTGCACAAGCAACTGCCTCCATCCATAGCTTATGAGGCAAACTCTTAGCCTTGAGCATACATCTAGCCGTCTCCATTAAAGACCTATTCTTCCTTTCTGCAACACCATTCTGTTGTGGTGTGTATGGCATAGTGCATTGGTGTTTAATGCCTTTCTTTCCCAAAAAATCCTTAAATGCACCTGACATGTATTCACCTCCTCGATCGGTACGAAGAGTCTGTACTTTGCAACTTGTTTCATTTTCAACCATGGCGACATAATGTTGAAAAACTGCAAACACATCTGACTTTGCTTTGAGTGGATACACCCAACAAAACCTGGAAAAGTCATCAATGAAGGTCACAAAATAAAGGCAGTTTCCTATAGATGGCGTCCTCATAGGACCACATACATCACTGTGTACAAGTTGCAACTTTCGTGTCGCTCTAACTGAACCATCCTGCGAAAATGCAAATCTGTGCATCTTTCCAAGAACGCAACCTTCACATACATGTCTTGGTGGCATCTCCAATAAGGACAAATCATGCACCATATTATGACGTTGTAAAGTCATCAAACTGCCATAACCAACATGCCCAAATCTAGCATGCCACAACTCAGCATCCTGCATGGCCTGAGTCTTTGTTTCTGCAATACATACCTGAATCTGCTTTTCATAATGATCTAGCACAAATAGTCCATTTTCCAGCGTACCTGTAGTGATAAGAGAATAACCATTCTCTCGATCTCGTACAACACATCTGTCATCCTCAAAAATGACCCGAAGACCATTTTTTGCAAGAGAGGATACAAACAACAAATTCTTCTTGATCCCTGGAACATATAAGACATCTGGCAAGCATAAATCTGAACCATCTGAAATGGTAATCAAAATCTTACCAACGCCTTTGATTAGATAAGAAGCATTATTTGCACATGTCACCTTCTTTCCTGCTGGAGCTGCATCCAATGAACAAAACAAATCCTTCCTTGAAGTAATATGCCTGGATGCACCACTATCAAAGTACCAAATCATTTGTGTCTTGTCAACACTGTAAGCAGAAAAATCTGAACATACTACGAAAGCATAAGAATCCTGCACAAAGTTTGCAGACTCTTCTTTAGCTGTAGAAGAATCACCAGAAGCTGAAACAACCAAACTTGACTCTTTCTTCTTTTCTTTAGCAATTCGCTTTTTACACTCACTAATGTAGTGACCAGGTTTCTTGCAGTAGTGACATTTACCTTTCTTCTTGGACTTGTCGGAATCACCTTTAGACTTCTCTGAAGATTGTCCTGCACTAGACTTGGAGTGATGAGCACTCTCTTTACCCCTGTTTTTGTTCTGTACAACAAGAGCATGATCCATACCATCCACCTGTAAAGACTTGTTCTTACGTGATTGATCCTCCTGCAATAGCAAAGCCACTAACTCTTCAAAATAAAGAGGGTCAGGATTAGCTCACAAAGATAGAGTCAAAGAAGTCTGAAAAGTCAAATAAGATGGTGGTAGTGAATTGAGTGTTTTGGAAACCAAGTCCTTCTCTGGAATCACTTCATCAATGCTAAGCAATTTCTCTTTAAGATCCCTGATTTTTGTAAGATGCTCGACAATATCGTCACCTTCGTCCATCTGTATTTTGTCAAGTTGTTTCTTCAAAAACTCTATTCTGGCAGCGTTTCTTCCTCCAAACATAGCTTGCAGAGTGTTCCAAGCATCCTCAGAAGTTCTGCAAGATCTGATATGTGGTGTGATTGTCCTCTTTATGGTTAAGGCAATCATATCCATAGCCTGTGCATCTTTAGTATCCCATCTCTTTTGCTCTCGTGTGACTTGTGAGGGTCCTGCACCAACAGCTGCACCACGACCAGGCGTGGCAGGTGCAATGCTACCTGGACGAACTTCATCTCCAGATACATAATCCCACAATCCTTTACCAACCAAAACATTTTTGGTCATAAAAGACCAAAGAGAATAGTTGGTACCATCCAATTTGTCTTCGGATGTAAACGCACCAAAAATCTCTTTCTCCGTAGATTGAGCCATACTGTAGATGCACACAAGAGAGCAAAAGAACCTCCAAGAGATTCACAAATCTCCTCTCCAATCCAAGCAAAACTCTACACAAAATCTCAGCACAAAGCTAAGACAAGCTGCTTCCCAAAAGAACTGTTTACCTGAAGAAAATCTGTCAAAAAGCACACCCTCTTGATCTAAACGCCTCCGAAAAGTAACTTCTGCTACGTTGCTCAGAACAAAATTCTGAGGGCTCGAACGGCTTCGAAAGGGGGGTAAAACCGCAGGTCGCCTGCTCAGAATACTCCCGGAACGTCGAGGATGCTCCCACGAGCAAATTTTCCGAAAACTGCCTGAAAACTGCGATTGCGCGCGCGGACGCGAAAACGCAAGTAGAGGCTCTGGAAATCACCTCGCTCTGATACCAATTGTTGAAGATGATGAAACAGGAAACAGAAGGAAGACAACAACTCAGAGTAGGAAGAAGATGGAGAAGGAGAAGACACAGAGCTTGTGTACGAGATCTCTGTAGTCTCTCTCTCTGTATTGGAATAATAATGTATATACAAACTCAGAGCTACAAAGCTTATATGAAACCCTAAGTGATAAGGTGTCCTTTCACACCAGATGTCCAGGGGGAAAAACCCAGTGGGAGAAAAGTGCCCCTAGTGAAGCGCGTATACACACTAACACTACTACATGTCTACACTAAGCATCCCAATGTTGTACAAGCAAAGTGAACATGTCATATTGATTTAAGTGTTGGTCCTATGAAGCCTAGAAATTGAACCACATGGCCGACATATGGATCTCCCAGTGGGGAGGGGAGGGTGGTGGGCGAGGGGAGGTGCGCGCGCGCACACACACACACACACATACACACATAGGACCAAACCCAATTGCTTAGGGAGAGTGAGGAGAACCATCATTATCAAAGTTTTGACCATGTGGAAAAAATTGTGGGATGGAGAGAGAGAGAGAGAGAGAGAGAGAGAGAGAGAGAGAGAGAGAGAGAGAGAGAGAGAGAGAGGACTAGACTCGCTCACTTAGTGAGAGAGGAGAAGCATCCCAATGACTAAAAATTTGACAAAGGGAACAAAAGTGAGGGCTAGAGGGCGAGATAGATAAAGAGAGGGGGCAAGAGATACAGAGAGAATGTGGTAGTCGTTTAAATTCACACCTTTGGAGTTGATGAGTTTGTAATAGAATCTCTCTCTCTCTCTCTCTCTCTCTCTCTCTCTCTCTCTCTCTCTCTCTCTCTCTCTCTCTCTCTCTCTCTCTCTTGTCAATGGCTACCCCATCTTTCTTTTAATGTTGCTCTCTCTCCCTCTATCCCACATATTCATACACATGGTCAAAACTTTAGTGAGGATGCTTCTCCTCACTCGTCTCACTAAGTTAATAAGCTTGGTAGTCTCTCTTGCTCCCTTTAACCCTCAATTTTGTATGTGCAATCAAAAATTTGTGAAAATGCTTCTCCTACTCTACCTAATTTAGTGAGATTGGTTCTCTCTCTCTCTCTCTCTCTCTCTCTCTCTCTCTCTCTCTCTCTCTCTCTCTCTCTCTCTCTCTCTCTCAACTTTTTTCCACATGGCCTTGCAATCTCCAGAAGTGGCACTACCTACACCAATACTTGGAGGTAAAATATGACCTATGCGACCAAAGTTACATGTGATATAGTATGTGTGTGGCTTATGAGTGACTCTCAATGCTCCAAAATTGTGGTGATGAGAGTCGCAATGGAGAGCCCACATTGTGGTTGGGAGAGGAAAGTGTGTAGGTCTAAGTCATGGCTAAAAATGTGAGGGAATCAATTTTGGATGTGACCAAAAACTGAGCACTCTAGTAACGTGTGGTGCTCACACTCAAACTTGCACTGAGTATAATGTGCACAGTCAGTTTGACTCTTGTCCATTGCCCCAATTTCCTATCTCACATCGAAGGGAGTCAGAGCTAAGTCGAATGGCTGTGATAGTGTGTATTGTTGACAAGGGGATAGGCTCAAGCATGTAAGTGTAAGTACGGTTTCCCCTTTTAGCGAAGAACATGGTTTTGTAGTTGGGTGCATATATAGGTGGTGTAATGTATAAAGTGTGACCCACCAGATTCCTCCCAAGCCGTAATACATTGGCGTTTGTAGAAAAGCTTCATTCACTAGCGAGTCAATTGAGGCATCATGTAGCAAGTGTAATGTAGCCCATCTTCCAAACCACTTCTTTATGTTTTGCATCCATCCTGTGCTCTAAATATTTCTTTTATGCGTCTTTTGAACTTTTTTGCTTGATTCCCATGTAATTGTAGGAAGTTGATGTGAGGGGTTTTGACGCATCTTTATCATGTACTCCACAACCCTTTCCACGCCCAGAGATCCCGACTCAAGAAGTAGGAGCAAACTTCTTTATGTCTTGCAGCCATCCCATGCTCAAGATCTTGCTTTTATGCGTCTTTTGAACTTTTTTGCTTGCTTCCCATGCAATTGTAGGAAGTCAATGTGAGGGGTTTTGACGCATCTTTATCATGTACTCCACAACCCTTTCCATGCCCATAACCCGAATTGGAAGAGATCCTAACTCAAGAGAGAGAGAGAGAGAGAGAGAGAGAGAGAGAGAGAGAGAGAGAGAGAGAGAGAGAGAATGTGTGTTAGAGAAGAATGTGGAAGCCATTGACAAGGAGACAGAGAATTATATATTTATAGAGAGAGAGAGAGGGGTAGAGAGGGAGAACATTGCTAAGTCACTTAGGGGGAGTGAGGAGAAGCATCCTCACCAAGTATTGGCTAGGTGGACAAAACTATGGGTTGAAGGAAGGGAGAGGGAGAGGAAGAGAGGGGAGAGACCAAGCACTTTGACTTAAGAGAGTGAGCAGAAGCATCTCACAAATATTACACCATATGTAAAAAAAACAGGGATTGTGTGTGTGTGTGTGTGTGCACGCGCACGCGTGCATGTGTGTGCACGCGCACGAGTACGTGTGTGTGCATGTGTGTGTGTGTGTGTGTGTGTGTGTGAGAGAGAGAGAGAGAGAGAGAGAGAGAGAGAAATACGGGGAATAAATTTCATCACTTCATGTGAGCTAGGAGACACAACGAGACTAATGTTTTGACCATGTGGACAAAACTCAAGGAGGGGGGAGGGGAGAATGAGGAAGATAGCAAGGAGTGGAGAGAGAGAGAGAGAGAGAGAGAGAGAGAGAGAGAGAGAGAGAGAGAGAGAGAGAGAGAGAGAGAGAGAGAGAGAGGACCAAGGTCATTGATCAAGGGAGTGAGCAAAAGAATCCTCTCTAAGTTTTGACAATGTGGACAAAATTGAGGGATGGAGAGAGAAAGAAATCAAGAGAGAGAGGTGAATGGTTCTCTAAAAGAAATTTGCAAGTTGGGACTATCATCATCCTAGTTTTTCCACCTAATAGCAAGAGAGAGGGAAGATGGTCCTCTAATACAAGTCTGTGAAGAGCAGCAATAATATGTTTTTGTGACTTTGTATCGCAAGTGAGAAGTGGACCAACTTATGCGATGTTTAGAATCCATGATCTCTTAGAGAGTAGACTATCCTTTATACAAGGCCTCCTATCTACCTCTCATGTCCTCATATGCGGAAAAGTGCTCCTTGCACACAACTTTTTCTTTGCATAGCTTACAACCTCTCTCTTTGTTGGGAGTATCATCAACTTGTCCTTTCTCGATCCACAGCCTATGTGATGCTACCTTGAGCTAGCTAATAAGCTACTTATGATGTACGAGGAATGTTCATGTCCATGTATCTTGTATAGAAGGGGGGGGGGATAGATTGTGTTGGGGGGAACAGGAAAGCTAAGTACAAGGACGGCATCATAGGGAGACAAGAAAAGAAAAAGAGAGAGGGCTAAACTCACTCATTTAAGGAGAGTGAGTAGAAACCACTCTCACTAAAATTTTGTCAATGTAAACAAAACTAAAGGATGGAGGGAAAGGGGGGGGGGGGGGGGGGGGGGGGGGGGGAGATAGATAGATTGTGTTGGGGGGAACAAGCAAGCTAAGTACAAGGAAGGCATCATAGGGAGACAAGGAAAGAAAAGAGAGAGGGCTAAACTCACTCATTTACGGAGAGTGAGTAGAAACTACTCTCACTAAAATTTTGTCAATGTAAACAAAACTAAAGGATGGAGAGAAAGGGGGGGGGGGGGGGGGGAGTGAGAGAGATGCAAGCAAGGTCAAGACAGAGAGAGAGAGCGGGATGCAAACGAGGCCTCTGGAACCTATATGGAGTTATATGTTTATCTTAGAGTGTCAATATTTAATATAGACGAAGGAAAAAAAAAAGGTCATTGACTACTTGGGAATACTAGAGAGAAAATGAGAGGAAGAGAGAAGAGAGAGGAATAAAAGAGTGCCATGCACATTTGGTATGGGTGTGATTCTTGTCTTGCTCGACCCCAATACAAGATTTGTCCATGTGGACTAATCTTAACCAAATCTAACCTAGGCCCTTGACCTAGGTGTTGTACATTAACACACCCAACAAATTCAAACCTAGTTCAACGAGTTAGGTTTTGTGCATGTAGACCAAACCAAACATAGTCAAACCAAAGTCATCCACCTTTTGCCGACCAATCTACGAGAGAGAGAGAGAGAGAGAGAGAGAGAGAGAGAGAGAGAGAGAGAGAGAGAGAGAGAGAGAGATTCGTCCATGAGGACAAAACCCAAGAAATTCAAACCTAGATCATTGACCTCTTGCAAACCATGGTCCCCAGTCCACTAGAGAGAGAGAGAGAGAGGCCACCTTCGACGGCTGGCGTACATGGTAATAATGTTCGAGCAACGCCTCTAGATTTGCCAATGTGGATAATATTTGATATTAGAACATTTATTTCTTGCAAACTAATTTTCACAAACAAGACCTCTAGAGTTTGTATCAAGTGTTGTGCTTGTCTTGCAAAGGATCTCTCAATTTCGGGTATAGATAAGACAAAGATTAAGACTTGACCATGCACTTCTTACCAACTACGATGTATTAGAGACAAAGAGAAAGCTATATATAAAATGTCATCAATATCGATTGGCCTAGCTTGTGAGGCCCTTGTAGAGTCTTCCTCGGCACAAGGTTTTGGCCACAAGGACAAATCTCAAGCATTGTTGTCACTTTGTGCAAAGCAATCCATTATTGAACTAAAATATACAAAAAATGTTCTCACTTAAAATACACACAATTTTGCAAATTCTCACATATTAAAAAAATGACATTTGTTGCAAAAAATACCTTGCTTGGAGGTAGAACTTGCAAACTATGGACACATGATAATGCAATGGAGGCAGCAGAGAGGACAATAAGTATTGGGCTATTGGGGTCCTAGAGCCTTCAATGTCAAGGGCCTTTGAGCCAGGTATGATCTAGAAGCCTCAACTTTGTAGATAGAGAAGAGAGAGAGAGAGAGAGAGAGAGAGAGAGAGAGAGAGAGAAATTTAGCTATGGTGACACCAAACTACACCTCTGCATGTACAAAATAAAACTCCTTAGAGCATGCAAGTGCTATTGCTTTCTTTGTATGCGCAAGTCTACATACTTTATCGCATTGCACGCGAGCAAGCACCTCGAGAGGGGATAATATTGACTATGAGTGCCCATTGGTGCAGACCTCAGATCATGACACAACATTTTTTGAGAGCGAATCAGCCGGAGTTAGTACCTTGTGTGAGACCATGGGCGACAGCAAACGGGCGACAGCAAAACAAGACAAATGAGTGACAGAGATTTCACTATGATTGTAATTTGTCGTTGTCGAGGAAGTCCGACACGAAGCATTGCCCCTTAATGCACTTTCCTAATGAATGAATCTCATTAATTAGGTACGCAGAAGTCGGACAAAGGGAGACAGGCGATGGAAGTCGAGCAGTTGAACAGCTTGAAGAAAACGCGATGGCGAGCTATTGCGGCCAGGTGCAGGACGTGACACGCAAGGCGGGGGCAGGTGAAGAGCAGAGGGATGATGACGAGCAAAGGGTTAGGGGTTTCTTGATGCAGGGATCTCTCTTTCTCTCTCTAATGCCCACGATAATCGTGTTGACTTTAACCGCCTCGCCCCTCTTCCATGGATAGTAATCTCCCTGTGCTCATTTCAACCTCGCCCCTCTGCTGTAGAGCGAGAGACAGAGAGAGCCCGAACAAAATCTTACGGAATTAGCCATGAGGGAGGGGATGATGAAGGAGGGGTTTCAATGGTTGCCCATACCAATAAAATGGTGGGAGAGGCAGACTTTCAGAGCGCGCAGAGAGAGAGAGAGAGAGAGAGAGAGAGAGAGAGAGAAGTATTTGGCTCTGGCGAGGCCATCCATGATGTTGATACAAATCTGCACAGAAGAGAGAGAGAGAGAGAGAGAGAGAGAGAGAGAGTGTCTGACAACAATACCAAACGTAAAGATGCGGCACTATAGGAATTTGAAATTCAGATTTCAAAATTTGAATGGCTCTTGGGAGTCCTGGTCCTGCAAGTATTGATGAAGCTCCCCCCAAAAAGTACAGTATCCCAACCAAGGGTAGAAAAATACATATTCCCTAACCGAAGAAAACAATACCGGTTTTTAGGTCAAAATTTGAAACTTTTTTTTTTCCCCATAAAGGGCGCAAGAGTTTTATATTAAGCAAAGAACAAAATTACATTGCAGAGCTTTACAAACTATTGCTTCCGAGTTCCTTTGATCCGATAGTATCGATTTACATTCTGAGGCATTTACAAAATTGTCTAGGGGATCTTCAAAAACCTCTATATTCTGCATACCCATAGCATCTAAGCTGTCAGATTTTCCAGAAAGTCCTGCATGCGGGCAACCAGCCATATTCCATTGCTATGTAGTCTTCTTAGCCTTTCTAAATCCGTTCTGCATTCGTCCAGCATCCTCTACAGGTGTGTGTAGGATCCGTCAAGGAGGACCCCTTGTTGCTTGTTGATGTTGGCACTGTTGTAGTAGCTCATACAGTCCGTAAGCACCTTGAAGCTTGTTTCATGCACTCTACATTGATCAAGCTTTAGCTAGTTAACCTGTAGGGAAAAGCAGTGAAAAAGTTCTCTCAGACTTTTAGTCTGGTAAGCCCTGTTAAACAACTTGTCATTTCGGTCAAACCAAATTATGATCCAGAAGAACGCCCCTCTTATCCTATTCCAAAAAACTGACAATAAAGACACTGAATCCCCTAAAAGAAGCTGCTTCCAACTTAGCGTGAATCCTAGTCCGACATTTAGAGGAGACAAAATCTCTATGCTTTTAGGACCCTGTTGCGCCTCAACAATATCCCATTTCCTAAGCCTGCGATCTTCATTCTATGGCCAGTCCAAACTGCTTTGTGCATAATTAGCCAGAGTAGAATGGAATGTTTAGCTGGGATACCCCTATTCCATATAGCTTGGAATTTGAATGCCCATTGCCGACGG